>NW_022111373.1:149841215-149846063 GCF_000313985.2 Echinops telfairi
GACTGTGTGGATCATAATAAACTGTGGATAACTTTGAGAAGGATGGGAATTTCAGGACACTTCATTGTGCTTATGCAGAACTTGTACGTGGATCAAGGGGCAGTTGTACAAACAGAACAAGGGAGCGCTGCCTGGTTTAAAGTCAGGAAAGGTGTGTGACAGAGCTGTAGCCTCTCACCTCACTTGTTCAATCTGTCTGCTGAACGAATCATCAGAGAAGCTGTATGATATGAAGAAGAGTGTGGCATTAGGATGGGAGGAAGGCTTATTGAAACCTGCGGTATGCAGATGACACCACCTTGCTTGCTGAGAGTGAGGGGGCTTGAAGGCCTTGCTGATGAAGACCAAGGACTGCAGCCTTCAGCATGGATGACAGCCCAGTGTCGGGAAGACTAATATCTTCCCAACTGGACTAATGGATAACATTGTGATTGATGGTGTAAAGGTGGAAGTTGTCAGGGATTTTGTCTTGCGTGAATCCACAGTCAATGTTCATAGAAGCAACAGCCAAGAGATCAAAAGACGAGTTGCATTAAATAAGTCTGCTGCACAAGACCTCTTTAGAGCACTGAAGAGCCAAGATGTTACCTTGGGGACTGAGGTGCATGTGACCCGCGCCGTGGGACTGTCAATCACCTCCTATGTGAGCTAATTTGGACGTTGAATAAGGAAGACCGGAGAAGAACTGATGCAGATGACAGGAACATGGAAAGCACCCTGACCCATCGAAAGGGCAAACAGGCCTGTCTTGGAAGAGGATCACTAGGGCGCTATTTAGAGGTGCAGGTGAGACTTCATCTTAAGTACTTCGGGCATGTGGTCAGGAGAGACCAGTCCCAGGAGGAGGACATCGCATTTGGTAAAGTGGAGGGCAGTGAAACAGAGGAAGGCCCTGGAGGAGGTGATGGATACCGTGGCTGCAACCATGGGCTCAGGCGCGGGTCAGCTGAGGATGGCGCAGGACCCTGCGGTGTTCCCTTCTGTTGTGCGTGGGGTCCGTATGGGTCAGCCGAGTCAATGGGCCCACCACGCAAGGAAACAATCTGTGGTGAGCGATCCCCGCAGGGTTTGATGGCGTCTTGCTCAGTGGGACGCTGGGAGACGGAGGCGACTGGTCCTTGCCTATTGGGTGCCTCGGCGGTTCAGTGATGCTGCGAGAGAGGCGCCCCAAGGGAACAGCTGTAACCCGCAGGACTTACTCTCTCCCCGCTGGGGAGGCTGGGGTCCAGATCCAGGCGCAGGCTCTGGAGGGCAGGCCCCCTTGGGGGGCTGTGGAAGGAGACGTCTGCACTTGGAACGACAGGCTACAGTGGAGACAATTCTCATTGCATGGCAGACATTGAGTACGTTTTCTTCTGGAACGGGGGCCGTAGGTCAAGCAAACTTGGGGAGCTCTGCTCTGGGGACAGGCTGTCCCTCTCTGCCAGGTCTAGGGGAAGAACCGTCGTGGCAGTTTGCATCCTGAGTCCAGAAGGTTCCCAGCAGCCACGCTCTCCTCCCAGCTCGCCGGTCTTTCTTGGTGGTAGTGGGAGCCTCTGAGCTCCCCTTGTCTGCAGGGTCCCTTCTGCACCTCACTCGAGATACAGCCAGATCCTGTAGCATAACTGCCACGCTTCCATCCTGGGCACGACCCAGAGGTGGGGATTTACAGCACCCAGTATGACCACATCCTGTCTCAACAGGGAGGACAAGGACATGTGGAGGACAATGGCTCAGCTGAACATATATATATATTTGAAGGTGAGGGGAGGCCCACAACTTAATCCACGATATTTGAGTCATCCAGTCTCCTTCCCGCAAGTGGGGCCCATGGTGAACTTTCTCACTCTGCCACTGGACTTATGACCCTCTAACCCCGGGAACCCTGGAAAGGGTCGGCCGAGCTAGCCTTCTAAAGATGCCCAACCAGAGTCCAGGCTCAGAGCCTGTGGGGACATGGCAAGGGCTCGCTGTCTCCACTGACCCTGCCCACCTCCCCCACCAGCTCTGTCCGTAGAAAGGAGCGATGTATGTGCTCCCTGGTGCATACAGTGGCCACCCCTGCTTAGCTCCCGGCCACTCCCTCCCAGGGGTCAGGAGTCACAGGGTCATGAGCACAGTGCATGTATCCGGGCCACTGGCCCCTCTTAGACACTGTGTAGCCAGAACGCTCCTCAGACCGGGGACAAAGAGCGCCTGACTCTCATATTGGACTGGCCATCAAGAAGGAGCAGGCCCGGAAAAGGACATGGCGGCTGGTGAAGCATAGGGTTGGTGCAAACAGGGGGGTCCTCCTCTGTGAGAGGGACCGGCGTGGTGCCCACAGTGAGGGCCTCTCATGTACTGATGAAGCTGGCGTAGCACCAGGCCTTACTGCACACACCAGCAGCGCAGCAACAGCAGCCGCCGACTTGGGGTGCTATCCTTAGTCTCAGTTCCCTCCCAGGTTGCTCCCCGACTCTCTTCTGACAGGAGGCTGGCTGGACGCACTTGGAGGGCCCAGACTCTGAGAGCAGGGACTGCACAGAGCAGTAGGCTGCAGATGGCGCCGGGCTGGCCTGCCAGGGAGCGTGGACGTGTGGCCGGATTCTGATGGAAACCTGCTTTCTCGATGATGAACCATCTGGTGGTGGCGAGTGGTGCTGGAGGCCCCCGGCCACCCCTTTCTCCACCAGAGCCCACCGCCAGTGAGGAGAGCAGCTGAGGAGTGATTCTTGGAACCCGAACGGAGCCTACACCTCTCTCTGAGCCCAGTCCTTGAAGCACCCCTTTGTGGCTGGAGCAGTGAGCTGGGGACTCGTGAGAGTAAGACAAAGGTACCGGCCAGATAAACAAATCTGTCTAGGAAGAAGTAGAGCCAGAAGGCTCCTCAGAGGCCAGGAACGGGAGACTTGGTCTCCTGCACTTGGGACACGTTGCCAGGGGAGACCAGTCCCTGGAGAAGGGCATCGTAACATAGAGGGGCATCAAAGCAGAGGAAGGCCCTCCAGGAGATTAGCTGACACTGTGGCTGCACCCACAGGCTCAGAGGAAGAACCCTGGTGGGGAGGTGCAGGACCGGGCAGCGTCTCTCTGTTGTGCCAAGAGTCGCCATGGGTCAGAACTGCCGCGAGGCACCCAACGACAGCAGCGCTGGCCGAGAGGGGCCCTGGTGTGCAGGGGTCCCACTCAGTCTGCTAACCCCCAAGCCGGCGGTTTGAAGCCACGGGCTGCACTGCGGGAGAGGACGAGGCTTCTCCTCCCCCAGAGGGCAGACTCGGGAGCCACGGGCAGTTCCACTCTGTCTGATGCGGTCCCTGTGCGTCAGAACGGACTCAACGGGAGTGAGTTTGGGTTCGGTTTATCGTCTACATTGGGGTTTGCATCTCTGCCCCGTGGGCCATAGAAAGCCCAGGAAACCGTCAACACCAGCTCAGATCACACACCTCATCAAAGGGGAGCAGTTCACGTCATCACGTGGAATCAAAACTCCAATCTCAGGGCTGGTGAGCCCGTGTCAATCCCCAGGGACCCTATGGGACAGGGTGGAGCCATTCCTGTGTGTTTCTGAGGCTGCAACTCTTTACAGAGGTAGAAAGCCTCGTCTTTGTCCTGAGGAGCGACTAGTGGATTTGAACCGCTGGCTTTGGGTTTTGAGCCCGACGTGTAACCCATGATGCCAACAGCACTCACTAGAGGCGAGTTCAAGTGTTTGACCAGCATGGCCTGTAAATGATGCTCTACATAAACCAAATGGCCCATGGCAGACAAAGGTCTCCGGCCCCCTGGTCTGGAGGGTAATCGGGGACTGGCCTGGGTGAAGGGAAGGGACATGCAATGAGGAGGCGGTCAGCATGAGAGGAGCAAGGCCAGGTCACCCTGGCAGGAGCACAAGACTTGCAGGT
This sequence comes from Echinops telfairi, assembly GCF_000313985.2. Lineage (NCBI taxonomy): Eukaryota > Metazoa > Chordata > Mammalia > Afrosoricida > Tenrecidae > Echinops > Echinops telfairi. Next base: position 149,845,079 of record NW_022111373.1, read on the forward strand.
GACAAAGGGGACGGGGCTGCCTGCAGCGGTGGGGAGACTGAGGCAGAGCTGGAGCAATGCCCTCACCAGCTAGAGTCTTTGGGAGCAACAGAAGCTACAAGAGGCCAGGAAGTTCCCCTCCCTGGGGTCTGCTCACACTGTGCTTCCCAATGGCTGGCCTCCAGCCCCTGGCGGATGCACTTCTGTGGCTGTGAGCTGCCCCTCCCGAAAAGTGTCGCTTCTTGTACCATGAAAGCGGGACCCTTCAAAGCCGGACCCTTTGGGTGGGAACTTGGCGGTTTCCACTCCGTAACCAGCCCCATGCTTTTCCACTGATGATAACAGCACGTGCCAAGCTCCGCCCCATGGCTACTTCGGGCTGAGAGATCCTCAGATGACTGTGGACTCTGGCCAGGCCAGGGGCGGTGGCTGATTTAGCTGACCTGAGATGGGGAGCCCTGGTGGGGTAGTGGGGATTACAACATGTTGGCTTTCAATCCTCAGGGTCAGCAGTTCCAAACCACCAGCAGCTCTGCAGTACAAAGACTGGGCTTCCTACTCCCGTCCTCAGTTACGGTCTGGCAGGGGGTTTGGCTTGAGTTTGAGACATGTCGTCAGGAGAGACCCGCCCCGGAGAAGGACATCGCGCTTGGCGAAGTGGAGGGGCAGTGAAGGACAGGAAGGCCCTCGAGGAGACGGGGTGACACAGTGGGCTTAAACACATGAACAGTTGTCAGATGGGGCGGGGCAGTGTTGCACCGTGCGGTGCGCTGGGGGGAGGGGGACTAGGAGTCAGCACCACTCCAGCACGGCCCGCCATGACGCCGCCACCTCCAGGAGGTGTGCAGCAGCTGGCTGAGCAGATCGGCCGCCAGGGGCACAGGGACAGCGCTCGGTGGTGGGGTCCTGGAGCATGAGCCCTTGTGTACCGAGAAGGCTCGTTGTTAGGAAATTCTGAGAGTTAATTAAAGCCAACATCTGAGGGCGTGCGTTGAAGAGATTTCCC
>NW_022111373.1:149847243-149853179 GCF_000313985.2 Echinops telfairi
TTGTTCATTTTCAAATGGTGTTTTCTTTTTAAGAAGAATACCGATCTGTGTTTCATACTTGTATACACATTTATCACCTAACTGCTTCCCGCTGCCCAAAGGTGAATTCCCCGACACCATTCTGCTGCCTGTCTCTTCTTGCCCGGTGCCACCACGCGCTCATGCCCACAGCCACCTTCTGTGATCACCTCGTTCTTCCCTTCAGGGATAGCTCTACATTTTAACTGAAGGCTGGCACCGAGCTATTGATGAAACTGTACCTCCTCACGCTTCAGCGTCCTTCTCCCCAAGCCCCACCCCACCCCACCCCTGCCTTAGACCATTTCAGCTTCTATTTCTTAAACACAGCCACACAACGGATTCATGTTTGTCAGGGCCAATGAGGGCAGCGTGGCAGACAGGAAGTTGCGGCATGTTCTAGCTGGGGTTTGGTGTGCATTACACTCAGTAACTTGTGCTGTGCTTATAGTGATACTGTACATACGTACGTACGTACCCAAAGCAAATGCAGGGACTTAATATTCTCTTTCTTGGGCCAAGTCAGCGCTCATTGGATTGCTAAGTGGTCACAAATCTTGGTGTTTTTCGACTGAATGGCCGCACTTACAGCTAACTTGCCTTAAAAACAAAACAAAACAAACTGCCTCCAAAACGGTCACTCAGCAATGAGTGTGAAAAAGAAGCAGAGTTTCACTGAAGAGTTATCCTCGAGGCACTGCTGCTGCGGGGGCCGCAGAGCGTGCTGGTTAGAGGTGGACGTGCAGCTGGCCTGCTGGCTTCTCAGTCCGAGTGGACAGGGACTGCTCGCTCCTTGTCTGGAGGACGCAGCCCTGTGAAGACCAGCAGCGCTACGCCACGTGCTGGACGGGCTCGGACTCCACTCAGGCCCGCCCTCTGCACGCGCAATCCCCCTCCTGATTGGCTACAGGCCAGAGCCTTCTGATTCGTGGGTTTTCATTGGCTGTCTTTCGGAGGCAGCTCACCAGCATTTTCTTCCTGGTCTCCTCTGAGCTGAAGCTGGTTCAGCATCCCAACAACACTCAATCTCCCACCGACAGACGTGTGTGTGTGTGTGTGTGTGTGTAAGATGCACTGGCCAGGAACCATGCTGTGTCTTCTGCCTGGAACTGGAGACTTGTACCAGTGAGCCACCCCACAGAGTACATGGAGCGGGACAGGGCAGGGCAGGGCAGGGGCCGCCCAAGGCCAAACCCATGGTTACGGCGTCGGTTCAGAGCCATCACGAGCCTCCAGAGGGCTGTCGAGGCTGTTAATCCTAGGTTCCCAAACTTCCCTCATCAGAATAAAATACAGTAGTCCGGCCCCACCCACCTGCTGCCACCGAGTCGGTCTGACACGGGGAGCCATCGGCTCTTCGGGGTTCCCAAGGCTGCAGTCATGATGTGGCAGACGGCCTCATCTTGCTCCTGCAGGGAGGCTGGTGGATTGAGCCTTCTGGTTAGTGGCTGAGGGGGCCCCCAGTGCCCCACCAGCGCCCCTAATCTGGGTACAAAGAGAGAAACAAATAGCTAATAAACCCTGTCAGGCTGGTTCCCACACAGAGAGACGCTGCAGGACGGCAGACGCCGCTCTCCGGGGCTGGGAATCTTTACCCAGAAGCCGGCGGCCCCCTCGGACTCACACACAGTGATGGTGGGCCTTGAAGTTCTGCCCTGACACCCATGGGGGGCCATGACTGAGGGCTCAGCTTCAGCAGGTCCCCCTACTCTTGGGGTCCCCACCTGGGGTCCCCATGGCGCACTGCCCACTTGGCTGTGGCTGTTCCCTCTTCATTTCCAGTATTTGGAATATTCTGGACAACCAGAGATGGAAAGCAACCCCCCTTTCCCCTGGCAGCTTCTCCTGCCCTCCACCCCGTGACCCTCAGGCAGGATGTCAGGGAGCATCAGGTCCACAGGGGTCTGTCTGCATCCTGAGGGCCACCTGAGGAGGAGGGCCGCCTGTCTTGGGCAGCTCCTGCCAGCCCAGAGGAGCAGCCTCTCAGGGGACTTGCTCTGTGTCAGGGTTCCCTCCCAACCCTTCTTCAGCTCAGACCACACCGCTGCCCGCCAGGTGACTCTGGCTCTGTTGCCTGGGGTTGTGAGTCTGCTCTGGCTCACGGCGACCCTGTGCACCACAGAAGGGTGCCTGGTCCTGTCCCGTCCTCACCACTGTCCTTCTGTTTGAGCCTGTGACCTTCTCCAGGGACTGGTCTCTCCTGACAACACGCCCAAAGTACATGAGATGCAGTCTCGCCATCCTTGCTTCTAAGGAACACTGTGGCCATACTGCTAAGACAGACTGGTTTGTTCTTTTGGCGGTCCACGGTACTTTCACTATCCTTTGCCAGCACCACAATTCAAGTGCACTGATTCTTCTTTGGTCTTCCTTATCCGACGTCCAACTTAGCTTGCACAGGAGGTGACTGACAATACCATGGTTGGGTCAGGCGCACCTTCATCCTCAAAGCAGCATTCTTACTTTTCAGTACTCTAAAGAGGTCTCGTGCCGCAGATTTGCCTAATGCAACCTGTCTTTGGATCTCTTGACTGCTGCTTCCGTGAGCATCGATTGTGGGTCCAAGTGAGACAAAACGCTTGACAACATCAACCTCTTCTCCATTTATGGCGATGTTACCTTCTGGTCCACTTGTGAGGATTTTAGTTTTATTTACATTGAGTTGTAACCCATGCTGAAGACTACAATCCTTCATCTTCAGCAGCAAGTGCCTCAAGTCCTCCCTCCTTTCAGCAAGCACGGTTGTGTCATCTGCGTCCCCCAGGTGGTTAATGAGCCTTCCTCCACTCCTGATGCCACACTCTCCTTCACAGAAGCCAGCTTCTCTCATGGTTTGCTCAGCACACTGATGGAATGAATATGGTGATAGCACATGGCCCTGGCCCACACCTTTCCTGATTTTAAACCACACAGTATTTCCTTGTTCTGCTTGTACAACTGCCTCTTGATTCATGGACAAGTTCCAAAAGAGAACAATGAAGTGCTCTGAAATTCCCATTTTTCTCAAGGCTACCCCTAGTTTGCTGTTATCCACACAGTGGAATGTCGTAACACAGTCAATAAAGCACAGGTGAACCTCTCTCTGGCAGTCTCTGCTTCGAGGCAAGACCATCCGGCGTGGCATCCCTTGTTCCATGTCCTTTTCTGAATCTGACCCAAACCTCAGACAGCTCCTGTTGATGTATTGCCGCAACAGTTGTTGAATGACCTTCAGCAAGTTTTACCTGCTTATGATATTAGTGATATTGTTCTGTAATTTACAAGTTCTGTTTGGCCCTGATTCTTTGGAATGGAGACCATAGATAGGGCTCTTGAGACTGTAACTGTGTATCATGTTTCCCCCACGGCAGGCTGGTGGGTTTGAACTTCCCACCTTGCAACTGAAAATAGTCCAGTGTTCCACCCACAATAGCACAGGCTCCTCACTCACGCTCTGAGGTCTTAGCCCTTCAGAAATATTGCAGTTATGATGAGGTCAGAACATACCTGACAGACGAGTGCTGAGTAGGGGTGGCAGGGATGGAGGGGTGACCCTCCAGTTCACTTCAAGGCTGGTGGTTGAGGGGCCCCTTCAAGTGGATGGAGCTGTGGCAACAGTCTGATTATGGCTCTGTCTCTGTGTTCCATTTTCCCAGACCCCACGCACAGAGCACTCTTCATGCACGACAAACTAATCCACCCAACAGGTCCGTCTCCAGTAACTTGGGGCTGGGATAAAGTCACAGGTGAAATGCGATTTCTGGACAGATCTGCATCTACCTGTATTCATGAATCCTATTCTAGTTTTAGACTAGACTCCCGAAGTTGGTGTGTTAGTCCAGGTAGACTAGAGAAACAAAATTCATAGAGACTCATATGTGTATAAGAAAGAACTTTGTATTCAAGAGATATTGGCTATTGAGAAAACATCCCAGCTCAGTCCAGGTCAAGCCCATAAGTCTGATATTAGCCCATATGTCTGATACCAGTCCATAAAGTCCTCTTCAGACTCATGCAACACATGCAATGACGCTGAATGCAGGAAGACCACAGGTCAGTGGGTGGAAGGTCTTGTGGATCCAGTGGCGGTGGAAACATCTGTGTTGGTGTGGGTCTCCACGTCGATCCTCCAGCTCCAGGGCTCTGACTCTGTCAGCCTGGCTCCATGTGGCTTGTCAGCAGTGATGTCGCGCAGGGAGACTGTGTGTATCTGGCCTCCAGTGAGCTGTCTATCTCTGTCACGCCTCCAAATGAGGTCATCAAGCTGCGACCTGATTGACAGGCTAAACTCCACCCCTTCACTCTTAATAGTCTCAAGTTAGCATCAGATTATGTAACTACCACACCCTGTATTCCTGAATTGTATTCTAGTTTTAGACTGAAACTCCCAAAGTTGGTGCCAGGGCAGTGGGGATCAAGGAGCCTCAGGGTCTCCTGGAAAGACCACACCCCCCTGCTACCAGAGAGGCAAGTTGAGGGGGATTATACTAAAGGCTTCATTGTAAAAATTAATATTATTGTTTTTTTGCACCAGCATGACCAGTGGAATTTCTCTTTTCTTCTTCCGTAACGTTTTCATTGTGATTTGAGTGGACGTCTACAGAGCAGCCTGGGTTTCCACTCAATAGTCCACACATGCATTGAGTCCTGACTTGCACGGCAGTCCCCTCAGGGTATCCACCCCCCCCCCGTGTTTTCCATCTCCGTTGGCCTTTTCTAGTCCCTCCTTGCCTCTGAGCTTCAGACACTCAGTACTGTCCAGTGGGCTCAAATTCATAACGACCCTCTAGGACAGACTAGGATGGTCCCCTTGGTTTCCGCAGCTGTAGATCAGTGGTTCTTGACCTGCCTAACGCCACAAGCCTTTAATACAGTTCCTCATGTTGTGGTGACTCCCAACCATAAAAGTAATTTCATTACAACTTCATAACTGTAATTTTGCTACTGTTATGAATCATTATGTAAATATCTAATATGCAGGATGTATTTTCATTGTTAAAAATTAGACATAATTAAATCACAGTGATGACAATATGTAATTATATATTATAAAATATTTATTTCTAATTACAAATAAATGAAATTTTTTCTGGAAGCATGGTGTAGCATGGGTAACAGTCTTCATGCCAGGTACTTGTATGTGGGCGTATCTGCATGTGGGTGGGCCCGCCTGGAGACAGATAGAGGAGTGGTGTCTCGGTTCCAAACACCATCAGATTGTCTTAGGCGACCCCTGTGAAAGGGTTGTTTGACCCCAAAGGGGTCTCGACCCACAGGTTGAGAACTGCTGCTGTAGCTCTTTACAGGAACAGAAAGACTCATGTTTCCCCCCGAGCGCCTTTTGAATTCACACTGGCTTTGTGGGTCTCAGCTCAGCACAGAGCCCGCTGCCAGTTCTCCTGCTAGTTCGGAGTTTGATCCCTGGGCAAATGCTGCCCACTGGGTCGCCTACACTTGGTTGTTCAAAAATGTGTGGCTCCCTAGTGTTATTGTCCATCTGGTAGGCTGGTCTGTCCACCTTGTAGGATGGTCTGTCCATCTTGTAGGTCGGTCTCTCCACCTTGTAGACCAGTCTGTCCATCTTTTGGCCGGTCTGTCCACCTTGTAGGCTGGTCTGTCCATCTATAGGCTGGTATGTTCACCTTGCAGGTTGTCTGTCCACCTTGTAGGCTGGTCTATCCATCTTGTAGGCTGGTCTGCCCATCTTATAGGCTGGTCTACCCACCTTGTAGGCTTGTCTGTCCATCTTATAGGCTGGTCTATCCACCTTGTAGGCCGGTCTGTCCACCTTGTAGGCTGGTCTGTCCGCCTCATAGGCTGGTCTGTCCACCTTGTAGGCCAATCTGTCTGCTGGCTGTACTTCATTTCTTTCTTTGGTTCTTTCCACTTGATATCTGCTTGCCGGTCACCTCCTCGCCCTGTGGGGCTTGTGTGTTGTG
>NW_022111373.1:149853903-149857449 GCF_000313985.2 Echinops telfairi
ACCCCGATGCAGCCCTGGGTGCTGGAGCAGCCGTGTGGAAACCCTGCCAGCGCTGAGATGCTTACACATTCACTGACTCGGCTTTCTCCCTGCATTCGGTGTCATTGTGTGTCTGTTTTGTGAGATGCAGGAGGATTTTGTGGATTGGTGTGGGACATATGGGCTAATGATGGACTTGTGGGCTTGGGCAGCACTAGGTTGGGATGTTTTCTTGATTGCACTTAACCTTTATATAAAACTCTCTCTTATACAAATGAGTTTCTGTGGATTTGTTTGCCTAAAGTACCCAGACTCACACAGACCCTCTGCACAGTGTGAACTGCTGTGAGGCGTCTCCTCCAGCCCGGCTCCGGACAACAGTCTGGAAAACTGAAAGTTCAACAGCTGGGTGGGGATGTCGGCACCCTGTACCGTCTGTGTGTCTGCCCTACTGTGTGAGCTCTCCATCACAGGGGCCTTTTGGGGGGAAAGTTGCAGAAACTGCTTTTTTGTTTTAAAACAAATATTTTATTGGGGGTTCTTACAGGTCTTATAAGATTTCACACATCAATTGTATCAAGCATATTTGTACCTATGTTGCCAACATTTCCAAAACATTTTCTACTTGAGCCCTTGGTATCAATTCCTCTTTTCCCCCTGCCCTCCACGCCCCCCCCTGCCTTATGAATCATTGATCAATTATATATTGTTATTAGGATTTTGTATCTTACACTGCGTTGTCTCCTTTCACCCACATAAGAAAATGCTAATAAGACTGGAAACAAAAACATCTATACATAAATAAAGTCACGTTTGTTGACCTCTAGAAAGCACTGTCCGCGACATGTGCAGTCATGCACCAGATGCGACGCCCTGCACAGTGGGAGTCAGCGCGAGTAAGTCAAGATTGTTAGCATGCGCTTCCTTTCTATTGATCTTCTTCTGCCATGAGCAGATGTCCCCACTGGAGATTTACCGTTTGATCCCTGTTGGCCCACAGTAGACTAATTGCAGCACTTTGGTTGAATTGCCTGTTTCCCAGGATGCATTCTACTGTGGGTAGCAAGAGAGGAAGAGAAAGAAACATGTCTCTTTATGATTAGATGACCCCTCCCAGGTTTACCTCAATGTGTCCTAGGTGTGGTGCTGATGATGCATATGGAATCTGCCGTGGGCTTCTGGAAGAGCAAGCAAACCCACCTGAGGAGAAACAGAACCTCCTGGCTGCTTGTGACTTAGAAGCTGGGATGGTGTGGGAGTTATATCCTCTGGTGTCAGTTTGAGGATTAAGAGTCTAGGGGTGGTGTCTAACCTGTCAATCAGGATATAGCCAACAAGATCTCTGTGTGGGCATGGCCTTCTCCTGAGGATTCTGGGAACTTGGCATTTCCTCCTTGGACACAGGAGACACACAGTCTCCTTCTGCTCACTCCCTGGGAGACATTGCAGCTGACCAGACACATGGAACTAGGCTAGTGTCCTGAGCCAGAGCAGCCACGTGGAGACCCCTGCCAGTGCTGAGAGGCTTACAGCACCACTGGATCCACAAGACTTCCCACCCACTGGCCCGTGATCTTCCTGCATTCGGCGTCATTGCATGTGTTTTGTGAGTCTGAATAGGACTTTATAGATTGGTATCGGACCTATGGGCTAATATCAGATTTATGGACCTGATTAGGACAAGGCTGGGATGTTTTCTGAATATTCAATTGCTCTTGTAGCAGAAACCTCTTTGTTATACAGATATGAGTGTCTATGGATTTGTTTCTCTTGTCTACCGGGACTGACACAGATGGCAAGACCTTGACGGACCAACTTGGCACCCCGCTAGGAAAGGCCAGGTCTAGAGAGGGGCGTTGTGCTTGGAGGAGTGGAGGGTTGGCGACAGCAGGATACACTCAGCGAGATGGGGGTGGGGACACATTGCTACAACAGTGTCAGTGATTAGGACGACAGAGGACGATGGGACAGCGTTCTGTCCTGCTACAAGTGGTCCAGGGAGAAAGACAGGCTTTCTACTCCCATGAAGAGTGCCAGTCTTGGCAACCCACAGGGGCAGTCCTACCCTGTCCTGCGGGGTGGCCGTGGGTTGGCATCTTTCTCTCTGGGTTGGAGCTTGCATGACAACTATGGCTCCCTGTGGCAGGGACCCTGGCCCAAATGTGTTACCTGCTCAGTGGGCAGCATTGTGTGGCCACTAATCCAGAGAAATGCTCAGCGGTTACTGACCTCACAACCACTGCTCACGAGCTCCTCTTCCACTGCCTGGGCCTCGCCTGGACAGAAGGGAGTGTGTTAGGGGAGCCCTTAGACACAGGAAGAGAGGAGTCCCAGGGTCAAACGCCTCCTGGAGCTTCCACGGAGCTGCGCTGACAGGCTCTCTTGGGCAGCGGGCAGGACAGGACAGGTGTAGCTTGGACAGCGAGGCTGGGTACCTCCCTCTGTATTCGGGTGGGATGGGTGGACTCAGCAGAGTGGCACTTCCTGCAGGTGGTACTGGTGGCATCAACGACAGGATCATGCCATGCCAACATGAGCGCAGGACCTTCAGAATCCTGTCTGGCCAACCTTTGAGATGGTACCTTCCCGCGGAGCCACTCCCGGGGTGGCCCCAGTGTCCCTCGGGGAGCAGTGAGCTGCCTGGGGGAGGCGCCCCACCCCTTCCACCGGGGTCTTTGATTGGCTTCCTCTCCCCTGGACGTTCCTCATTTTAGATTCCCCCCAACAGTTCTCTTGGCTCTCACTGCCCTGCTTGTTCCCCGAGACTGAACTTGGCTCTTGTCTCCAGCTCTTCTTGGGAAGGAGGTGGCACCAGCTGCTCTCCCGAGAGCCCACGGAGCCAGGCTTTCCCTTCGCCAGGCCGACCTGGCGCATCCGGCGGCTCCCGGAACACGGGTGCTTTTCACCCCCTTAGGTTTTCCGAGTCCGTAAGCTTTCAGTGAACGCCGTTCTAAGGAAATGGAAGCCCTGTCTCTTGGATTCACCGAGTGTGCCCCTGTGATGATGGCTCACAGGCATGGTGGGTCTGTCCCCCTCCCTCTGCCCTCCGCCTGCAGTGGGCACCCTGCAATCGCACCCTCTTCACAGGGAGCATGCGCCGAGCTCCCCTCATCTGTCTGCTGGGAGAGCCGACCACTTCCTTCTCGGAGGGCTCAGAAATAACACCCACCAGAGTCCTTTCTGTCTTCCTTTTTGCATTTATTTATTGTGTATTTTTATGGTTTTATTTATTTTTAATTAATTATCTTATTGGGAGCACTTACAGACATGAGAACAATCCAATTAGATCAAGCATGATTGTACAGTCACAACCACCAATTTCAAAACAGCTTCTTTCTTCTTTAACCTTTGACATCAGCTCCCCTTTATCTCCTCCCTCCCCCACCTTACCCTGCAGGAACCCTTATTATTATATTACATATTACTGTCATTATTATAGTTTTCTCCTGTATCTTTCACCATCCAATGTATCCATTCACCTACAATTCTGTACTTAATTCCCCCGAGTGCGGTAACACAGTCCTCAGGGTTCTCAGGCATATTTCCTCCATGCCCGCCATGCTGGAG
>NW_022111373.1:149859548-149867784 GCF_000313985.2 Echinops telfairi
CAGTGTAGTCAGTGTAACCAGTGTACCCAGTGTACCCAGTGTAGTCAGTGTAATCAGTGTACCCAGTGTACCCAGTGTAGTCAGTGTAACCAGTGTATCCAGTGTAACCAGTGTGTCCAGTGTCACCAGTGTATCCAGTGTAACCAGTGTGTCCAGTGTAACCAGTGTAACCAGTGTATCCAGTGTAACCAGTGTAGTCAGTGTAATCAGTGTACCCAGTGTAGTCAGTGTAACCAGTGTATCCAGTGTAACCAGTGTGTCCAGTGTAACCAGTGTAATCAGTGTACCCAGTGTAGTCAGTGTAACTATGTACGCAGTATACCCAGTGTAACCGGTGTAGTCAGTATACCCAGTGTAAGCAGTGTAGTCAGTGTAACCAGTGCATCCAGTGTAACCAGTGCATCCAGTGTAACCAGTGTATCCAGTGTAACCAGTGTTCCCAGTGTACCCAGTGTAGTCAGTGTAATCAGTGTACCCAGTGTACCCAGCATAGTCAGTGTAACCAGTGTATTCAGTGTAACCAGTGTATTCAGTGTAACCAGTGTGTCCAGTGTAACCAGTGTATCCAGTGTAACCAGTGTTCCCAGTGTAGCCAGTTGGAGGCCAGTAGAGATGCAGGTCCCTCTTGGCTGAACCCGCCCTTAATCTTCTAACCACTGATTGGCTGATCATGTAGGATCACCTCCTAGGGGTGGTGATTCTATCGTCATGTAACTGCCAAATCAACTCATTGCAGAACTTTGAAGCTTCTGAGAATCACAGCCCAGCCAGGTTGACATGGGGTGGGGGGTACACAATTCAACCCTTGATAGTGGCTAGCAATAATGTGCTTGTTTGAACTTCTGCATGTCCACATGTCAGAATCCACTCATGATGGCTGCCATGGTTATTGTCAGCTTACCCAAGACCATCACCCCGTTATGGCAACAATTTCTGACTCCCCGCATTTCCCTGAATGCCCGTGAAACTGGCTTCCCTTCCACGTCACAGGAACCTATTGACCACTGATGCGTCTTCTCTGCCGAAGCGCTCCAGTTTTCTGTCCACTTGTGCAAGGTGGGGTCTCGTCTCCCACTTGCCTCTGGGAGTCCTGCGTCCTCAGCACCCGTCCTGCTGTGGCTGCACGTCTTCTCTCCAGTCTGAGTGCCTTCCATCTGCTTGACAGCACCGTCGTCTGCAATGTCGATGTATGCTCTCCAGGCTGCTAATGTCTGCTCCTCTCTGGGTCCCCCTCCACCTGCATTTATTTGGGGACTTATTTGGCTGTCCTCAGAGGGATGTGCGTGCATCTGTCTCAGCTCCACATGTTGTCTAGCATTGCAATCCTAGGTTTCAGACTCTCCTGCAATCTCACCAGAGAGCAGCAGCCCCAGCAGAGGCTGCTAGTTTTGTCCCTGCTCAGCTGAGACTCGTTATACGTGCTTTTTTACATTTCTAGACCCCGGAGTCTTTGGCAGTGTGTTTCTTGTTTTCCACAGTTAGTAGGGACTTCCCTAGGGATCTTACTGTTGGTGGCATCCTCCTTAATGCCATGGGGGTCGACAAGCATGCCCTGGTTGCTTCTTCCCTCCCCAAATCAAACCCACCACCACCGAGCCAACCCTGAACCAGAGCAATACTGAATAGGGCTTCCAAGGCTGTGCATCTTTATGGGAGCAGATGGCTTCTTCGTTCTCCCTCTGGGTGACTGGCGAGTTTGAACCGCAAACCTTGCAGCTAGCTAGCAGCCCAGTACTGGTGGCTTCCAGTCCCTCACCCTTCCGCAAGGTTTGTTTGTAGGCCTGTGGAGAGTCAGATGGTAGAGGTGAGGTCCCCATGGGTTAGCGGAAATGTGTGTCCATCAGCTGTTGTGAGCAGTGGTCTACGAACACCCATGCTGTCTTATTTGCTAAGCAGATGTGGAGAGAGGATTAGCGTTTCTCTGCCACATCTCTGGAAGTACTTGTGGCCTGCGGCCCTGTTACAGACAGAGCTGTGCTCCCTCGAGTATGTGTTGTGCATCTTTACTTCGAGCCCTTGCGTCTAGTCCCATGTGTTATGCTAATGAGACAGGATGCGCGTGGATCGTGTCTTGAGTCTATCATTTGTGAGATATAAAAGAGATTCCACAGCAAGGGGAGTGCAGCGAAGGGGGCAGAGATGCCCGTGGTCTTCCCCCACGTGTTCAGCTTACAGGGCTACCTGCACGTACACTCCCAGACTGCTCTTCTCTGCTATGCCGGTTAGGCTTCCTGGACCTGCCTGTCTCCGTGCTTGCTGGATGGCCTGTGTAGACACCATGCGTGTCGGCTGCCTTCCGCTTTTGCACACCTTCCAGTGGCTTCTTTCCCCTTTGTCATGGAAGAAACTTCAGAAAGTTCATAGAAAACCCCACTGTCTTCGAACCTCATTTTTTTCATGAGCCTTTTGAAGTCTGCTCACGTTACACTCAACCCCCTTATTGGATGTTGCCTTCATCACCCCGTAACCAGCAGAGAGCGCTTCTCCCACTCGGTGACAGTGTCTCTGAGGAGTGTCCTGGTGGCCTTGCTGGCTCAGTGTCATGCCCTGCAGAGCCGTCAGTGGTGAGATGCTCTGGGTGCAAGAGCAGGGGGCGGAGTTGCAGGAGTGGCTGGTGGGACCCGGTCACTGCTTCAGATGAAGGAAGCAGGAGAAGTACAAAGAAACAGGAGAGGGGAGGGGAAGCGCAGGAGGGGAGAGGAGGGAGGCAGAGGGGAGGAAGATGGAGGGGGAGGGTGACGTGGTAGCAGGGGTGAGTGCAACTTCCTATTGCACAGGGGACCACGTGCAGTGTGCGGTGTGCAGGGTGTGGCCATGGGTGCCTCTCATGTGATCCAGGGTGCTGCAGGCCTCCCGGAGCGGAGCTGGGGGGTGGGGGTGGGATGGGGCCCCGGAAGGCACCAGTATCGACCAGTGGGTGGGAGTGGGGGCACACCTCTGGTCACCAGCGTGGACACTGGTGCCCTTCCGGGTGAGTGCTGACATTGTCTGGCTCCTGCCTCACTCCATCACGATTTGGAGCAGGGGCGGCTCCCAGAGGCATGTCTCCAGCCCGGGACCCCACAGACCTTCCCTCTGATAGGACCCCAACTCAAATGGCCAGGGGCCCGGTGCTGGCCTATTTACTGGCTGCCCCGGCTGGTGGTCACCTGAGTTCCTGGGATTCTCCTCAGTGTTCCTGGCCTTCCCTAGATCCGGCCTGTGCTCCACTCTCTGGCTTCCCTCGGGCTTTGTCCACACGGAGTCTCTGTTTGCCCGCGGGTTCCCTGTGCTTCTCACGGGGAATGCTGCCTGCAAGGCTGAGCTGGCAGAGCAGGTTCCCCTGTCCTCTGACTTTCCTTGTCAGTTCCCCATTCCGCTGCAGCTTCCTGGAAAGAATTCTCTCCCCCGAGTTCCCACCTTTGAGGTGGTTACCTGGGATACCCGTCAGACTTATTCACGGGCTGGGAGCTATGCCGGGGGTAAGTGAGACATCTCCCCTCTCAAACTGAGTGGAACATCACCGCTTCAAGTCCCGTGAGACCGAAGAAGTGTCTTTTCTGTCACCCCTAAAGCTGCTCAGATTTGTCAGTGGGGTAGACAAGCCCACCCCCTCTCAGACCTATCTCCTGGCTGGGTGATTGCAGGGAAGATTTATCTGTTAGAGTCAGATGAAAGGAAACAATTTATAATTGTTCAACATACCCATTCCGTGTGCGGGGGTCAACATCTCCCACCTCCAAATTATCTCCTTTCTTGGGAATCGCAGCCCCTGGAGATTTATGGAGGCTCCGAGTTTCAATCATGGCACTAAATTTAGTGACCTTCATGGGGAACCGGAGCGAATGACAGCTTCGTCGCCTCAGTGTGCCGGGAGCTGGCCATCCATCCTGCACCCCGACAAATGAACAGCGTGCTGACTTCCTGCCAGAGGAGCAGAGAACCGCACACCCTGGGCCACCACGGTGGTCTGAGCGCACCTCTGATCCACAACAGAGTCGGCCTAGGAGACGGGGGTCAGACTCCCAGACCTATTTGACCTTGGGGGAACCTCAGGGTGCTGAATACTTTTGACACTCCAGAAATGCTTGCTGGCCAGTAAGGGAGCCACTTCTACGTGCCATGTCCCACAGGGTGGCTTATGTGTTGCTGTGCTGCTGGAAGCGCTGCCGCTGGTCTTTCCAGTGCCAGCGGCGTCATTCACGTGGATGGGTGTCAGGAGAGCTTCCGGACCGAGAGAGACATGCGAAGAAGAGCTGGGGACCGGCTTCTGAAAAACCAGTGCTGACAAGCCGACCGGTCGCCTCAGAACCTGATGGTCACCCCAAACATAGCCTGGTCCAGCACTGGAAGGGGGCTCTGGGTTGGCAGATGCTCAGAATCCGTGTCGAGGGTTTGTGAGGAAGCAGGAGGTCCTCCGTGAGCTGGACTGACGCTGTGGCTACAGCAGTGGGCTCACACCACGGTGAGGCTGCTGCAGGACCAGGCAGGGCTTGGGGCTCTGAGAGTCGGAACCAACCACCACCACCAGCAAGCACAGCAGAGACGCTCCGTGGCTGCCAAGGGGGACTCAAACACACCGTGCTGGGCTGGGAGGCTCCACAGAACCAGACCAGGCTCACTCTCACCCCGTGGGGCCTCCACGCTGCACGGCTGTTTCTAGGAGCATTCACTGCCGATTGAAGCAAAATGAAACTCCTGGGCCCTTCCATCTTTTCTCCATTAATCATGGTGTCGTCTATTGGTCCAGCTGCGAGCATGTTGGTCTTCTTTACACGGACACGGAATCCACCCCGAAGGCTGCAGTCCTGGGTCTTCACCAGCACGTGCTTCAAGTCCTGCTCGCTTTCAGCACGCGGGGCTGTGTCACCTGTGTGTGGAGCCTTCCTCCAGTCCTGGTGCCATGTCCTTCCTGGGAGAATCCAGCCCCTCAGACCCTTTCATGCTCAGCAGGGGCGGCATCTTCCCTGCAAATCATTCCTGCTGAGTCCTGACTCCTCTTCTCCTGTGACCACTTCCTCCCCGGTCCCTGGGTCCAGGGCCCATCGCAGGCAGCTACAAGCAACTAGATTGAAGGACAGAATAGAACAGGGAGAACCCAAGACAAGGGCGCGCGCGCGCGCGCACACACGTCAAGGGTCTGGGCGTGAGCCGGTGAGAGCCCAACTTCCTAGAAACAGAGGGGAACAATCGAAAGCGTTTTAAACGGTGGTCCCAGGACGCATCACCAACCCTGGGCCAAAGCGGAAGATGCCTACAGTCCCATGACATCGATGCCATCTCTCGTGGTGTGTGCCGTTACCGATGCCCTTTTCCAATGGTACCGTCGCCATGAGCAGGAACGCAGAGTGGTGCCCCTACGCGGTTGTTGACGCGGTTACTGCAGCTGTTGGCCGCCCCGAGTTGGTTCTGACTCACCGGGACCTGGTGCCAGCAGAACAGAACACTGCCTGACCCCGCGCCGCTGTGATCCTCACCGTGTCCTTAGGTTGGCACCACCCATGCAGCGACGGTGCCAAGCCACCTTGTGGAAGACCTTCCTCTTCGTTGCTGCCCCTCCATGTGACCAAGCATGAGGTCCTTCTCTGGGGACTGGTCTCTTCCGACAACACGTCCAAAGGCGTGAGTCCCAGTCTCACCATCTCCCTCTGGCTGTGCTTTCTCCGAGAGAGATGTGGTTGTTCTTTGGGCCAGCCCTGGACTCTCAACAGTCTTTGCCGGCACCACCCTGCAAGCGCATCCATTCTGCCTGGGCCTTCCTTTGTCAATGGTCAACTTTCACCAGCATGTGAGGGGATTGGGTCAGGAGCACCTTAGTCCTCAACGTTACATTCTTACTTTTAGCCCCCTTCCCTCACCCCCTTTCCTTTATACATTATTTTATTGGGGCCTCTTACAGCTCTTATCACAACCCGTACATCAGTTGTATCAAGCACATTTGTGCATGTTGCTGTCACCATTTGCTTTGAAAACATTTGCTTTCTACTTGAGCCCTTGGTATCACACCCACATTTCCCCTCCTTCTCCCTCCCTACCCCCATTGTGAACCCTTGATAAATTATTATTATTTTCATATCTTATACCATCCACTGTCTCCCTTCACCCATGTTTCTGTTGCCCACCCTCCTCAGGCCATGGGGGTTATTTGTCAATCATTATGATTCGTGTGATCAGTTTCCCCTGCCTACCCCGTCTCCCTCCACCTTCCCCCTACCCTTATGGTATCGCTACTTCCTGAGGGATTTATCTGCCCTGCAGTCGATGTGTCAAGGCTCTTATCTGTACTGGAATACATGCTCTGGTCTAGCCAGATTTGTAAGGTAGAACTGGGGTCATGATAGTGTGTGTGTGGGAGGAAGCATTAAAGAACTGGAGGAATGCTGTATGTTTCACAGGTGCTATCCTGCACCTCGGCTGGCTCATCCCTTCCTTGAGACCCTTCTGTGAAGGGATGTTCAATTGTCTACAGACAGGCTTGGGTCTCTATTCTGCATTCCCCCTCATTCAAAATGATATGATCTTTTGTTCTTTGATGCCTCATACCTGATCCTATCGACACCTCATGATCACACAGGCTGGTGTGCTTCTTCCATGTGGGCTTTGTTGCTTCCTTGCTAGGTGACCGCTTGTTTACCTTCAAGCCTTTAAGACCCCAGATGCTATACCTTTTAATAGGTGAAAACCATTAGCTTTCTTCACATTTGTTTGTGCACCTGCTTTGTCTTCAGCAATCATGTCAGGAAGGTGAGTATCATGGAATGCCAGGTTAATAGAAGTGTTGAGGGAGTACTTGAGTAGAGGCCCAATGTCCATCTGCTACCTTGATACTTAACATATAAATATATGTACATGAACCTATATCCCTATCGTTATATATTACTATATATATATGTACATGCCTGTATTTATACCTCTATAGTGTCTTTTGCCTACTACTTCTTTCCTCTGTTTCCACTTTTAACACTTTAAAAGAGGTCTTGTATAACAGATTTACCCAAGACAGTGCCCTACATCTCCCTCTTTCCTATCCCTGGCACCTGCTCATAAGCTTTGGTTTCTGTCTGAGTGCCTCGGAGCTCACGAGGTAGTTCTTCCCTGTCCTGGGGGTGGCGGGGGTGACAGGTAGCTCTTCTCCATCCTGTGAGCTGGAGCCAGTTCGAAAGCAATGAGGTGGTGTGCGTGTGTGTGTGTGTGTGTGTGTGTGTGTGTGAGGTTAGAATGACTAATTATGTAGAGAAGGAGAAATCCACCCAAGGGGAGGGTGTTGTTTATATCTCCACAGGAAAAGAGGGACCAGACTTCAACCCGGTGCTCCAAGATGTGAATGCAATATACCAGCATGAAGCAGGGAACCAGCAGAGAGGTCTGAGGGGCTGGCCCCAATCCCAACCACATGGACAGCCCCCCCTCCCTGCAGAAGAATGCACTTCAGAGGACAGCACCGAAGCTACAGTTCAGGGAAAGGGACATGTCTGATCAGAGCACACAAGAGCAAATGAAGTGGGAGAGAGAGAGAGTGGAGCACATCGTGGCCCACCAAGCCTTGAGGATGATATTCCTGCTCAGAGCAGCCAATGCACAGAGGACCATAGGGCAGGCCCCACTAACAGACTCGGCCTCCTTCACTGACCCATAGTGCTACTGGGGACAACACTAGAGACACAGTGCAGGAATTGCACCCGAACTGACCCCACCACACTGAGGCAAAACACTAAGGATGTGCAAAAGAACAGCAAGGGGAACAGAGCAACCAAGTCCCCAGAGAATACCAAAAATAGACTTTGGGGCCATGGCATGGCGCCCCATCAGACTCGACCAAAAAGCACTCCTAAAGGTCAACAAACAGACCTTAAACTATTTACAGGCTTTTCTTTTTTATATTTGTCGGTGTTTTGTTTTCTTTTGTTGCTTTGTTTTGCTCTGTCTCATTTTTTTGGTACATGTTATTATTTCTGCAGGTCTATCTAGGTAAGATAGGTGGGATAAACAACCTGGAGGAGAAAACTATGGGACCAATGGTTCTGGGGGGACATGGAAGAGGGAGAGGCAGGGAAAGGAAGTGGTGCTAACAAACCCAGAGTCAAGGGAACAGCAAGTGATCAAAAATCTATGGCGAGGAAGGTGTAGGAGGCCCAATGGGCTTGATCTAGGGCAATGTAACTGAGAGGAATTACTGAAATCCAAATGAAGGCTGAGCATGATAGTGGGACAAGAGGAAAGTAAAAGGAAATAGAGGAAAGAACTAGGAGGCAAAGGG
>NW_022111373.1:149868554-149869986 GCF_000313985.2 Echinops telfairi
GATACCAGGAGGGTTAGGGGAGGGTGGGGGAGAAAGGGAGAACCAATCACAATGATTTACATACAACCTCCTCCCTGGGGGATGGACAACAGGAAAGTGAGTGAAGGAGCCATTGAACAGTGTAAGATATGACAAAATAATAATAATTTATAAATTACCAAGGGTTCACGAGGGAGGGAAGCTGGTGGAGGGAGGGGGAAAATGAGGAGCTGATACCCAGGCCTCAAGTAGAAAGAAAATGTTTTGAGAATGATGATGGCAACAAATATACAAATGGGCTTGATGCAATAGATGTATGTATGGATTGTGATAAGAATTGAACGAGTCCCCAATAAAATGATTAAAAAAAAAAAAAAAAGAAATTCACAAGGGCAATCAATCCTGGCCCGTAGAGTCACGATGAGTTGGAACTGATTTGAGGGGGATGAGTTTCAAATCTGAATGATGTGGAGCATCTTTTATGTGCCTCTAGACCACTTCAATGTCCTCTTTGGTCAAGTGCCTTTTCAAATATCTTCTCCACGTTTCAGTGGGGCTGCTCGCCTTTGTGTCAAGGTGCAGGAATTCTTTGCATACTGTGGATAGTCAATGTTTCAGAGTATATGGTCCCCCCTTCCTCCCAGTCTGTAGGCCATCTCCTCGTTTTGTGGACGAAGTCCTCTGACGCATCAGAGTACTTCATTTTTAAGAGCTCCCATTGCTTCGGTTGGTCTCTTGCTGGCTCCTTTTCTTTGTGTCTTCTCTGGGGGCCCCTGTTATCTGGAGATGTGTGTGTGAAGTACAGGGCGGTGGGGGTGTGTGGCTACAAGAGACCCACTCTCATGAATATGATATTTTTAAAGAGGCTGGACAAGGGGGCAGGGGAGACGATGAGCACGCATTTCTGGGTGGCTGACCTGAGGTCTGGGGCCGGGGGAGGCTCTTGGAGATGATGGTCAATGTGGGAAGGATTGGCAAGAGAGGAGCCGTTCCTGTTTCGGCTGTTGAGGCTGTGGGGTGTCCTGTGGGTGATCCATATACGGGGTGTCATTGTTTCCTCATGCTGCTCTAACCAGAAGCACTGCAGGAACGAGAGCGAGGAGTTCTGGCAGCGAGGGGTCCACATCAGGGTCTCCCTGAGCGGACTGGAGCCCACAGCTGGAGTCTGGCCGTCATCCCTGCCTTCTCTGACGACACCGTCTTCCCCTGCATGTCTCCCTGGCTGTTCTGCTCCGTTAGCTGCTCATCAGAAGTGGTAAGGTCTAGGCCCCAGCCTTCTCCATGACAATCCCATTCACACCATTCAGTACAGAGCCTGTTCTAGTCAGGACCACACTCACAGCTGCCAGGGTTAGGCCTTTTACACTGGCCTTTGAGGGGAGGCGAAATGAGATTCCTAACACGAGGTCCTAGAGATGGAGTTGTCTGAGATGTTGTGGGGACCGATTTCACA
>NW_022111373.1:149872816-149879788 GCF_000313985.2 Echinops telfairi
TTTTTTTATTTTTTCCCTCCCCTCCTCTCCTTTTTAGTTGGCTACCATATGTATCCCTGGATTTGGTCTGACTCCTGCCATACTACCTGGTCCTCGCCCCAGGAATGTTTGTATACAGTCGCTTTTTTCCCGATGTCCCTCCTTTTGTATTTTTTGTACATATATTTTTAAGCTTACCTCTGTGGACTCATGTTGTACTTGTTCTTTTGTGTTTGGCTTACTTCGCTTAGCATAATTTCCTCCAATTCTTCCCATACAGCTATGTGCTTCATACGATCATCACTGCTTTTTAGCGATGTGTAGAACTTCATTGTATGTATGTACCACAGTTTTTTAACTCACTCGTCAGTTGATGGAAATTTGGGTTGTTTCCAACTCCTTGCAATTGTGAACTGTGCTGCAATGAACACTGGAGCACAGATTTCTGGCCGTGGTTTGTTTCTTGACTCTTCTGGGTATATGCCCAGCAGGAAGATTGCTGGGTCGTATGGTAACTCGATTTCCATCTGTTTTAGATATCTCCAGATCGATTTCCATAGTGGCTGTACATACTAACAAGTCCACCAGCAGTGGATGAGAGTTCCTGTCTCCCCACGGCCCCTCGAACACTTGTTGCTTTCTGATTTTTTTAATTGGTCTATCTTTGAGGGTGTTAGGTGGTACCTCATTGTTGTTTTAATTTGCATTTTTCTTATGGCTAAAGATCAGGAACATTTCCTCATAGGTTTTTATTGGCCATTCGGATTTCTGCCCCTGTGAAACTTCTGTTCATGTCCGTGCGTTGCTCACCTTCTCAGTGGGCAATGCGTTTTTTTCTTTTTGGAAGCTAGCAGAGTACTGTAGATTTTAGTAATAAGGCCTTTGTCTGATGTGTAATTGCTAAAGATGTTTTCCCAGTCCGTGGACTCTCTTATTACACTCTTCTTATTTGGGAGCCTTTATATGTGATTGCTTGTTTTTCCCTAGCTGCTCTCATGATTTTCTCCTTTCCCTCAAAGTTGGATAGTTTAACTATTATGTGCCTTGGTGACTTCTTCTTGGGATTCAGTCTAGCTGGTGTTCTTTCAGCCTCATGAATGGTTGCCTGGCTTTCATTCATTAAGCTGGGGAAGTTTTCCTCCAAGAATTCTCTCACTATTGTTGCAGATGACTTCTTTGTTGTGTCTTTCTCCGGTAAGGCAATAATTCTAATGTTGTTCCTTTCATAGCATCAGACATAGCTCTTAGGTTTTCTTCAGCTTCTCTGATGATCTTATTAGATTTTTGTTCGCATTTGTTAAAGTCTGCTTGGCTGTCCTCCAAGTCACTGATGTGGTTCTCGTCTTCCTCGATTCACGAGGTCCACGAGTCTGCTACTGGTTTTTGTTATCTCCTCCCTAAGCTCTTGGATTTCCCTTTGGTGTATGGACTTTATCTCCTCTATCATTTCATCCTTTCCCTGTATTGTTGCCCTCATATCCTGTATGCCTCCAAGCAGCATTCTGAAAATTTCTTTCTGTGGCAGCTCAATGTCTACTTCTTCTATGCATGTCGTTATGTTCAGGACATCTTCTGCCTTTTGTTTCTCCTGGTTTTTGTTGTTGTTGTTGAGTTCGTTGGGGCTGATGGCTGTTTGCGTTGCGTTGTTTTAGAGGAGCCAGGTGCCATTTTCCAGGGAGTCGAAGAGCACTGGCTCTTTCTGGGAGACTTGTAGGAATGCTTCTTCAAACTTCCTCCAGCTAATTTCACTATGGGATTAACCTACCACTTTATCCTCCTGTGGCTTCCCTCTCAGGGGAGTGCCTCAGAAGGCTGGTGGGTTGCCTGCTTGGTGTAGAACAATGCAAATGGTGGGCAGAATTTCCTGGGCCAGGTAGATCACTGCGGAGGTTGGGCAGAGGTTCCTGCAGCAGCTTGGAACGTTGGCGAGTGTTGGCCGAGCTACCTTCGGCTGTGTGAGGCACTAAGGTAGGTGGGAGGAAGTTCCCTCAGTCACGTTGACCCACAGAGGAAAAATATGAGCTCCCCCAGCCACACAGGCAGGAATTCCCTGGGAAGAAGTTTGGCAGAGTATCCCCTGGTGGGGTTCAGCTGGGCTTTCCCCAGCCTCAGGCTATGCTGCACAAGGTGGAGCTCACCTAACCGGGTGGGGGGCAGACGTAAATGCCCTAGGCTAAGGGGAGTGGTCTGGAGGTCGGCAGTGGAGAGTGAGAGAACAGGGAAGAGACAAAGAGGAGGGAAAAACCCAAACTAAGCCTGCTGAGACTGTGGGGGGTTAGAGAGAAGAGAGGGAAGCAGAAGTAACAATATAGCTGAGCCCCAATCCCTACCCATGGGGCTGCAAGGGTTTAATCCCTGCCCCGAGATGGTGGCAAGCTGTGGCTGTGTTGAGGTAAAGCCCCTGCACCAGTTCCAAATGGTCCCGGCTCCGGCCGAGACAGTGGCAGGGCTAACGTCAAACTCTAGTGGCCTCGATTGTGGTAAGTCAAAAGTCCCTAACCCCTCAAAACCTTGTGGATCTGTGTCTACTTATCTTTATGATGCTCCTCCTGCGATCCAGGAGTGTTGAATTTCCCTCTTAGTAACTCTCCTGGCTGATTTCTGTGGAGTCCCTCTGGTATGTGTTACTCAGTCACCATCTTCCCAGAAGTCCTCCAACATTGTGTCTTTTGATAGCCGGGCACCATCAGCTTTCTTCACCACATTTACTCACGCAACCATTTTGTCCTGAGAGATTGTGTTGGGAAGGTGAGCACCACAGAATGCCAGGCTATTAGAACAAAGTGTTCTTGTGTTGAAGGAGTACTTGAGCAGAGGGCCAATGCCCATCTGTTACCTTAGTTCTAAACCTATAAATATATGCACATGGATCTATTTCCCCATCGTCATATATAAATATATTTATATGTGTCCATGCTTGTATTTAGATGTCTATAAATGCCCTTGGCCTCCTAGTTCTTTCCTCTATTTCCTTTTGGAAGGTTTTTACTTTTTTTTATTTTTTAAAGAGGAGATAAGTTATGCTTGGAGGGAAAACTGGAAAGGGTATGTGAGATCTTGCCTGAGGGCTGTCCTCTCCTGCTGGGGAGGCAGTGGAAGCAGTCTAACAGAAACAGGTGCCAGGGAGACACAGAGACGGTGGTTCGGTGTCTTGGACACGTTGTGTGTGTGCTGGGTGTTGTTCCCGTCCCCGCAGAGGACAACGGCAGTGATATGACCCCATGGCTGCCCAGGGAGCTTGGTTCCTTGCCCAGGAGACACCTTATCTCTGGAGGCGACACCCAGCGCAGAGGCGACCAAGTGCTTGCGTGTCAGCACCTGGTAAACTTTGCACAAGATTTGCTGGTTTCTTCCTTAACGTCTCTATTTTGTTTCTTTATTCAGGACCTACTTTGTTCTCTATCCCTTCATTAGAAACTGCCTTCTCGGTTCATGTAAATCTCCTCTAACTATATTTGTGGAATGCATTTTTTTCTGTTTTAAAAAATAGTTGATGGCTCCTAATTTCCATCTCTTCCTTGCAGTAATTGGTCCCAGAGTGAAACATTACTCTCAGGCGCATGCTAATATATGAATAATATCTTCCCATTTCTTCTTGTAGAGCTTGTGTACCATTTGACATTGCCTCCCTTGTTTTTGTTTGGTTTTATGCAGGGTTTGCTCTTGCTTTCCTGGATGTGCCTCTTTATTCCCCTGGGGTAGTCTTGACTATGTTATCGATAATCATTAAGCTCGCCACTAAAGCAAATGGAAAAGAAGGGCAGCGATAACATGTGGCATTTGGAGGACGCTTCCCAAGTATTTTCTCATTTGGCCCCATACGTGATCCTTCATTTGGGTTGGCGTTCTGCAAACAAGCTCATTCTGTACTGGCTACAGCCGCCATTGCCTCTCCTTTCTGCTTTCCTGATGTGGAGTCTCGTGCTTCTTGATCACATTTCTGAAGCTCTTAGGTCCCATTTCGTTTGAACTAAGGCACCATACCTGGAACCTTGGAAATCAAGACTCCTAGGCTTGATCCCTGGAGAACCAACCGTGCCTCTATCTTTCCATTAAGCTCACCCAGACATTAATTTACTTTCACTCATTCAACAAATGCCATCAAAGGCTTGCTGCACACAGAGAAAGAGTCTGGGCACTGTGGGGGCTCTCAGGCAGCACAGATTGAGTTTGGGGTTTAATAAAACAACTCATATTGATAATGCCCTGTAGAAGTCCAACGAACCATTAAAATGAAGTAGGAAAAGTTATCCTGTGAAAACAACAATGCCCAGTACAGGGCCATATGGATCAAACACATATGAGAGATGCCCCGAGAGGGAGGCATGATGGGTGATCGCTGAAGCTGTGCTTTCTCAGCAGGTGACGGGGAATCTTAGTCTGTGAGTGGTTGAAGTTGGGGGACGCAGCTCCAGGGGTGACTCAATGCACAGTGGTGGCTGGGCAGAGCCCAGCAGTGGCTCTCCGGGACCACAAGGCCAGTGCCTTGTGGTGTCAACTCTCCCTCCATGTCTGATTGCAGGCTCCAGGCACGATGTCACTGGGGGTGCAGAGGGGTACAGAGGCCCACAGTGGGCTCGGATGGACTGTGTAAGCTGCCCTGGATGGAGGCCAGAGAGAACCATCCACAGTAGATGTGGATGCTTCTTATTTTCACTTAAATGCACCCCTTGTTCCTGCAGGGTCAACGATTAGATGCTGTCCATTTGGTTACAATTCATAATACCCCGATGTACAACAGAATGACCCCCTCCCGGTCATGTGCCATCCTCACAATTGTTCTCATGTGTGAGCCCTTGTTGCAGCCGCTGTGTCAGTCCAGCTCACCAGGGCCTTCTGCTTTCTCATTGCCCTTCTGCTTCACCAAGCAGGCGACCCTTCCCCAGGGACTGGTCCCTCCTGATAAAGGTCCAAAGTACCTGGAGCGAAGTCTCAGCATCCTTGTCTCTAAGGAGCGTTCTGGCTAGACTTCTTCCCAGGCACACCCGTTTGTCCTTTGGGCAGTACACGGCACTCC
Source organism: Echinops telfairi (assembly GCF_000313985.2). Taxonomy (NCBI): domain Eukaryota; kingdom Metazoa; phylum Chordata; class Mammalia; order Afrosoricida; family Tenrecidae; genus Echinops; species Echinops telfairi. Next base: position 149,877,813 of record NW_022111373.1, read on the forward strand.
AGTGCGCTTCCCCGGCACCACAAGTTCAAACACAGTTTTCCCTTTCAACCTCCAACTTTCACATACATGTGAGGCAATGGAAAACACCATGGTTTGGATCAACCACACCTTAGTCCTCAAAGCAAACTCCTTGCTTTTCAACACTTCAAAGAAGTTTTGCGCAGCATATTTTTCCAATGTAATAAATCGTTTGGTTTCTTGATTGCTGTCTCCATGAGCATTGGGTGTGGATTCGGCAACATGAAATGTTGACAACTTGGATCGGTTCTCTGTTTATCACAATGTTATCACCTGTTAGTGCAGGTGTGAGAATGTTGGTCTTCTTTACATGGAGTTGTGCCCCATCCTGAAGGCTGCAATCTTTGATCTTCATCAACAAGGGCTTCAATTCCTCCTCACTTTCAGCAAGCAAACTTGTATCATCTGCTTTCCACAGGTTGTTCATAATCCTTCCTCCAGTCCCGATGCCACACTCTTCCTCATAGAATCCATCTTCTCTGATGATGTGCTCCGCACACAGACTGAACACGTGTGGTGATAAGACACAACACTGGTGCACACCTTTCCTGATGTTAAACTCTGCTGTGTTCCCTCGTTCTATTTGCACCACTGCCGCTAGAACTTGGGTAGGTTCTGCTTGAGTACAATGAATTGTCCTGGAATTCCCATTCTCAAGGCTATCCAGAGTTTGTTATGATCCATTTTGTTGTGAAGCCAATAAAACTTAAATACATATATATTTGGTATTCTCTGCTTTGTGTCAGATCTATCGGACTTCCCTTGTTCCAGGTCCTCTTCTGAATCTGGCATGGATTTTTGGCAACACCTCATGGATGTGCCACTGCAACAGTTGTCGAATGATCTTCAGCAAAATTTTACTTTCATGTGATATTAATGATATTGTTCTATAATCTGCACATTTTGCTGGGTCACCTTTCTTTGGAATGGACACAAATATGGATCTCTCTCTTTTAAAAAAAAATCATATTATTGGGGGCTAATACCGCTCTGATCACAACCCATCCACCCACCCATTGTGTCAGGCCCATTTGTACATTTGTTGCCATCATCATTCTCAAAACATTTTCTTTCTACTTGAGCCCTTGGTATCAGCTCCTCATTTTTCCCCCTCCCTCCCCACTCCACTTATGAACCCTTGATAATTTATAAATTATTATTTTGTCATGTCTCTTGCAGTGGGTTGATCAGTTAGCCCTCTTCCAAATTTTTTGACCTAGTTGAGTGAGTGCTTCCAGTGTTTCAGCAGCTTGTGGATCATCTCCACTGATGGTCTATCCGTTCTCAGGGACTTCCTTCTCACTGATGCCTTCAGGGGGGCTTTGGCTTCCTCCTTCAGTAAAATGGACTCTTCATCATCTTCTGCCTCCTAAAATGGTTAAATGCTGACCAAGTTGACCAAGGCATCTGTGGATGCCTCCCACCATCTTTTGATGCTCCCTGCGTTCCTTATATGCTGTCACAGTGTCCTTACAGATCGAAACTCGAGGCCCGAGTTTCCCTTTAGTTCTTCAGCTTGAGACACACAGAATGTAGACTTTTTGGCTTTCGAGTCCCAGTTTTTTGTGCATTTCATTGTAATTCTTTACTTTGTCTTCTCAGACTGCTTTTTGAAATTTTCTATTCAGCCCTTTAACGCGATCATTTCTTCCACGCACTTTAGCTGCTGCACGATCAAGAACAGGTTTCTGTCTCTTCTGACATCACTGTAGTCTTCTCTCTGTTTCCTGTCTTTCATGTGTCATGTTCTGGTGCCATCCCAGAGCTCACCGGAGGCTCGTTAGTGTTCAATGCAGCAAATCTGCTCTTGAGAGGGTCTCAAGATTCAGGTGGGTATACTCCAGGTCAGAATTGGGCTCTCATAGCTCGTTTTAAAGTTCTTCAACTTCAACCTGGACATACATATGAGCAACTGATGCTATATTGCACAACCCGCCCCTGGCCTTTTTTTTTTTTTT
>NW_022111373.1:149880943-149881828 GCF_000313985.2 Echinops telfairi
TTGTCCCACTATCATGTTTGGCCTTCATTCGGGTTTCAATAATTCCTCTCGGTTACATTGCCTTTGATCAAATCCTACCAGGCATCCTATGCCCTCCTAGCCATCGATTCTAGATCATTTGTTGTTCCCTTGTCCCTGGATTTGTTAACACCCAATTTCTTTCCCCACCTCCCCTCTCCCTTGTCCCCCGGGACTATAGGTCCCGTTGTTTTCTCTTCCAGATTGTTTATCCAGCCTATTTTATCTAGATAGACCTGTAGAGATAATGATATGCACAAAAGCAAGACAGAGCAAAAGAAAGCAACAAAAGAAAACAAAAAATTACAACAACAAAAACAACAAAAGACCAATGACAGAAAAAGAAAGAAAGAAAAGAAAAGCAAGCAAGCAAGTAAAGCCTATAAATAGTTCCAGGTTTCTTTGTTGACCTTTGTGAGTTTTTTCCGGTTGAGTCTGCTGGGGTGCCATGCCCTGTGCCCAAAGTCTATTTGGTATTCCTCGGGGACTTCATTGCTTTGCTCCCTTTGCTGCTCTGTGGCATGCCCTTAGCATTTCGCCCTGGTGTGCACCAGATTGGGCACAGTTCCCACACGGAGTCCCCAGTGTTGTCCCCTGTAGTGCTATGGGTCAGTGAGGGACGTCTTATCTCATGGTGGGGCCGGCCCTATGGTCCTCTCTGTGCTTTGGCTGCTCTGAGCAGGAACATCGTCCTTGGGGCTTGGTGGGCCAGGATGTGTTCCACTCTCTCCCCTTCTCCGTTTGTCCTGTGTGCTCTGATCAGACATGTCCCTCTCCCTGAGCTGTCGCTTCAGTGCTGTCCTCTGTGGTGCATTCTTCTGGCAGGGAAGAGGGGGTGTCCGCATAGTTGGGATTGAGACTGGCCCC
>NW_022111373.1:149899171-149900519 GCF_000313985.2 Echinops telfairi
GAGGGAAACACTCGCCCGGTGTGGGGTGCCAGCGATGGGGCAAAGGGCTCTCAGCTGTGTGCACTGGGGGTGGGGGATGGGGCACCAGTGCGTTCTTGAAAGCTCCCCAGAGTCTCGGGCTCAGCAACTGTTCTGTGGCCAGACTTCGTGGGCCCAGAGGGACCCCCCTTCCCCCAAGCCCTTGGGCTTGAGCCCCTCCCTGACGGCTGCCTGTCTCTCTGCTCCTCCGCCTTACCGAGCAGGACGTCCTCCTCCAGGGACAGGCCCTTCCTTCTAACAGACCCAGAGTACGTGGGATGAAGTCTCACCATCTCCCTTGTCTACGTCTTAATTACTATCATTACTTTAAATTTCAAATGCATTCTGTTCCTTCGAGAATGCTGTAGTTTAACGGGTATGTGGTGTTTTCACTTGCATCAATTTTAACTTGATTTTGAAACAATTCAGGATGACACCATGTGTGAGTCTGGGTCGACTAGAGAAACAAATCCATGGACACACATATGTGTATAAGGAAGAGGTTTATCTACAAGAGGAATTGAACACTGAGAAAGCATCCCAACCCAGGCCAGTCTAAGTCCTCTAGTCCAATACTAGACCATATATCTGATACCAATCTATAAAGTCCTCTTCAGACTCACGAAACATGTAATGACGCCGAATGCAGGGTGATTACAGGCCAGTGGGTAGAAAGTCTTTGGATCCAGTAGCATTATAAGCATCTCAGCGCTGGCAGGGGTCTCTATGTGGCTTCTCCGGCTTCAGAGGTGTGGCTGCACCAGGGTAGGTCCATGTGGCTTCTCCAATTTACGGCACTAGCATGGTCCCATGTGTCTTATCAGCTGCAATGTCTCCCAGGGACTGGCAGAGAGAGAAGTCTCTCCCGCCTCCAAGGAGGAAGGACCGGATTTCCCAGAATTCTCAGGAGAAGGCCATGCCCACACAGAGGCCTCATTGGCTATGATCTGATTGACAAGCTAGACTCCACCCCTACACTCTTAATCCTCAAATTGACAAACGATCATATATCTACCACACACCACCAGCTGGGTTGATCGCTAATCTCTCCATTCCTTTGAGGGACGGGGGCGGGGCAGCACTTTGCCAACAGGGGACAAGTTCATTCAGTTCCAAATTTGGGTTGCTGTCTGTGTCCAAAGAGCAACGCAGGGGTCTCTCCACTAGCGAAAACAGCATTGCCATGGTGGTCTTGGAAATCGGGTGCCCGTTTCTGGAGCCTTTGCCATTGTTTGCTGAATGCTTTGCACTCAAAGATGACTTCGTGAGTTTGTGGCCAAGGGAAACTCGGTGAGAGGTTCACAGACCTGCGGCGATGGTGGCGGCTGCT
>NW_022111373.1:149901726-149903135 GCF_000313985.2 Echinops telfairi
TGGGCTGCATGATGGACTGATAACCACAGGTCAGCAGTTCGAAACCACCAGGCACTCATTGGGGGAAACGAGTGACAGCCCCAGAAACCCCCCGGGGCAGGTCAGCCCTGCCCCACAGGGTCACTGTGAGCTGGAATCAACTCGGTGGCAGTGAGGCTACTGTCTCCCATCTCGGTGAGAGGGACTGTTCCCAGACCTTGACTGGTGTATTGCCATTCATTCCGGGAGCTTGTGAATCAGCAGGTGTTTTGTTCCGGGTAGGGGCGGCGGCGGTGCTGGCGGGGTTCACTGTGGGTCGGATCCAGCTCGACAGCACCTGACACATTGCACGAGGTCATTCAGACCCCGACTTGATCTCTGGGTAAAGACATCTCCTTGTCTGGAGCTGTGAGGCCAGGGCCCGGATGGCACCGAGGAGGTGTTGGCTGGATGGCTTTAAGGTGGGAGGTTCAGACCACCCTTACAGTTGCTCCGGGGGACACAGATGAGACTGACCGCTCCCCTGAAGATTTACAGCCTTAACCCTTTAGAGCACGGTGATGAGCCAGAGTCCACTGGTAGGGTGAAGCCTCACGAACCTTCCAGATGTTCTCCGGGGAACAGCCTCCCTCGATCCTTGACAATCTTGATCCGTGTCTCCCATGGTCTGGCGAAGACTTGGCCGTCCCTGAGGGTTCTGTAGGGACCATCAGGCCGGTGGTCAGTCCATCAAGATCTAGCGAGTACCACAGTCCCTCGCCTCTGATTGTCCCAAGTTCATGCATCCCTGCTTTGGCCTCTGCCTCACACACTCATGCGGCTGCAGCAGCTTTTCTGCCTGGCAGCCAGAGGCTGGCATTGGCCGATTTCCCTGCCACCATAAGCGTGTGTGTGCAGTCCTGGGCATAGCTGGGGCCTCACATGTCCTCGTGATCCCTGGGCAGGCCCGGCCAAGTGGTGAGGAGGAGGGAGGCACCCAGTCCATGCCGTGAGTCGGCCCTGCTCACCTGATTAAAGCTGAAAGCCACGTCTTCATGATGCAGGGGTGAGGGGTCACCAGTGGAAATCTCTGTTCTCCGCAGGGACCGCGTGGATGCCGAAAGCACGGCTCACAGCCTCCCACACAGGTGGAGAGCAGTTCACCGGGCTCACCGGTCCCCACTCGTCTCCGCAGGTGGAAGAGCACTGGCTCTCGCCGCAGAGCTGCCGGCGGGGGGAGGAGTGATGCAAAGGAGCTGGTCTCGCAGACGGACTCAGCGCGGAGCTTGCACCCCTCATTGTCAGCTGCCTACGACAAGAACAACCCCCACATTCAGAGGGGCTACCTCGCACCCCCCAGGGCCCTGGGTGCCACAAACCATTAGGCTCTTGGCCAGTCATGGAAGGGTTGGTAGTTCAAAACTACCCAAAACACTCTGCCACTGAGTCCA
>NW_022111373.1:149904761-149905910 GCF_000313985.2 Echinops telfairi
CACTTCCCAGTGAGGATAGCCAGGCTTCAACTTACATAAATCTTCCCACCCCTTCTTAGTGCATCTCATTATCACTATTGATTTCCCCCAATTATCAGTGTGTCTTGTGATGACCGTTATACTGGAAAGCATCAGCTACATGCAGCGGTCACGCCACTGTGAGCCAGGTTGGCTGTGTGTGTGTTGTGCTTTAGAGCTTGCGTTTTGTACTCAACAACTGAAGAACCGCATCAAGCCTCCCGAAGACCCGCCCTGTTGCTCCTCTCCCCACCCGTAGAATACCATCTCCCCCTTCACCCAAGTGAACACCTTCAGGCAAGTGAACACCCGTCGGCCTTTGCGTCCCCTCCCTCCCTCCCCCTCCCACCAGGGAGCCATCAAGGTCTATATCTCTTGGTATGAAAACCTTTCCTTGATTCTTTTTAATGTCACGGTGACCTCACACAGCAATTGAGATGCTTCACACCCACGTCTTGAGATGCTTCACACCCACGTCCTGAGATGCTTCACACCCACGTCCTGAGATGCTTCACACTCACGTCTTGAGATGCTTCACACCCACGTCTTGAGATGCTTCACACCCACGTCTTGAGATGCTTCACACCCACGTCTTGAGATGCTTCACACCCACGTCTTGAGATGCTTCACACTCACGTCTTGAGATGCTTCACACCCACGTCTTGAGATGCTTCACAGTTCCACCATCGTTGTTCTTTAGCTATGCCCAGTTTTCCATCGTGGGCATGCACCAAAGTTCATTTCTCCGTCTTTCACCAACGGCATTGAAACTGTCTCCACCTTCCTGCTGTTGTGAATAGGGCAGCGATGAAGGGGTGCACACAAGTCTGCTCCTGTCAGCTGACTTTAATATTTTTGTTTGTTTGTTGCTTTAACATTTTATCGTGGTTACAGAGAGGTGGTCTTCCATCAACCACCCACATGCATCTCGATTCGTGGCCCGGATGGCCAGAGCTCTTCCTACTCCGGCCCTGGGCTTACCTTGTCCATTCAGCCTTCCTTGCTATCGCTTTCTGTCTTCTGAGCTCCATCCCTCTGTGAGGCTGCCCAGTGACCTTGGCTGAAAGCCGAGCCAATGGGGCTGTGGCACAGGCCCCTGGTCTCGAGGGCACCTCCAGTCTCCGTCTGACA
>NW_022111373.1:149907203-149907902 GCF_000313985.2 Echinops telfairi
TGTCTAACACACACAGTTAACCAGCTACTTAACATGATGATTCTTTTCAAAAAACTTTCTTAGGACCATGTATTTTATCCAAAAAACAGTACAAAAAAACACAAAAACTAAGAAAATGATAGCTAAATGCTTGGAACACAGCTGCAAAAGGTTTAAACAACTTGTACTAACAACCCCAACTAACGCGAGCTGCTTTTGTTTATAACAATCATGCGCGTCAGGTCAGATTCTGATGTTTTCTTAAAGCTCTGATGCAACATTTCCTGACCTTTTGCGTTGAAATCCGAGGCAGCCCAGTACTGGGCTTCTGCGGTGTCTCTGATCGCCTCCCCTCCTGTGCCTCGGCTGGGAAAGTCCGTTGCTGCACGTGAGATGATCACCTACAAGCTGCTAGGACCCCAGCTGTACCCCAGAAAGTAGGGGTATAACTGTCTTTGTGGGTTATGTCATACCAACTGACCCAGACGTCCCCGAGGACTATGACCCTGAACCCCAGCCCTGAGGCAGCTTGCTAGCTTTGGCTATGTCATCAGAAAAGAATTACACAACTCTTGCCAATTACATTTTTAAAAGTGTACAACTTATTGACAGCACAGTAGTGCAATGAAAATATTTATAACAACGACCCTTCAAAAAAACCCAAACAAACAACAGAGCAGCTACTGAGGCTGATCATGAGCCACTGGAAACCCCAGGGGC
>NW_022111373.1:149908498-149909925 GCF_000313985.2 Echinops telfairi
ATGCATTGCGTAGAAGAATCCTGACCCAAAGTGGGGTCGGGTAGGATGAAAACGAGGATTTTGATCTCCCTTAGACTTCCAAATCTTTGGAGTAATGGGGGCACAAAAAGAAGCCCTGAAATTGCTGACGTGTGATCATCTTTAAATCTGAAGCCCAAATATCCTCTGGAGCCCAGCAGAAGTCTAGTTTAACTTTTAAAAAAGGCTGCTTGGGCACAGCGTTCTCTGAGGAACTATCCAAGTGACAAGAGCGGCCGGACAGGCTTAGAGGGATGGCCATGTTCACGGTCAGTGTCCACTTGGCTAGGCTGAGGTCCTATCCCCCACCTCTCCCTTCGTGATCAGATGCCAGCAGCCAATCCGAAGAGGAGTTTTCTTAGGGATGTGATCTGCACCTGGGACATAAACGAATGTTCTGGGAAAGTTTTCTCTTGTATTTGCATTTGTCTCAAGATCACCTGATGCTCGATTCCAGGATCTGGGAAGTCTAGGATATGTCAGCTCCACAGACAGCAGCCTGCCGTCACTGCTGCCACAGAGGCAGGTGAAGCCTTCAGCTTTATGCCTGACCCATCATTGTGAGACTTGCCAACCTCCATCACGGTGTTTGGCTTTTCCTCGACATCTCTCTCTGTAGGTATTTCTTGTCATGTTGCAATGGCTGTGCATGTCGTGGCACTGGGAGCTAGGTTGCTAGTACGACAAACACCAGTAGGGTCATCCTTGTAGACAGGCTTCAGAGGAGCCTCCAGCCTCAGACAGACTAGGACGGAGGAGCAGGTGGGTCATTTTGGAGAAAGTCAGATGAACAGTGGTTTAGCAGGGGCACGTTGTCTGATGGAGTGCTAAAAGATGAGCCCACTGGGTTGGAACATACTCAAAAGACGGTGGGGGAAGAGCTGCTCCCTCAACATAGAATGCAATCTTAATGAACAAAATCCGATGGGACAAAACTTCCAGCACCATCATTTGCTGGAGGGGCATGGTTAAAAGAAATATAAGAAATATATGTTGAAAATAAGAAGATGTGATCTATCAAACATTAATCTAGAAAATTTGGGACATGTCAGAAATGAAATGGAGCACTTAGAAACCGACATTCAAAGCATGAGTGAGCTGGAACAGCTGGTATGGACCACTGAGAAGCAGAGTCACCTGGTCTCCCGTGCCTAGAACGGCAACCTGAAGAGAAATGGCCTGTTCTGTGCAGATCAGACCATACGGGAGTAGGAAGGTCCTGAGCCCTGCTCACCAAGGTGTCTTACAAGAGATGGCCATGACGTCTCACTAAAGGGAGGAGAGACAGGGAGAGGAGCCACACACCACACAAGATGTCATATGAAGACAGACGTGCCGTCAGCACAGGGACGCCAAGGATTGCCGAGCCATGGAGCTACTCCTCTCTCGAAGCTGTGCGCGTGTGCGTG
>NW_022111373.1:149911390-149913168 GCF_000313985.2 Echinops telfairi
CCGGGAATGCCCTGGCCGATTGCAGAAACGGACGCCAAACAATAGCAGTGGTTATGCTCAGTGCCCCCTGCATTCGTTAGGAAACAGTAGGACTTTGCCAATGAGGAAGCCAAGTCAGAGCAAGAAGAGCTGTCTTTCCCAAGGTGGCCCACTCCTCCTCCGACACAGGCAGGGGAAGGGCGATGGTTTCCCCATCTCCCATGCCCTCCTTAGTCCACCGGACCGCCGACACCCTGCAGGGAGGAAAGGAGTCCCGGGAAGCGAAGTCATCACTGGGCAATGTCAGTGTCTTCCTGCCTGTCGGTCTCCATCCTAGAGATCGCCACATTGGGGACTGGTGGATCTCACTGGCATTGGTGGGCACATGCCTCAGTGGTTTTTAATTTTGGTCTGGACTGCCTAGCGGACCCCCTGTAAGTGGGTCTTCACTGGATACCTGCGGGGGAGAAAGGCTCAAAGATCTGTGTTAGGGTCCAAAGTCAGCACAGACTTTGCTAACCACAAAGTCAGCAGTTCAAAACCACCAGCCACTCTGCAGGACAAACATGAGGCTGTCTACCCCTGTGAAGAGTGACAGGGGCAGTGCTATGAGTGGCCATCAACTTGCTGGCAGTGCGTTTGATTTGGGGTGTCCTCTGCCTGGCTGCTCCACAGGAGGTCCCCTCAGGGAGCTCACCCCACTGTGAGATCACGTCGTGGAGAATCTAGGCCCAGCCACGCTGGCATCAACCCAGCCATCCCAGGTGTCATCTGCTCAGCTCAGCTCTGGCTCGCAGCTGCGCTGTGCACACTAGGACAGAGTAGAACTGCCCCTCTGGGTTTCCCAGGCTGCCAGCACGATGGAAGCTGTGGTTGTTACGCAATTTCATGTCGACTTGATACATAGAGTGAAGGGGTGGAGTCTAGCCTGTCAGTCAGGCCACAGCCTGAAGAAGTCTCCTGGTGAGCCTGGCCTAATCAGAGGATTTCTGGGAATTCCTTCTCGTCCTCCCCCGAGGTGGGACACACTCTCTGCTACACCTTCCTGTGGACAAGCCACATGGAGCCACATTGACGGCAGCCAGAGCCCTGGAGATGCTTCCACTGCCACTGGATCCACAAGACTTTCTACCCACTGGCCTGTGATCTTCCTGCATTCAGCACCATTGCATGTGTTGCAAGAGTCTGAAGAGGACTTTATGGACTGGTATCAGATATGTGGGCTAATATCGTCTTTACAGATTTGATCTGTACTGGACTGGGCTGCCTTCTTAAATACTCTTTGATGTAAAGCTTTTCCTTTTACATACATGAGTGTCTCTGGGTTTGTTTCTCTAGTCAACACAGGAGCAGACAGCCTCATCTTTCTCCTGAGAAGCAGCTGGTGGATTTGAACCACCGATGCAGAGGTTAGCAGCCCAACACGTAACCCACTGCGGCATTAGAGCCTCTCCTTAGCTCTGCCAAACCTTACTCATCTCCCCCCACAGGCCGGTGCTTTCTTGGACGCCCCTGCCACACTGTGTCCATGTGGACAGGGTCCTCTAGGGCCTGTTCAATGAGCACTCCTTTGATGGAACTGGGTGCCTGTGCACCACCAAGACCCCACTGCTCGCTCGGTACGGCGTGGCCTGAGGCAGTCAGAATGATCCTCACCAGCTGACATCATTGGGGGCGAGACAGTTCTCTGCTGTGGGGGCTTCCCAGAGTGTGGCGGGATGCTTAGCTGCCTCCCTGCCTCCCATTCCCTCGATGAATGCCTGCTAGCTCCTGCAGGGCCTGCTCTGACTCAGAGCAAC
>NW_022111373.1:149913941-149921860 GCF_000313985.2 Echinops telfairi
TGGAGAGCTTAATTGGAGAAATGATGCCCCAGAATCCAGTCATTACAGATGGAGGGCAGTAACAGACTGAGGATGAGAGATACTGAGGTCCAGACCCCAGGCCCCAGACCCAAACTCCAGACACAGATCAAGACCCAGATCCCAGACTCCAGACTCCAGACCCAGACCCCAGAACCAGATTCCAGACCCAGACACAGACCCCAGACCCAGACCCCAGACCCAGATCTAGACCCAGACCCCTGACCCCAAACTCCAAACCCAGACCCCAAACCCAGATGCCAGACCCAGACCCAGACCCAGGCCTGGGGTCCCTGATTGTCATCCTTGGGGAGAGACCTTGCTGTGTGTCCCCGCTTCTTGATGCGACAGGTTTCCCCCCTCAGGGCCAGTGCGGTGGGGGATGGTCCTTTCCTGGGGGGACCAGTACCACCCTGCCTTCTCCATCCTAACAAATCACAGTGCCTTCAGGCATGTTCCGGACGTTCCCCCAGGTCGGCATGTGGGGGGCACACATCCCCCTGGAAGGAAGCACCAGCAGGGGAAAGGGCTGAGGATTAGTAAGCTGCTGGTCCTCGTGTCCCCCAGTCCCTGAGCTGTCCTCTGAGACCCGAGGACGTAAGAGAAATGCTATCATGAGATGGCATGCCCACCGACCGCGACAGCCACTGTCCCACCAAGGAAGAGGGGCGTCTGCGAGGGGAGAGCTTTCCGGCTGGCAGGGGGCCATGTGGGGTAAGGACCAGGACCCTGTCCATGGGGAATGATGGCCCTGCCGATGGCAGTGCCAACCAGAGTCCATGCCTGCTGCCGCCTTTGAAGGCTGACCCTCCAGCTTGGGGGTCCCAGGGAAACGGCCAGTGAGAAACAAAGTGTTTATCTAGCTACAGAGCAAGAGGTGGGGTGGTCCCCAGAGAACTGACCCTCGAGGCTCTGGGCCGAGGCTGGGGCTCAAACACAGCAGCTGTGAGGATGGCGGGGAGTGGGTGGTGTGTCCTGTTGTCCGCAAGGTCACCACGCCTTGGTGTGACTGCACAGCACCCACCAGCAACCTCAAGAGAGCGAGAGGCTCCTGGGTGGCACCAATGGGAAATGCTGCTGCCCTTGGCCACGGGGCTTCAAGTCCAGCCAGGGGCCTCTCAGAAGACAGGACTGGCGCTGAGCTACTGCAAGGTCACAACCTTAACACCCCAGGGCCAGTTCCACCTGCCCTCCACCTGGGGCCAAGGGCAGCATTAAAGATCCACTAAGAGTTCACACTTGTCATCCCTGTGAGGGGCTGGGAGTCCCTGCATGCCCACAGGTGGAGAGCGTCCCATTAGCCCTCACCTGTCTGGTCTGCACCCCGTCGGACTGAAGGTTCACCCCCACCAGGCTCCCGGCCAGGATGCCCCACCCCCCATCCCCGCAGTACACTGGGCTGTGGGGCTGGCATCCTGCACTAGGACACCCTCCTCCACTGTCTGAAGGTTTTCCCATTTGTGGGGTCTGGTTTCCTTTGAAGAGATCAAAGCTGGGCTGCCTTTGTTACTTGAGTTAAAAGAAGGGTCACGTGACCAGCTCCCCCGAGCAGCACAGAGCGCTGACTGGTCTGCAGACAGAGTCGGGGCACCTGTCTGCCAGTCACCCTTTGATCTCCTGCCCCTGGTGCCACTCTGAATGTAGCACCCACCAGCCTGCACAGCTGGGCTCTTCGCGGGCGTGTCAGGAGCAGGGCTCCGTTGGCTCTGCTTTGGTTTTAGCTCAGGTTCTCTTGATGAGAATATACCCCCGGGGCAGAGATGGGGGCACAGGTGAGGGGCAAGGTTACGTTGAAGCCTTCTGGTGGCCTCTGCAGCCAGGCTGCGTGCCTGAGCATGTGGACAGGCGTGCACACGTGTGTTAGCCAGCTGTGGGAGGGTGTGCGTGTGTGCGCCTAGGTAGACATGTAAGTGTATCCGTACCACGTATACACACGTGCCCACGCATCATTGTTGTTGGTGGGTGTCTGCAAGTTGCCTCTGACTCGGCACGAAACTCCCGGCGTTGGGGCAGCCCCTGATCTGTGCCGTGCCTGAGCCCATGGCTGCCGCCTCGGTGTCAATCCATCTCATCCCGGGTCTTCCTCTTTGTGTCTGACCCTCTTTACCAAGCATGACGTCCTCCCCCGGGGACTAGTCTCTCCTGAAAATGTGTCCGAAGTACGTGAGATGGAGTCTCCCCATTCTCCCCTCTCAGGAGCATGCTGGCTGTCCATCTGCTAAGACAGGCTTGTTTGTCCTTCTGGCAGCCCAAGACATAGTCCATTGCTAGTGCTGACACCCTCGTTCGAGGCCGTGGGGGCTGGGGCTCCTGCATGACATGCTGCCCTGGCTTCTCTGGGCCCTCCTGCTCCAAGGAGGGCAGTCATTGCAGCTCAGGGAGGGTGGACTTCTCCCTGCTCCCCCACAGCATCTCATCAGGCGACACAGGCGTAGAGGAGCCTGGGTGTTTGGGGGAGGGGGAGGAGCGGTGGTACGTGGAAACGGGAAAGCCAAGGCCACGTCCAGTCCTTCAGGACGTATGCTGACTCCCAGTGCTGCAGAGCAGAAGGGTCTGATGGCCCCTCGGTCATCTTTTCAGAGAGGAGTTTGGTGATGCGATGATCGTTAGCCTGAGGCGGCCAGTTTGAATCCCCCAGGGCCTCTGAGGAGAACGACCTCACACAGGAGCCTCGTGGACCTCAGAGGAGTGGGGTTGGCAAGTCGGCAAGCAGACGTGAAGGCCAAGGAGACCCCCAGGAAGTCAGGGAAGGTTGAGAGGCCCTCCCCCGGAGATGACCGAGGGAGCCCTGAGCCCGCCGGACACCGTGCTCCCAGGCATTTGAGTCACAGGTTGGCACAGACTACCGACAGCCCGTGTACTGCCAGAAGGACAGACAGTCTGTCTGTCTTGGAGGAAGTGCAGCCAGAATGCGTCTCAGGAGAGCAGGTGACCAGGAGGAGCAGCCCTTGGAGAAGGGCCCGAGGCAGCCTGAGCAGAAGGCCAGTGACCAGCACGTTCCGCAGAAGCTGGAGACACGTGGTTGCAACAACGGGCCTCAACCCAACGTAGTTGTTATGTTCTGATGCTATGTTGTTGTGCTGTGTGGTGTGATATGGTGTGGTGTGTTTTGATGTGATGTTATGTTGTTATAATGTGATGTGATTTCTGTAATGTTATATGTTATGTTGTTATGTTGTGTTGTGTGGTGATGTGATGTCTATAAGGTTATGTTATATATGTAATGTGATGTTGTCTTATGAGGTTGAGATGTTACAATACACAGTGGGATGTAGCATCCTACGCTCTCATACACACGGCCATTATGTGTCAGAGCAGACACAGTGGAAGCTGGCTACAACCACCTAGACACTTTGGCTGCACACAGAACTGGGTTTTTAATTCAGAAGTGTACTTGGTGTACTGGGTGAAGCATATTGGGTTAAGCATATCGCTAGGTCGCTGGTTCAAACCCACCAGCCACAACCAAGGAGAAAGATGAGCTTGTTTGCTGCGGGAGAGGCCGACAGTCTTCCAGACCCAAAGACCGTGCTGCGGAGCGGCTGTGGGATGGAAGCCACTGGTGGCAGTTGGGTTGCTTGTTTGTTTTGGGGTGCGTGTTTGTCAGCAGTGAAGGTGTTTGCTCAGCAGAGATATTCAACAGCTAATCACTCAGGACTATCCAGCTTTGTTGAAGACTTCCACTGACAAATCCCAGACCGTCCAGGATGTTGCTTTTCTCCATGAGTGATAGCAACTCACTCTAAGAAACATGTCACAAGATTTTCAGCTTTTGTGTAGATTCTTCTATAAAGCTCAACTACTTTCTTCAGAGACAATGAAGGATGATTCGCAAAGACCAATAGTCTCCCCGCTACGAATAACTCAGCTCTGTGCTTCACAGAGCACCTGCTATATGCAATTTGGATAAAATATTAATACGATGAAGAGAAAACACATACCTCACTGCCTCCAGTGCTGCCTGAGGGTTGTGTCCTAGTCTTTGTCCTTGTGGGACGAGGAGACGGAGCTTTACAAAATGATCTGCATTTATTTCCTGGGCAATTCGGCGAGGATGTGCTATAGAGCTAGGCAGCGGGCCGTTTGCTCTTGTACGAGGTCTTCCATTATTTCCATCTCCGTGGGTTTGCTGCTCGTGTCTCAGGTGCCCCTGTCATCTGGCACCATCCCGGGGGTCCCATGCCTGCACTGGAACCATCTCTTGGGTGGGGGCAGGCGCTGAGCAGCAGTGCTGTGGGTGTGAGGCTCCCATGCCCTCTGAGAAGCAGCAGTGGCCAAGCCTGAGCTGGGACGTGCTGTTTCTTTAGGCAGATCTCTGCTCCTCTTCCTCAGCTGATGCTGGTCGTCGGTAGGTGACATGAGTCAGCTCAGCCTCATAGCCACCCTGCGCACACCAGAGGGACAGACCGCCCGGTCCTGTGCTATCATTACAACGGTTGTAATGTTCGAACCCATTATTGCAACTGCTCCATCGGGGCACCGTGCCAAAGCCTTCCTCTTTTTCTGATTGGTCCTGAGCTTGACCAAGGTGGATGTCCTTGTCTAAGGACTGGCCTCTGACAGCTGATGGCAGCTTCGAGCCACCAGCTCTGCAGGGAGCTTCACCCACCGCACCACCGGGCTGCTTTGCTCCCTGGCTGCTTCCCGCGTATGTGTCCAGACATGACTGTACCAGCAGACACTCTGGGGAAGCTTGTCTGCTTCTCACTGGGTCTGGACCCTATGCCTGGCTCAGCCATATTGCCTGCTTTCTTGGGAGTCACCGGCGGCCTACCACTGAACCTGCCATCTGGTGCCCTGACCCTGGATTCACCCACCTCTGCATCCGCCAGCCTGTGCTCTTCCTGGTCCACCTTCCTGCTTCCCGGTTCACCGGCTCCTGCAGCTACACCAGTCGGGAGAAGCCACAACCGACCCTCAGGCATGCACTGGACTGGGTTTACCCACGTCGGCAGCTGTGTGAGCCACTTGATCGATAGATGAGTCTCTCTTGGTCTGTGTTCCCACGTGTCACTCAGCTTGCTGGTCTAGAATCCAAGCCACATACACACACACACACACACACACACACACACACACACCCCCCAAGAACTCACTTCCACGGAGCAGTCCTGTAGGACAAGGCAGGAGGGTCCCCGTGGGGTCTGAGACTGCAGCCCTTTACGGCATTGGAAAACCTCACCCTCCTGTGGAGGGACTGGTGGTTTTGAACTGCTGACCTGGCCGTTGGCAGCCCAAGGAGTAACCATTACACCACAGAAGCTTGGCCTTGGGCAGCAGACCCCAGCACCAGGGCTCCTCCGCCTCACACAGGCCATTCCTACTAATCTAATATCTTGGAGGGAGCATTTACGTGTCTTTCTTAGTGCGTGAAGAAGCAACGGCCTTGCTCAAAGCACAGTGATTTCCTGGGGTTCACGCCAACCACTTAATTTATCTCTCATTTAAATAGCATTTGTACCACTTTTTATCATTGTAAAAGCAGTGTCCTATAGATCGTACTATGCCTTACAAAGAGATGTGCCATCTAGGCTGGGTCCTGATTCTGGGGACACGGCACCGATGTCAAGATGTCATTTGGCAGTCATGGGATCATGTCCCCATCCTTCCTGCCTTCCTGTTGTGGTCTCCTGCAACCATCTGATCAGTTGGAAGGGGCTTAGGTTGTGAAGCGGCCCCTCAACTTGGACCACAGCCCAGACCTGCAGTCAGGGGATTTCCCGGGGTGTGAGCTGCATCACCACTTAGCCTACAAGAGATACCATGGCAGAGAAGGGGGCAGAAAAGGAGACAATTCACTGGGACCAAGAAAGAAGAGCCCGGGGAAGAGTGATCCAGGGTTCCCATGCTGAGAACCTCCTAGACCCAGAGACGGTGATGCCAAGACACATGGAGATCTCCGAGCAACTCTGAGCCCATAGATGCTGGGAGGAGACAAGAACCTTCCCCAGAGCTGACAGGAAGAGAGAGCCTTTCCCCAGGGCAGGCTCCTGAACGCCGAGAGAATGAGTGTCTGCTTGCCAAAGCCTCTGCTTGTGGCCTTCCTGCGATAGCAGCCAGAGACGACGGAGACACCGCATGTCAGACAAGTGACATGTGTGTTATTTCAACAGTCTAATGGGGACGAGAGGAGTCCTGGTGGTGTAGTGGTTACGCGCTGGGCTGCGATCTGCAAGGTCAGTCGTTTGAAACTACCAGCCGCTCCTGGGAGAAAGAGATGGGCTTTCTTCTCTTGTAAAGCGGTACAGTCTCAGAAACCTGCAGGGCCAGCTCTCCTTTCCCTCTAGGGTCACCAGGAGTCACACGTGCCCCTGCCAAGCAGGGACGACGGGCAAGGTCAGTGTGTCTGTGTGCTGGCTGCTGGGCCTTTCTAACTGGCGAGGGGCTTCAGAAATCAGTGGAAATGGATCGAAGGACAATAGAATTTTTCCACGAGCTTTTTGAAGCCCCTCTCATTGAAATGTTGTGTGTGTGTGATTTTAATGTAATTGGGGTCACATGGTAAACAAAGGATATCACCTGGGGTATTGTTTTGCACTGTACCTTAGAAGCAAGGGAGGTGGTGAGAGTGTGGTCGCTGGAGGAGACCCTGGGCTTGGTCCAGGGGAAGGTCACGGCGAGCTCACCCATGGCAGCAGCCGTGAAGATGGCAGAGGGCGGGGCAGCATTTTACTGTGCATAGGAGAGGCTTCCGTGAGCCCCAGCCAGGAGGGTGACATCCCACAGCACCCTGCTGTCCGTGTCCCCGTGACGTTACAGTGAAAACCCTACGGAGCCAAGCAGAAGATGGTCTGCTCAGTGCTGGGGGGGTGGGGAGCCCCTCGGAACACTGCTGCCCCCTCACAGTGGGTCACACCAGCAGCCGTGACAGGACGTAGACATGACCTCACAGCAGGTCACACCAGCAGCCATGACGAGGGTGTGGAAGTGACCTCACAGCGGTCACACCAGCAGCCGTGACCTGGGTGCGGAAACAGGCTTCCATGCATCCCGGTGAGGGGCATCTGATGCAAGGACAAATCTTACTGACCCTTTAACACCATGTGTACTTTCCTTGCTGGGAAACGGTGGGACCAGCCCCGCTCAAGCCACACGGAACTCATTGCCATCAAGTCAACGTTGACAGGGGACAGCCGTCCTGGTGGGTTTCCGAGACGGTGACTGCACAGGAGTAGCAAGCTTCCTCTGGTGAACTTGAAGGGCGGACCTTGCGGGGAGCAGCCCACCAGGCAGTGCGCTGCTCCTCCAGGGCTCTCTGACCCCCCTGACAGCAGCTCCCTCCCCTCAGTCGCCTCCCTGGCTGCTCACGTCATTCTTAAACCACCTGAATCCCACACACAACAAGGCAGACCGAGTAAGAACCACACGCTGCTCTGACTCCCCAGAGGTTCAGGGCAAAGACCCACGTAGAAAGGGCTCTCATGCACACCCGGGCGCTGCGGATGTTTCATTCTATTTGTGTGGGCTGGTGGTGTCACTGCACTGACAGGTGGCTTTGAGACAGGGGAGAAAGTGCTGGTAGCTGAAGGCCCACCCACAGTGACAGCCAGATGGGAAGGGTGGGGAGGGGATCCCTTCCTCGGTCCTGGTGCCACAGCAGAACCCCTCACATCCACCTGGAAGGGCAGGGCATGGCAGCACGACAAGGTGCTCACTCTCAGCTTGCTGGGCACTCAGGGTTCCTGGCACCCACTGGCCAGCCCAGAGGCAGTGCCACTCAGAGTCCCAGACACCTTCCCCTGTATGACTCTCAGGGCTTCGGACCAATTCAATCCTCCTCAGTCATGGGCGGCCAAACAGCAGCACAATGGACCGGAATGTTTTTAAAAACGTGGGTGCATTGGGACAATAACCAGAATGAGGAAACTGATGGATCAAATCCCTGACAGAAGCATCACCTC
>NW_022111373.1:149923699-149924801 GCF_000313985.2 Echinops telfairi
CCACCCTCCCCTAATCCTCCTGGTATCTCCTTGTTGGCCTGTGGGAGTGGGTGGGTGGTGTCTATCCTGGATTCCCCATGTTGTGGGCTCTTACAGAGCCCACACTGTCTGGAGCAGAGTGCGTGGTCTAATCCGATTTGTAAAGTAGAATTGAGGTCATTATCTTTGAATTGCAGTTTTCCATGAACTTAGTTGAAGCCCCTCTACTCTGGGAAGCAATCACCAGTCTCCATTTCCCTGCGTTGAAGGAGACACTTCCTTCCTGTGTCTGAAGTATAACCATCAAAGATCTCTGCTCCCGGGAGGCCCCAATCTTTTAACATGAACCCTTAGCTAGCACCCTTCCTACTGTCCGAATGGAGTTAATTAATAGATGCGTTTTGCATCTATAGGTGCTTTCTACGTGAAATGGAATACTGAAGCAGAGGGAAAGCCCTCGGTGGGGAGTCAAACCATCCCGTCCCTCGATGGGAGACAGCTGTGGCCCTGGGTGGTGACCCAGCGGGGCCGGGCTTCTTAAAGCACCAGGGTAGTAGGCTCATTATGCTACTGTAAGGAGCCCTGGCAGGACAGTGGGTACGCGCTGGGCTGTGATCCACATGAGGGCCGCAGTTCAAAACCACCAGCTGCTTTGAGGGAGAAAGACAGGACTTTCTAATATCATCAGGTGCTACGGTCTCGGGAAACCCAGGGGCAGCTCTACCCTGCCCTCCAGGGCCGCGATGAGTCAGCGTCCACCTGATGGCAGTGACTGTGCTGTTGGTGGTGCCCAGTCAATCTGCAACAAAGGGCCATGGGTCTTGGTGGCGAACGTGTCCCCGGGCCATTCTGCAGTTGGCAGGTGTGGTGGAGTCAGCTATGATGCACCTGTGCACAAGCCAGGCGATGCCGGTCCTGCACGATCCTTACAAGGGTTCTCACCTTTGAGCCCATCGTTGCAGCCACTGTGTCCATCTCCCTCTGAGAGGCTCTTCCGCCTCCCTGCTGACCTCTGCTTTACCAAGCATGAGGTCCTTCTCCAGGGCTGGCCTTTCTTGGCAACACGTCCAAAGTGTGCAAGACAAAGTCTCCCCATCGTGGCTTCTCAGAAGCAGTGTGGCTG
>NW_022111373.1:149925840-149947411 GCF_000313985.2 Echinops telfairi
CTCGGAAACACTGCACAGGGTGTGGCTTGATGGTGGTGGGTGAGGGTTTTTGTTGGGTTTTAATAATAACCAAATCTGTAAAGAAGCCGCAGGAATAAGCTAACTTTGGGGGTGCGTTTGCTTGTGTTTGATGAGTTTGCTTCCTTGGCTCACTGATCCATGTCTTTGCTGACAAGACTAAAGATCATTCTTTACCTGCTGCACAGGCCGCATAGGCAGCCAGGAATGTGTGCTTACCAGGACAGCTCCCGGTGCTTTATCATGACTTTGGTTTGTCCTTGGTTGTTAAAAACAAAATCAAAGGAATAAACTTGTCTCACTGGTGACAGAGCTAGGGTTCTTCACAATAATACTGCCTCTCATGCTTATTTCGGGATAGTTTACTGCCCTTTGGAGGACACATTTCACTCTGTATTGGCTTCCAGGAGCACGTGACCCCATCAAAAGCAAATGCCCACAGTCGCCTTCGACAGCACTGTTCATTTTGCCTCCTAAAGACTGGGTCCTAAACGTAGAAAAATGAAATAAACATTTCAGTATATCTTTTACACCTAAAACGATCTTTGAGATTCCCAAAGGACTCCGGGATAATCACAAAGACTTGTCTTTCTTATCTAACACAAAGAGATGCCAGAAATAATTATCGTGCTATCTGTTTCTTAAATTAGCCCAGCACTATTGCAAAACTTCATACCTGAAGAAAGCAAAAGGTTATTAGAAATACAGAAAAGAAAGAAAAGACCAAAGTGGGTGTCAACTTGCTGTTGAGCACAGAAGAGCAAACGCAGATGGAAGGCACGATGACGTCAGAAGAGCTGAAGGGAACAGCTCAGAGGGCAGCTGGAGAAAACAAAGTATTGCAAAGCCGTGTGCAGAGAACGAGCGAGAAAGCGCAAGCACAACACGCTCTGCACTTGTCAAGCAAGAGAACTCAAAGGAGAAACTCAAAAACAAAGCAGGAAACATCCTGGAGTGGCAGCATCACAGGGTTTTGTAGGGAAAGTGGTAAACGGTGCAGAAACCCCTAAAGCAGATGGCCGGAATACGGAGAATTGTTGTACCAGAAGGATTGTTTGATGTGCAACCGTTTCAGCAGGAGGCATAGCCTCAAGATTTGATGTATAAAAGGAAGAAGTCCCAACTTCTTGGAGGGGAAAGACGGCATGATTTGACTGGCTCAGGGGAGATGTTTCAGCAAAGAAGGACAATGCTGGAAACAGTCGCCTGGACCCAGACATTCGGAGGACAGCTGCTTGGCCAGACAACTGGAAAACATCAGCATTCCAAAGAAAAGTGGACCGACAGGGGCAGGAACCACTGAACAACATTGTTCATGTCACACGCACGTAGAGTTTTGCTGAAGAAAATGAGAACACAGCGATAGCAGTGCACACAAAGGAGCTCCGGAAAGCCAAGCTGGACTCAGCAGAGGAAACGGAACGAGGGATATCATGGCTGGTTCAGATTGATCTTGGTTGAAAACTGAGAATGCCACAAAGATTTAAAAAAATCATTTTATTGGGGGATCGTTCAACTCTTATCACAATCCATCCATCCATTGTGTCGAGCACATTTGTACATTTGTTGCCATCACCATTTTCAAAACATTTTCTTTCTACTTGTGCCCTTGGTATCAGCTTCTCATTTCCCCCCTCCCTCTCCCACCCTCTCTCCCTCATGAACCCTTGATAATTTGTAAATTATTATTATTATTTTAATTAAATACTTTTATTGGGGGCTCTTACATCGCTTATCACAATCCATACATTCGTCCAGCGTGTCAAGCACATTTGCACGTATGCTGCCATCATCATTTTCAAAGCATTTTCTTTATACTTGAGCCCTTGATATCAGCTCCTCATTTCCCTGCCCCCCTCTTTCACCCCCCCTGAACCCTTGATAAGTTATAGACCATTATTTTCATATCTTGCATCATCCTCATGTTTCATCATTGCTATACTGCACCCTGACTGGCTTGTCTCCTCCCTACGACCCATCTGAAAGGGTATGTCCAATTGCCTACAGATGGGCTTTGGGTCTCCACTCACCACAAAGATTTTTACTTGTGTTTTATTGATTCTGCAAAGGCATTTAACTGTGTAGGTCACAACAAACAATGGGTAGACCGGGGAGAATACAAAATCCAGAGCACTTCACTGCGTACCTGCAGAAACCTGCGCAGAGCCCAGGGCACTCACTTGAGCAGAACCAGAGAATATGCGCAGTGTAAAACCAAGGAATGCGTGTGTCAGGGCTATATCCTGGCACCATGCTTATTCAATCTGGATGCCGAACAAGTCAACAGAGAAGCTGGATTGTATGAAGAAGAGTGTGGCATCAGGATTGGAGGAAGGTTTATTAACAGCAGGTGATACGCACATGACATGACCATGCTTTCCAAAAGTGAGAATTTAAAGCACTTGCTGATGAAGATCAAAGTTTGCACACTTCAGTGTGGATGACAACTCAATGTAAAGCATATCAAAATCCTCACAACTGGATCTGTAGGAAACATCAGGGTAAATGGAGAAAAGGTCGAAGTTGTCAAGGATTGTATCTTTCTTGGATCCACATTCATTGCTCATCGAAATAATAGTCAAGAGATCACAGGCATTGCATTGGGCAAATTCACTGCCAAACAACACTGAAGTGTTAAAGAGAGAAGACATCATGTTGAGGACTCACATGTGCCTGACCCAAGCCATGGTATTTCCCACGTTATGCACGTAAAAGCCAGACAGTGGATAAGAAAGCCTGAAAAAGAATGGACAACGTTGGAACTATCATGTCCATGAAGACTCTTGAAGATACCACGGTCTGGCCGAAGAATGGACAAATCTCTCTTGGAAAAGAAGAGTTACCATGTTCCTTTGAAGCAAGGATGGGAAGACTGCATCAGCAACATTTGACACGTTGTCAGGAGAAACCAGGCCTAGAAGAGGAGGTCACGTGACCTGGAGCAGAGGGTCAGCGGGAGCGAGGAAGGCCCTGCACAAGATGGAGTGACACTGGCTGCAACAAGGCATGAGGACGATCGGGGCGGCCGCGCTTCGTTCTGTTGCACACAGGGCCTCAATGACTTGGAAGCACGTGGATGGCACCCAACCGCCACAAGTGGCAAGACCTGCGTTGATAGAGGTGTCCAATGAGAGGAGACTCAAGAGTTAGCTTGGGAAGGTGACATAGCTAATCCCACCAAGGATGTCAGGATGGCAGGTAAAGATGAGGCCCCTTATCCTCCCTCCCTCTGGAAGAGGTGGAGAAAATGGAAGTTCTGCCAAACTTCCAGGTGCACTTGGTCCTTCTGTAACAGAACCAAACAGAGACCTGCTGTGGGGGCCCGGCAAGTGGCTCCTGCAGGAAAGCCGAAGAAGACAGGGGCACCTGCACCCGTCCCGCCACCTCTGCAGTCATGGTGAAGTTTGCCATCAGAAGGCTGAAAGGATCAAAAGGCCCATAGAAGCTTCACCGTTTGAAGCATCAAGTCAGTTCCCATTCATTGTGACCCATGGAACAAATCTCTTCCCAGGTCTCATCCTGTTCCCACAGTGGTTGCTGTGTTTAAGCCCACCGATGTAACTCCGATGTCAGTCCATCTCCCCTCCTCTCCAAGGCTGATGTCCTGTGTAAGGACTGGTCCCCCCAATGCCATGTTCAACGTCCTTGGAGGAAGTCTCCCATTCTTGCTGCTAGAGCACATTTTGGTTGCACTTCCCCCAGACCAATGTGTTCATTCTTCTGGGAGCCCATGCTGACGTCGACACTCACGCCAGTATCACAGTTCAAAGACATCGATCCTTCTCTCCTCCTTTGCTCTACAGCAGGTGGGCTGATTTATGCATCAACAACAAAAGCTACAAGAGTAGAATAACCTTCCCTATGTTCAGATTATTGACATTTGTGTTTATATTGAACCAGACCCCCCTGCCATTGAGTTGATTCCGACTCATGGCAACACTACGCAGGGTTCCCAAGGCTATAGTTGGGGGAGCACATTGCTTCAACTTGCTTCTGAGGACCTACTGCTGGTTGCGGGTGGGTTTGAACAGCCAACTCTGCAAAGATCAGTCCGATGTTTCCAATAGCACCATGTGGACTCCTTATGTTTACTTTTAGTTATAAATATTTCAGGACTTATGCGCCATGGGAGAAGGGCCTGGGCATTGGTCTTATTCCATGGAAGCAATGATCAAACCTTAATGAAACAGTTACTCACTGCCATCGAGTCGATGCTGGCTCATAGCATCCCCTGTGGGTTCCTGAGACTGCAACTGTTTACGAGAGAAGAAAGTCCAGTCTCTCTCTTGAGGAGTTATGGTTGGTTCTGAGCTGCTGACTGGTTTTGAACTTCTGACCCTATGGATTGCAGCCCAACACGTGACCACTACACCACCAGGACTCCATCATGAAACAGTTCAGTACCTATTTTAAGTGTTAAAGAGCAAAGATAGCACTCTGAGGAATAAGGTGCACCTAATAGGTTCAATCACCTCATTGGCGTGCGATAGATGCACAGCAAATGAGGAAGATAGGTGAAGAACGGATGCATTTAACTATGGTGCTGATGCAGAATATTGAAATTGCCTGGACCTCCAGAAGAAGAAATAAACCTATCTTGGGTAAGTGTAGCCAGATGCCCCTCAGAAGGAAGCATGGGAGACTCATCAGAAGTGCGTTGATCTCTTGTTCGGGAGGCCCGTCCCTGGAGAAGGACATCCTACTGGGTAAGTGGAGGGACAGTGAGAAGCAGAAGGCCGTCTGTGAGATGGAGTGACCTAGTGGCTGCAACCATGGGATCAAGCACGACTGCATGTCAGGGTGGCCCAGGGCTGGGTGGTCTTTTCTCCTCTTGTTCACGGG
The DNA here is from genome assembly GCF_000313985.2 of Echinops telfairi. Classification (NCBI taxonomy): domain Eukaryota; kingdom Metazoa; phylum Chordata; class Mammalia; order Afrosoricida; family Tenrecidae; genus Echinops; species Echinops telfairi. Next base: position 149,930,701 of record NW_022111373.1, read on the forward strand.
GATGCTTGGTGTCAGGACCAGGTTCAGACACCTCACAGCAGCATCCTGTAAGCACTAACACACTCGGCTGTTAGCTGAAAGGTGGGAACTTCACCTTTCCACCCCTTTCCTTGTGAAAAGGTATCCAATGAACCATGTTATGCAGGGTCCTCCTCTGACAGGCACCAGGGGTCCGAGTGTGAGTGGAAATCCACACAGCGGCACCTTGCACACCGAGGAGAGAGTTCCTGGCTGGTGCACACTGTTCGCCTCCTCAGCTGCGACCCCAGAGTTGAACATTTGAGCCCACCTCGAGGTTCCTTGGAGAAGACCAGTAAACCAGCCATAGGAAACCCAGTGGGGCATGGTCACCTACTCTGACGACACACATGGGCCACTCTGAGACCCAGATTCAAGGGTAACGAGCCACCGCTACACCCCATGATAGAAGGCTGCTGTCCTGCATCCTGTCATTACTGATGACAGCAGTGAACTCACTACAGCCAACTGTATGCCAGTTTGCTGTACTGTGGTGGCTTGTGTGTTGTGTCAGTCTGGGTAGACCAGAGAAACAAATTCATAGACACTCATATGCGTATAAGAAAGAAGTTTACACCATATATACTTGAATATAAGCCAAGCCCGCTAATTTTAAAATTAGTTAAAAACTAGACTGTCTTGTCTAATTTTAAAGTTAGGGGCCTTGGCTTATATTCAAGCATATACAGTATACAAAAGCAATTGAATATTGAGAAAACATCCCAGTCCAGTCCAGATCAAGTCTATAAGTCTGATATTAGCCCATGTATCTGATACCAATCTATAAAGTCCTCTTCAGACTCACGAAACACATGTAATGACGCCGAATGCAGGAAGATCCCAGGTCAGTGGGTGGGAAGTCTTGTGGATCCAGTGGCAGTGGAAGCATCTCAGCACTAGCAGGGGTCTCCGTGTGGCTCAGGGCACTAGTGTAGCTCCATGTGTCCTGTTAGCTGCAGTGTTTCCCAGGTAGTTGAGCGCGCGTGGCTTCCTCCAGTGAGCTACTTATCTCCTTAGCACCTTCAATTGAGGTCATCAAGCTACGACCTGATTGAAAGGCTAAACTCCGCCCCTTCACTTGTAAGTCTCAAATTGACAACAGATGATGTAACTACCACATGTGTCGCTGTGATGCTGGACGCTATGTCACGTGTATTTCAAATGTCAGCAGGGTCACCCAAGTGAACAGGTTTCAGCGGAGCTTCCAGACTAAGAACAGACAATGAAGAAGGACCCGGCTCCCCACTTCAGAGGACGGAGCCACTGAAAACCTGATGCCTGGCGTGGAAACACTGTCAGATACCGAGACCTAAGGGATGGAAGCAGGACACTGTTGGAGAGAGAGGGCCCGAGGACAGCCCCACAGGTCGGGGGCCCTCCAGGTGTGACTGAGGAGGAGCTGCTTTCTCGGAGTAGAGTCCACCCTGGTGACACGAGTGGGGAAAGCCCCGAGTGTGGAGTCTTTGAGATCTTCATTTGCTGATGGGGTGCAACTCAAGGTGAAGAGAAGCAGATGCAAAATTCTAACACATTCTCAGAACTAGAATGTCCCAAGCATGAATCTAGGAAAATTGAAATTTGTCCAAAATGACATGGAATGCATAAAGATCAATATCCTAAGCATTAGTAAGCTGAAATGGACTGCTATTGTCCCCTTTGACTCAGAGAATCATGTGGTTTACTATGTCAGGAATGATGTAATCAAGAGGAGTGACACTGAATTCATGGTTTAAAAGGACACTGCAAAATCAATCTTGAAGTACAATGTTGTCTACGATAGGACTATATCTCTCCACCTTCAAGGATATCTAATCAATACAACTATTATTCAGATTTTGCACCAACCACAAAAGCTAGTGAGGATGAAATTGAAGAATTCTACCAACATCTTGGTCTGAAATTGACCAAACATGCAATCAGGAAGTGCTGATAACTATCGGTGATGAATGCAAAGCTGGAAGCACAGAGGAAGCGCAATAGCGGGAGACAGTGCTGGTCATGGAGACAGAGCTGCAGCTTGCATGACAGAGTTCTGCAAGACCAGTGACTTGTTCACAGCAAACAACTGTCCGAGAACACAAAGAGCAACTATACACATGGACTTCCCTAGACGAACTACACAGAACTAAAATTGGTTACATCTGTGGGAAGAGACGTTGGGGGAGCTCAATCGGTCACTAAGTCAAGGCCAGGGCCGGCCGGAAAACAAAACAACAAGTGCCCCTCTGTAAGTCCAAGTTAAAGCTTGTGGTAGTGACATCATCTGTTGTCCATTTGAGACTGAAGAGTGAAGGGGTGGAGTTCAGACTGTCAGCCAGGTCGCAGCTTGATGGCCTCATTTGGAGGTGCTAAGGAGATAAGTAGCTCGCTGGAGGCAGGAGACAGACTGACTCCCTGTGAGACATTCCTGTTGACAAGACACAGGGAGCTACACGAAAGCTCTGGAGCAGGAGGAGCCACGTGGAGACCCACACCAGTGCTGAGATGCTTCCACTGCCACTGGATCCACAAGACCTTCCACCCACTGGCCTGTGATCTGCCTGCATCCAGCATCATTGCATGTGTTTTGTGAGTCTGAAGAGGATTTTATAGATTGGTATTAGACATATGGGCTAATATCAGACTTATGGACTCGATCTGGACTGGGCTGGGATGTTTTTTTCAATATTCAAATGCTCTTGTATATAAAGCTCTATCTTATACACACATGCATGTTTTTGATTTTGTTTCTTTAGTCTACCTGAAACAACACAAAGCTGAAGAAAATTAAAACAAGTTCACAAGAGCCAAACTATGACCTTGAGTTTACCTCACATGAATTTTGAGAACATATTAAGAACAGATTTGCTGCATTGCACACTCATGACTGAAGGCTGTGGGATGACATCAAGACCGTCATTCACGAAGAAAGCAAAAGGTCATTAAAAAGACAGGGAATAGAGAAAAGATAAAAGGTGATACCAGAATGGACTCGGAAACTCGCTCCTAATTGTAGAGTCGTTAAGGCAAGTGAAAGAAACGATGAAGACAAAGAGCCGATTAGAAAATATCAAAGGGTAGCTGGAGAAGACAAAGTGAAACATTACAATGAGACGTGCAAAGAGCTAGCGTTAGAACCCTGAGAAGGAAGAAGATGCTTAGTGGATCTTAAACTGAAAGAACCGAAGAAAAGTTCAATCCACGCGTTGCAATATTGAAATATTTCTAGGAGTGAAATGGTGGGTGATGCAGGGAGCATCAGAAGAAAATCGAAACAACCCAGGGAGTCACTGTACCAAAAAGGACTAGTGGACGGCCCACACATCAGGAGGCTGCGTGTGAGCAAGAAGCAGTGGTGCTGAAGGAGGAAGTTCAAGCTGCACTGAGAGCATCAGCCCAAACCAAGGCTCCAGGAATTGATGGAGCGACCAGTAGATGGTTTCAACACCTGAAGAAACACCGGAGCACCTGGATACATTCCAACCTGTACATTCTGGGGAACTGATGAAAGTGCAAATGGCTCTTGGTCATTGAAATGCAAAGTAATTGGGTCTAGTAGAGATACAATTGGCTCCACACCATATACAAGTTCCCTGCAAAGAGCTTGGGAAAGACCACACTGGGGCTCAGTGTAACACCTCCTGGAATCCAGGTCAGTGCCCCTAACAGCCCTTCTGCGTCTGATCTTCAAGCGCTTCCTGGCACCAACTACACATATTTGTTCATAACCTTACCAGACTTATGACTCTACACTTTTCAAAACAGCCCTTGGAGAAATCACCCTTCCAAGGTTTGTAACTCATAGAGACCCTGGAAGCTTAGGAAATAGCTACAAGATCAGCAGGTGGAAACCACCGGTCGCTCCGAGGGAGAAAGAGGAGGCTGTCTGCTCCGGTAAAGATCCACAAAACCTTAGGGTGCAGTTGGATGCTGTCATGTCGGGCCCCAGGAGTGGAAACTCACTTGAGGACAGTGATTTGTTCTTGTGGGGTTTCATCAGAACTGAAGGCAGGCTTACTCTCACCCCAGATATGGGCAGAAAGCGCCAGAATGGATGGAGGGCACCCTTCAGCTAAAGGCTCCCCACCTCTGGTGTCACACCGGGAGAAGCTGGGAGTCATTTAAGATCATCTCCCTCTCCTCCCCCTGCCTCCGTGGGAAGAGGCCAAGTATCCTATGTAGTTGTTCTCAGCCCACTCCCACCTGCTTCGGGGCTGATTTCTCCACCCGAGAATCAGAGTTTCTGAGATTGTCTCCTGTGCTCTGCCAAGTGTTTGATGCACAATTAGGCAAGGACCCAATTAGCAGGCAAGTGTGACTGAGCCTGTGGTTCATTAAAGCAGCTGGACAATGTGGAAGAGCAGGCGGTTGAGGTACCTGAAGGCATTTCAGTGCGAAGCTGTGTGGCTATTAAGAGTGTGGCTAACCAGCTCACCATTTGTTCCAGTGCTGAGCGGCCCCTCATCAGCCATGTCCTCTCGCTTTGTAGGAAATGACCATCCGCCTCCACCTCGAAGTCGAGTCATGGGGCGCAGAGAAGGAATTGGAGACGTGAGGCCAGCGAGGCTCTCGTTGGGTGCAGCGTGGCCCTGGGGGGTGACAGAGAGATCTCCTACAAGTGACATTCAATGTGTGGGATAAGGGGATCCAGCTGCGCAGCTGTGCACAGCTGCATGCTGAGTCTCCATGCTACACCAGTGACGTGGCTTCATGAGAACGGTGTTATCTGTTCTCATCACCCCAACACAGGCGGACCTCACGAACCCACGTGGGGTGAGCTCCAGGCCCCCGTAATCAAGTGGGTATTGTGATAAAGCAGGTCACCTGGACGTAAGTGTTTCCCAGGACATACGAAAGCTACGTACTTTGGACACAGTGTCAAGATAGACCGGTCCCTGGAGAAGGACACCGTGCTTGGTGAAGAAGAGGAAGCCCTCAACGAGAGGGCCTGCACAGTGGCTACACCAAAGGGCTCAGGCTGGCCCAGGAGCAGGCGGCATTGCATTCTGCTGCTATGGTCAGAGCTGACCTGACGGCCCCTCGCAGCAGCCACATGAGAGCTATCCACTGTCCTACGCTGTTGTGCTGGATGTCCGCCATTCTGTCCGGCAGCACAGTGACTGTAGGTATGACAGAACGGAGCACCACATTTATCTTATTTGTTTGCTGGCATGTGTTTGTGGCATGGAGTCTAGTTTTGTAACAGACACAGCGATCCGTTCAACACGCTCCCTCGGGCTTGGGAAGAAATAAAACCCGTGCAGAAGTAACAGCACGGAGGGGAGTTCACAGGAAGAGCCGGGTTCTCCCAGCTGGGATGAAGGAGGCGGTCGTGCGTGCTCCGAGACAGCTTTGCCTTCCTGTCCCTCCCATGACTGCTGCGTACTTGCTCCCTGGCGCTTTGTGTGTGAGGACGTCGCTCTCCCATCAGCTGTGCAGGGGCTGCCTCCGGCTGCTCACGCCCCCACAGGGCCCACCGAGAGGAACGGGCCACCTCCCTCTGCCTGCCAATGTCCGGATCACATGGCTTGTGAGGTCTCCTTGCTGCTTGCGGAGCCCTCCAGCAGCCCGCAGCCACACACATCAGCCTTGGGATGTGCCCTATGTCCTTTCCAGCCATGGAAGCTTGTGTGTGTGTCTGTCTGTGGTGCGGGGCTCCGAGACAGGCTGGCCGTGCCCTTGCAGCACTGCATGACCCAGCTCCTCGTGGTTAAGCAGTGGCCTGAGGAGGAAGAGCCAGCGTTCGAACCTGGGCAATGGTCAAGGTGGATTGAAGGTATGAGAAGCTGGCTCATATGAAGAAGAATGTGGCATCGGAACCAGAGGAGGCTTATTAACAATTTGCTATGTGCGGGTGACACAGCCTTGCGTGCTGAGAGTGGGGAGGACTGGAAGCAGCTGCTGATGAAGATCAGGGACTGCAGCCTTCAGAGTGGATGACAGCTCAATGTATGGAAGAGCCACATCCTCACACCTGGGTAGGTAACATCGTGATAGATGGAGAGAAGCTGTCAAGAGGTTCATCTTGCTTGGGTACACAGTCACGCTGTGAAGAGACTGAAAGACGTGTTGCATTGGGTAAATGTGCTGCATGAGACCTCTTTAAAGTGTTGAAAAGCAAGGATGTGACTTTGAGAACTAAGGCATACCTGACTCCTGCCAAGGTATTTGCAGTCACCTAAAAGCATGTGAGCATTGGACATTGAAAAAGCAATGTACTCCAATGATGGTGCTGGCGAAGAATTTTGAGAGTACACAGACTGCCAGAAGAACGAACAGATCTGTCTTGGAAGAAGGACAGCCAGAGTGCTCCTTAGGGTCAAGGGTGTCTAGACTTGAGTTCACAGACTTGGGACCTGTTGTCAGCAGAGACCCGTCCCTGGATTAGGGCATCATGCTTGGTCAGGTGGAGGGGCGGCGAAAAAGGGGAAGGTCCTGACAAGACGGACGGACAGGGGCTCCAAGCCTGGGCTCAAAGAGAAGACCGAGTGTGAGGATGGTGCAGGGCTGGGCCGTGTTTGGTTCAGTTGTAACTTGGGTCGCTGTGAGCTGGGACAGGCTTGAGAGCACCTATTAGCAACAACAGAGGTGCGAGAGGCCCGTAGGTTTCCCAAACCAAACCACCCAACTTGAGTTGGCTAAGACTCACGATAACCCTGCGTGGCAGAGTGGGGATGCCCCCGGGGTCTTCTTGCCCGTCATCTTGACTGGCAGAAGCTGCCTAGCAAGCCTTTTTTTTTTTTTTTTTAAATCATTTTATTGGGGTCTCTTACAGCTCATATCACATCTGTACATATGTTGTCATCATCATTTTCAAGACATTTTCTTTCTACTTGAGTCCTTGGTATGAGCTCCTCATTAAAAAAAAATCATTTTATTAGGGGCTAATACAACTCTTCACAATCCGTACGTACATACACCATTTGTGTCCAGCACATTAGTACATATGTTGCCATCATCCTTCCCATCTCTGGAGATGCATGTCTAACATATGCCCATGCCCTCAACCCCAGGCAATAAGTCACATTTTGTCCAGTGTCAGCCACAGTGCTGTGCCACTGCTGATGGCTCAGTTACTGACTAGCCTCTTGTTCATGTTGCCCCGCCCTTTGGGGTCGGCCCCCACCACTGAGCTCTGCACTCCATGGCAATGGCTAGCCCAGCCATGAGGGCAGCTGCTGAGACACAGAGGTCAAGTCCAATTCCCCTCCTCCAGCTTGCTTCCTTGACTCTGTCAACTGGACCGCCATCTTGAATCTTCCGTTAGCAGCCACAGTCTGAACCCTCTGCTTTTCCGTTCTCTCTGACCACATGCCCAGTCTCCTTTGTGTGCTCCTCTTCCATCCTGTTCCTTGAAGGTAGTCTTCCTCAGAATTCCTGAGGTCCTCCTTGTACACACCATCCCTACGTGTTGTTAGGCACGAGAGCTTCCATCTGCATTCATAGCCTGATGGTGTCTAGATCTGCACAACAAAACGCACGGCCATCAAGTAGATGCTGGCTCACAGTGATCCTATGGGACAGGGTGGAACACCCCTATGGGTTTCCAGGACTGTGACTCTTTATGAGAGTAGAAAGTACCATCTTTCTCCCTCAGAGTGGTTTTGAACAGCAGACCCTGCAGCTAGAAGCCCAAAGGGTAACCACTGTGCCACAAAAGCTGGCCTTGAGCAGCGGAATGATGTATCTGATGACTTATCATCACCTTCCACTGGGTGGATATCCAATAGCCGTTGCATAAATGCAACACATCCGTGACACACAGGTTTGTGTCAACTTGGCTGCACCGGAGTTCTCAGTTTGGCAGGAATCCCCAACAATGGGATCTAACACAGCGCAATCAACTCCAGGATGGTATCTAACACAGCGCAATCAACTCCAGGATGGTATCTAACACAGCGCAATCAACTCCAGGATGGGATGTAACAGCAAGGTCAGGTCTGTGAGCAGGCAGCAGCTGTGGTCGAGTGCAGTCCCCTTGACCAGGTCACAGCCGTGGTGCAAGGGGAAGAATGATCCCACAGTAACCTCTGTGGGAAGGCTTGCCACTCCTGCTGGGTCTGGACACTGCATCTGGCCCTGGAGCTGCTGCCACGTTGCCTGCCAATCCCAGGAGTCGGCAGCAGGCTGTGGACCTCAGGGTTATCTGTCGTTGCATCCCTCAGTCTGTGGTCTTCCTGCTTCATCTTCCTGCTTCCTGCTTCGTCGGCCACCACTTACCCTCTGACCTATGGATTTGAGCTGGATTGGACGAAGCCACTTCTACAACGGTGTGAGCTGTTTCTGGATACACTTTTCTGTCTGTATTCATACACGTGTGAACGTCGCTGGGTTGGATTCTCTGGAGAGCCCAGCCTCACACCGTGTCCAAAATAGGACTCATTGTCTTAGACTCAACCACTTCTTTCTCTCGTGCTCTGCATGTGCTGAGCAGTGTCACCACTTGTCCAAGCCTCTAATTGGTGATCCCAAGGAAAACTCCTCTCCCTCCTTCAGTCAAACCTCCCATCAATACAGCCATCGAACTGTCTCTGTGAAGCAACAGGGTGCTTCATGGGTAGAATTCTTGCTCTCCCCGTGGAAGGACAGAGTGTGTGCTCTCAGCCAATCACCTGTCTGTGTGTGGAGCCTGCACATGGCTAGGATGGGGAGTGGGTCTCAGTGGGGTTTTTAGACGGGGGGTGAGTGGGCGGGTGGGGGTGGGGGACTAAGAAGAATGTTCTGGGAAACAACTTCTGAAAATCAGCCCATGAAGGTCCTGTGGACCCCAAGGGCCTGGTCTGCAGCGGAGCGTAGGGTGGGCACAGGACTGGGCAGCATTTTGCCCTGTGAGTCTGGGGTGGTCATGAGTTGGCACTAACTCCATAGCACTCTTCTACAGCTGTCCGTCTCTCTCCACCCTGGATGACACCACTCTCCAAAGCCACAGCTCTGCATCACTGCCTGGGTAGGTGCCACCGTGCCCTCCCTGGTCTGCCCGTGGTGCTTTCCAACCAGCCTCCTCCACAGTGGAGGCAGACCGTGCATGCACGGCACGGGTCTCATCCTGCCAACGTCCCTTCAGCCCGCAGGCCCAGTCTTCCGCTTCTGCAGCCTCGCGTCTCAAACGGAAATCCACACTCTCACCCTCAAAGACGTGGGTGAGTCCTTCCCAGGGCCAGCCATGGCAGGCTGCAGAGCTTCTCTGACTGCTCACCAGGACACTGTGCACGAGTTCAAAGGGCACACGCTGAGTTGGCGTGGGGGGACACTGCCTGGATCCGGAGGTAGCGTGGCACGCTTTGCTTGTGTCGGTGATCCTCCAGGTTTCTGCCGGGCGGTTTCTTCTGACAGGAGTCACTTACTCTAATTTCAGAAAGGGAAGCTTCCATTTCACAGCAGGGAGTGCTGTGAGGAGGGTACCGTGCATTTGCTAAGAGGGATCAAAAGGCAGTGACTTCTCGGGAGCCGGGGGAGCCCACTGTCAAGACTGCAACAGTGCGGTAACACCCTTTCCTTCTGTCCTTCTGCCTTTGCAGGGTGCACAGCAGGTGCTGGGGGGGGGGTGTCCTTTCAGGGGCAGTAGCACAGAATGAAAATTCACTCACTCAACCAGCGTCTCAAGAGCCTCAGCTGCCCAGCGGCTGGTCTCGGGGGGATGGAGCTCTGGGAGGAAGCTACTCTTTGATGATTGCAACCTAGTAGATGCATGTCCTTAGGAGCCCTATTGAGCCGGTTCCGACCCATAAGGACCTTATGCCCAACAGCAGGGAGCACTGGTCCTGCGCCCCCCTCACCAGCTTCCCCAGGCCTGAGCCCATCGCTGCAGCCACGGCATTGATCCTGTTCATTGAGGGCCTTCCTCTTCCACTGCCCTGCACTTGACCAAGCATGCTGTCCTTCTCCCAGGACTGGTCTCTCCCGACCACATGCCCTAAGTCTGTGAGACGAAGTCTCCCCATCCTTGCCTCTAAGGAGCCCTCTGACTGTCCTTCCAACACAGATGCGTCTGTCCTTTAGCAGCCTGTGGTACGTTCCGCTCTCCACCGCACCATTGGTCCAGCACATCGGTGCTTCGTCAGTCTTCTTTGAAGTGTGACTTCCACAGGCGCAGGAGGCTATCGGACATGCCACGGCTAGGGTCAGGGCCACCTCAGTCCTCCAAGTGTCCTCCTTGCGTTTCAACACGCTAAAGCGGTCCTGGGCCGCAGATGGACCCAAGCCACGTGCACCGAGTCTTGACTGCTGCTTCCGTGAGCGCTGATTGTGGATCCAAGTAAGACGGGATCCTTGAAAACGTCCACCACTCCTCTGTTTGACACAGTGTGGCCGACTGGCCCAGGGTGAGGGTTTGGGTTCCCTTTACATTGAGAAGTATCCTCCTCCACCCCCAAACCAGAGGTTCAGGAGGAAGAGGGGGCAGTGTGGTTAGACCTCGGTTAAGAAGAGAAGAGGAGAAGGAGTCATTCAGTGGAAATTCCTGGCAAGCCAGTGGGTTGATCCACTAACCACAAGGTCAGAGGTTCAAACCCACCAGCCACTTGGTGGGAGAAACTTGAGGCTGTCTGCCCCTGTAAGGAATGACAGCCTCAAAGGGGGTCGCTGTGGGGTCTTATTTTAGCTCGAGGGAAGAGTAGGCTGGTCCCCCAATCGATCCAACTAAGAAACCCAAGAGAGCGGGGACACAAAGTAGATGCATTTGGTGCAACACTCTTTCCTTTCAAAAAGTTTTGGTTTTGCGTGTGTGTGTACTTTTGAAGTCACGCTCCATTTGGGAAAACATGAAAATAAAACACGTGCTAAACATACAGGCCTGCTTGCCATCTCTGTATTTTCAAGACCCCCCCACCCCCCACCTCCCAACACTCAGCTCCTGCTCAAACCACCCTGTGCCCAGCACTCCCTCGGGGTCAGCGGGTGGGTCTTCAGACCACAGAGGCCACGCCAACCGCACGTCAGGTACCATGGGTGGCACTGATTTGGTCCCATAAAGTGTTCATATTTATGCAACTTGGTGTCATATCCTCCCCAGGCGGCTGTAGTGCCCTGCTTACTGGAAATGAGACTAATTATGCACTTGGCAGAGAGGCGTGAAGTGACAGATATGACGATTTTGTCAACAGTGGGGTGTTTGATGGTAAACTGCTTCCATCCAGAAATCCTCCAAGCTAATTTCCTTCCTCCCTACGACTGTCGAGTGGTGGGGAAGAAAGCTCCTCTCAGCTGAGGATGGAGAACCTCCAGCCCTGCGCTGTTAGCATGTGGTGGGGGGAACCCCGCTGAGAGCAGGGGAGGGAAGAAGCTGCCCTCAGTGCTAATTAACAAGAAAGACAAATGTCGTCCGCATGGCCGATCCGGGACTCTCAGCCAGTGCGGTCTCCTTGCGGGTTGTCTGGTTGGAGACGGTGGAAAAGCAGCAAGCCCCGGCAATGCTTCCTGTCAGGATGTTGTTGGGTGCCCCGGAGTCGGGTGCAACAGAAGGAAGCCTGCTGGTCCTGTGTCAGCCTCACACCGGGGCTGTTGTCACCTGGGCCAAGTCATCTCCCCACCCTCTGCTTCTCCAGGGCTGGTCCCCTGGTTGCATGTCCAAGAGATGAGAGATGGTCTCGCCACCCTCGCCTCCAAGGGGCTCTTGCTGTGCTTCTCAGATGGATCTGTTTGTGCTTCCGGCACCCCTCGGGATCACCAGGACTCTTTGCCCACACCGTGGTTTGTGAGCACCTGGGCTCCAGGTTCCCTCGTCCCCTGTCTGGCTTAGAGGCGATGGATGAGAGTGTGTTTCGGGTCCAGCACACCTTTGGCCTCAGGGTGACGCCATGGCCTCCCCTCACCCGCAGAGGGCCTGTATACATGTTTTACAAAGCGTGCCAGGAATGTCCCGGCAGGTCCTCAGGAGCCCTGGGGCAGCCCTGACTGCTGCTTGGACAGACTACAGGGACTGCCGTTGCTCCAAACTCACCAGCTGCTCGGGGGAACAAGCAGAGGCTCTCTGCTCTCAGGAGTCAGAGGGCACCAGGAAAACGTTTCCTGTGTCTTCCTGGTGCTGAAAGGCATCTGACTTGTGGATCATACAGAACTGCTGGTCGCCTTGAGAAGAGTGGGGACTTGGGAACACTTCGTTGTACTTGTGGTATAGCAAGTTGGACTGCTTTTTACTGCCAGGCCAGCAGCTTGAAACCACCAGCTGCTCCACAGTAAGAAGATGAGGCTTTATATTCCTGCGCAGTCTGGGAAACCCATAGGGTCAGACCCCCTGTCCCCACGGGCCAACGTGGGTCAGGATGAACTCGATGGCAGCGAGTTTAGTTTTGGTCTGATTGGGTGTAGCACAGACAGCTGGGCGACAAATCCCAGTGGGCACCAGGGTCAGCAGTCTGTGAATAACTGAGAAGGGGGCTGTGGTCGCCATGGTGGCACAGTGGGATGGGCTGCTCCCCAAAAGGCCAGCAGATCGAATCCACCAGCCGCTCCTAGGGAGAAATAGGAGGCGGTCTGCTACCGTAGGTAAAGACTGACAGCCTGGAAGAGCCTGGCAGTGGTCCTGCTCTGTCCGTAGGGAGGGCCTGCATGAGTTCACAGCAAGGGTCCCTGGTGGCTCTGTGGGTCAGGTGGTGGGGGCTTGAGCTCTCGGCTCAATGACTGGCCTGGCAGCACCTTGAAAAACAGCCCCGGAGCTGAAACCCCCAGAGCCAGCCTACACCGCTCGGCTCTGCACGCACAGGCCTCTGACCAGATGGAAACGCGCGACTTCCAGCCAGTGTGTTCTTCAAACGTGGCTGCTGCTGTGACCCATAGCCAGCCTACACACCAGGGAAGGGACACCGGCTGGTCCTGCACCACCCTCACAGTGGCTCCTGAGCCCTCCCATCTCCCCGAAGGCCTTCCCCGCCTTCGCTGCCCCACCACATTACCAAGCACAATGTCCTTCTCCAGGGACCGGTCTCTTCTGACCACATGCCCAGAGGAGAGGAGACAAAGTCTGGCCAGCCTTGTCCCTAAGGGGCCCTCTGGTTGTACCTCTCCCAAGACAGGTCTGCTTGTCTTTTTGGCAGCCCAAGGATCTTGCCATGTGCTTCGCCAGCTTCCCCCACCCACACGGCATCCCTTACTGACACGAAGGCTGCCCGCCATGGCAATCAGGAGCGTGCGGTCACTGAGAAACAAAGCACAAAGAAAGCACCACGCTCAGGGCTCCCAGTCGATGCGACTCACAGTGACCCCAAGGACAGAGACGAACAGACTGCCTCTGTGGGTTCCTGAGACTCGGGCTCCTTACGGGCCAGAAAGCCTCATCTTTCTCCCTCTGACAGGCCAAGGGCTTCCAACTGCTGACCTTGCGGTTTGGGCCCAACGAATAAACCCACCCCGCCCCCACCCCCCACACCAGGGCTCCCAGTGAGGTCATTTGACTTGTTATTTCAAGGACAGGGTTCTGGGCGGCGGGCAAGGAAGACTGGGCTCTCCCCTCCTACCCACAGGGGCCACCAGGAGTCGCATTGGCTCAATGGCAGCGAGTTTGGATCGGGGTGTCCCTCCTTTGTGCAGGGGCGGAGGTTGAAGGGGCTGTCTCTTAGTTTCCAGTCTTGGCTCCACACAGTCAACCTGAGATACAGATGCCGATGTCCCTGTGGGTGCAGCAAGGGCTTTTGTATGCCAAACGCTTGGCACTGACATAATCATATGTATTAGTTTAAGTTTGTATATGAGAGAGAGCGCGCTAATGAGCCCTGGTGGTGCTGTGGTTACACGCTGGGCTGTGATCTGCAAGGTCAGCAGTTCAAAACCACCAACCACTCCCGGGGAGGGAGGAGGGTGGCTTCCTGCTCCCACACAGTGACAGTCTCAGAAGCTCAGGGGCAGTTCTACCCTGCCCTGTGGGGTCGCCGTGAGTGGGCAGGGGCTTGAGGGCCCCGAGTTTGGGTTGGTTTACAAATATCGAGATGAAGAATACGTTCTGTCAAGGTGGCTCCACTCAGGGTGCCCCATCGCGGTCAGGACAGGAGTGTGCCTCACAGGTCCCCCAGACGGGTGGCTTGGAACCAGATCACCGGGCCTTTCTTTGGAGGCCCTCTCTGAGTGGGTTTGAACCCCCAGCCTCCGCAGTGGCCACCGTCTAGTGCATTCCATGTTTGTGCCACCTGGGCAGGGCGAGGTGGGGGCTGGGAGCTGGCAGGGATACGGGTGGCTACAGTGTCCCGTTCATGTCAGGCACAAGCTCTTGCTTTTTTCCTGGCTGCTCCCCTGGGAAACGGAACTCTTTTCCTTCTGCTGTCGCCGTGGTCAAGGGTTCTCTCTGGACTGGTCAGGCAGTGAAACCAGGGGCTTTCCCGCCGGAGCTGACCTATCTCTATTCTCTCTCTCTCTCTCTCTCTCTCTCTCTCTCACACACACACACACACACACACACACACACACACACACACACACACTGCTCGGCCTGGGCGCAGGCAGACCGATTGAGATGTTTGAGCTGTGCATTCCTGGCACAGCAAATACTTCAGCCGACCAAGAGGCAGCGTGAGCGTTGAAGGAATGGGGTGGGGGGTGCTTTCTGAAAGCTCAGAGTCTCTCCGAAAATCTCTGAAGAGCTCCGTCTGTTCTTGATTGTGGAAGGCTAGAACAAGGGCTGCCCAGCCCCCTGCCTGCCCCCCAGGAGAGGGGGTCTCTGCCTCTGGGTTCTGTCCCCCACCCCCACCCCCGCCTCAACACACACACTTGCAGGAATCCCTGCCCCCTAGCAATGATGCCAGCTCTGAGCAGTAAGCTCCCTCCGCCCTCCCCAACCAGGCCTGGACGCCAGGCTCACGCGGTTGGTTTCCCTCTCCCCTGAGACTCCTGCTCCCTCTCTGAGACCCTCACCGTCGGGCTGTCCAGGGCCATCTGCTGGTTCCAGCCGCCTCTCTCCCGAGGAGGCCCTGCAGCTGCTTGGCTGGGAGCCAAGGTGGGAGCCCATCTCTGCAGACAGCTGGCACCTGTGGACGGGTCTCTCTGCCACTCAGAGTGGCCACAGACGGCTCTCAAAGGAAGGGGTGTGGTGAGGCCTGGTAGCCCGCCCCCTATGCACAAAAACAGGCTCTGACCAAATTTATGATTCGACAGCGTAAGTCTGAGTGGAATGTGGAGAAGGGATGGCCGTGGGGGCAGGGGCACGGGGAGCGTGGAGAGACTCCACTTTGGACGAATCTTCAGGAGCGACCAGTCATGAAGAAGGACACCACGCTTGGTCGAGGGGCAGCAAGGAAGACCCTCGATGAGACAGACTGACCCCGGGGCTACCCCCATGGGCTCAAGTCTCACAGTGACGTGAGGCCGGCGAGGGACCAGGCTGCGCATGGGTCACCATGAATCCCAACTCCCCGAATGGCCGCATAAAACACGGCACAGTTAGATGGCGAAACACGATGTGTTGAACACACCGCCAGAAGAAAGAACAAATACTGCAGGGAGTACAGCTAGAATGCTCCTGAGAAGCAAGGAGGGGGAGACTTGGCCTCACATCCTCTGGACGTGTCCTCAGAGAAGGACATCACGCTCCGGGCAGTCAAGGGTCAGTGCGAAGGAGAAGACGTTCGATGAGATGGGGCTACACCACAGCCGGAACCAGGGGCTCAAACACAACACTGCTGGAGCGTGGTGCGGGCCGGGAGGACTGTCATTCTGCCCCGCATGGGTGTCTGTGAGTCAGGACGCACTCGACAGCACCTGAGGGCACGCAAAGCGCTGTGCCTGCTTCTAGAGGGCTGCTGATGGAGATGGGCCTCTGGTCTTGAGGCTTTTGTGGTCCAGTCCAGGTGTCTCCCCAGCCGACGTGCAAGCTCACGGCTGAGTGTGGCTCCAGTGGTGAGCAAACCACAGCCAGGAAGCCGGAGCTCGCGGGCCGCTTGTTCATGGTTCTGCCTGAGCTTGCTTCCCCGTCACGCCCCCAGTGGCCATCGGCGTGCCCTCTGCATGCCATCTCTGTGCCCGTGCAGCTCCAATACCTGAGGATCCATGGAGGAGAACGACAGTAGGTTCTGCCACATCCTGGGATGTTATCTTGGTGTATGATCCAAGAGCTGCTTTGGAAAATGGAAATCTGGAGTCGGCATTCGCATCTCTAGGAAGGCTCCATTTCTTCCCCACAGTGTCTGCTGCAGAATGTCATGCTTCCTGGTCTGTCTTCCCAGCCCTGCCATGCCCAGCACCACTGGCCGGGTGCCGCAGAGACACGGGACGTGTCTGAGGGATTCACCGTGAAACGCAAGGAAAGGAAAAAGCGTCCCGATTCTCAGTCACTTTAACCCAGATGCACAGCGCACGGTTTGCTTTCCGGCAGATGGGTCACCTACACGGGATCTCGAGGAGCATGTGGGGCAATTCCGCTATTCGGTGGGGCAATTCCACTATCGGTAGCGCCATCCCCGGCTCCTCGGTTCTGGCAGGTAGGCTCGCACTCTCCAGTTGGCAGGTTCCTGTAGACCAGTGGTTCTCAACCTTTCATACGGGTCCTCAAGTTGTGGGGACCCCAACCATAAAACTGTTCGTTGCTACTTCACTGTAATTTTGCTACTGTTATGAATCATAATGTAAGTATCTGATATGCAGGATGTATTTTCATGGTTATAAATTGAACATAACTACAAAACCAATATGTAATTAATATTGTGAAACATTTATTTCTAATGACAAATACATGAAATGTTGTCTTGAAGCATGGTGTAGCATGGGGAACAGTCTTCATGCTGGGTACTCGTCC
>NW_022111373.1:149947645-149949272 GCF_000313985.2 Echinops telfairi
CGATACTGCTACCAGGGCACATTTACAACAGGCATAGTGGGTGAGCTGGAGGTGTCCCCGCCCTCACAGAGCGGCAGGGTCCGAGGACCAGGAAGCCGCAGGAAGGCCACAGGCTGATGGCTGCGCAGACAGATTAATGCAAGGTCAGCAGGTTGTGCCTGTGGCTGCAGGTCCAGTGAATCCACGATTAACAGGGCAGGTGGCAGCCGCTGATGGCCCCAGCGTTGGCTCAAACCCAAAGAAGGCCAAAGAGCCGGATGCAGGACCCAGGCCAGCGAGAAGCAAGCGAGGTCTCCACAGAGTCTGCTTGTGTAGGGACTAGGCCACCGCCCAGGGAGTGTCCTCCAGTGGTGCCAGGGCCATGCCTGGGGAAGGCAACTGCATCCCACTCAACTCATTCTGCAACTTACCGGCTGCCCACAGCAAAGCCATCATGGAGTCGATTGCATTGTGTTAGGTCACACGCCCACCCACTGCCTGGACACAGACCCTAACCATCACAGCCCTGACCGTAGGAAAGAGGAATTCGTGACAAAGAGGGGCTCCAAGCCAAAGCTGAGGGGCCCGGATTAGGCTTAGCTCCGTTTTGGGTTTTACTTGAGCTTACTCCAGCCTCCTTGTCTCTGCTCAAGTCCAGCAAGGGTCTCTGGCTGCCTTTTAGTTCCCAGGCGGGTGGTCATCCCAGCACCACAGACTCTGCTCTCTGGGAGGAGAGACATGGCACGAGCAGCACGGCTCCCCCGTCAGAGGGGCTTCCGGGTGGTGTGACGGGGAAGCTGCGAGGTGTGAGCTCACCCAGAGCAGACTCCAAACACAGGCCTGGTGCCTTGGTGGTGATGGTGTTGGTGATAATGGTGGTGGTGGTGGTGGTTTTGATAGTGGTGGTGGTGGTCATGATGGTGTTTTTGCTGGTAGTGCAGGTGGTGGTGGTGGTGGTGCAGGTGTTGGTGTTGGTGCTGGTGACGTTGGTGGTGGTAGTGATGGTGGTGGTGATGGTGTTGGTGTTGGTGGTGATAAAAGTGGTGATGGTAATTTTGATAGTGGTGGTGGTGTAGGTGGTAGTGATGGTGGTGGTGGTGATAGTAGTGGTGTTGGTGTTGGTGGTGATGGTAGTGATAGTGGTGTAGGTGATAGTGGTGGTGATGATAGTGATAGTGGTGGTGGTTTTGATAGTGGTGTTTTTGGTGGTGGTGATAGGGGTGGTGGTTTTGATAGTGGTGGTCGTGGTGGTAGTGGTGGTGGTGGTGATGGTGTTGATGTTGTTGGTAGTAGTGCAGGTGGTTGTGGTGGTGGTAGTGGTGGTGATGGTGGTGGTGGTGCTGCTGGTGGTGGTGGTAGCGGTAGTGGTGGTGGTGGAGACACAGCAACAGCAACCCCAGGTACAACAAAACCGCACAGCTCCAGCCCTGCGGCATCCTCACAATCATTGCTATATCTGAGTGAGCCCCTCGCTGTAGCCACTGTGCCAATCCATGTCCTTGAGGGCTGGTTTTTGCTGCCCACTTGACCAAGCAGGATGTCCTTCACTAGGGACTGGTCTCTCCTGACACCATGTCCACAGTAGGCGAGATGAAGCCTCTCCCCTGGTCCCCACACGGCGCTCTGGCTGTGGTTCTCCCTGCGGTCA
>NW_022111373.1:149949372-149952750 GCF_000313985.2 Echinops telfairi
CGGTGGTGGTGGTAGTAGTAGTAGTGGTGATGGTGGTGGTGGTGGTGGTGGTGGTGGTGGTGCTGGTGGTGGTGGTAGTGGTGGTGGTGGTAATGGAGGTGGTGGTGGTGGTGGTAACTCTGTGGCAGTTTGCTGTAACAGAACCAATGGGAACATTAGCAGCAGGAGTTGAGTTTGGCTTTACTGCTTTGATTAGATTCTCCTCTGTTCCCAAAAAGATGCTGCAGGGACAGGTGATGGGGTTTGCCCGAGAGCACAGACACACAGTGAAAGGCAAAATCTGACCAGCTGGAGCCTTGGGAGGTAAGCTCAGCTGCCTCTTGAAAGAAAGCAGGAAGTTCTTTCTGGAAGCAGCAGGGAGCCATCCACCCTTTCCTGAATGCTTCCCCAGACCGACACCTTTTAAAAATATCAACCCATCTGCATGCTGGAAGCCCAGGATCACAGATGGTGGTGAGTCCCCACATGCCAACGTGGCCCTTGACAGAGATGGTGCCATGTGCATGCCAGTCCCCGCCTGCTTTCACTCACTCCAATCTGCTTCGGGGGCAAGCTGCCCACTGGAGAACTGGCTACCATCTTTGAAGAGAGAGTGGCGGGGTGTGGAGGCTGCCCAGCAGCCGGCTGGGCAGTGGGGCCATTTCTCAACTTCAATGACCACCCACCTCTGCATAAGCATCCCGGGTGAAGCAGGCTGATAGCCATTGTCCATGGCTTCATCTGGAGCGATGGCGGTGGGTCTGTCCCATCCGGGGCATCAGTATGGGCTGTGGAGATGCTCAAGTGCTTCTGAAGTGCCAGAGGCACTTTTCTGTAGCTCAGATGGTTATGCAACAGACCACTGAGGCAAACAGGAACCCTGGCTACTGCAAGCCATTGCAGTGAGATTCACAACAGTCCCAAGGTGGACACTATCTAGTGGCCATCAAGAGATGACAATCAAATGCGGCCAAGCCACGGGCAGACTGTTACTCAGCCACAGAGAAATGACGTCCTGGTACACCTATGACATGGATGGGACTTAGAAATGGGGCTTTGTTGGCTGTCATCTTCACCACAGCAGGGCTGCAGGTCTTTCTTTGGATGGCTTTGGACCAACCTTTAGGCTGCTCGTGCCACAAAGACCTCGGAACAGAATCCGTTAGACGCAGAAGGACAAGTAGACAAGTGTTGTACGATACTGCTACCAGGGCACATTTACAACAGGCATATGCAGAGAGACCACATGTCATGAGCAGTGGCTGGGCAGGGTGGGGCAGGGCTGGGGCCAGGATCAGTGGGGACCTGCTGCTAAAGGAACACTGAATGCATGTTCAGGGTGATGCGAGACACTTAGAAACAGATCACACTCACTGCATGGATGGAGTTGATGCTGGCACAGAGCAACCCCATCTGTTTCTATATAATATATACATATATAAAGATATCACACACACACACACACACACACACACACACACCTTCCACCACTGCCCTGGCACCATGCCCCACTGTGCTGGTCTGAATGTGGCGGGTAGGCGGGAAGCTATGCCACCTTTCCTTCACATACCAGCAGCCACCCAGCGTGGACAGGCTTCCATGGCACTCCCTGACACAGGCAGACATGGCAGCGCATCTCTGAAAAGCACTGGCCGGCGACAACCTTGCGCTGGCGGCGGAGCATTCCCTGGCACCCCAGAGGGCCAGCAGAGGAGCCCCGTGACGGGCAAGCGCTCCGTATCCCCGGGGAAGAGCTGCCTCCTCAAGGTTGGGCAGGCCTGGGCGCTAACTCCCCGTAGCGACCGTGGTGAGGGTGCAGCACCGAGCAGGATCTGTCCAGCTGCAGGCAGGGGCGACGTGAGTTTGAACCCAGGCCCTACACAGAAGGGAAAGCGTTTACCACAGGCACTGATGACGAGCAAGAACATGGGGCCTGCCCTGCGACTCTGCCAATCCACAGCCACCCAGGGTGCTGACGCTCGTTTGGCGTGTCGGCTTCTCGGGCGGAGACTCCACAAGAGCCGCCCAAGGCCACTGGATTTCTGCAGAAAGATGCAGGCCCAGCCTCCCCACCTCCTGTAGATCACGCCCAGGCTTTCTGAGGGCGCAGGGCATGCTGGAGACAGATGTGCCTGCAATCTGTTGTCATGGTGAGGGCCCTCCCCCAAAGGCCAGCCTGTGCTGTCTCTGCCTCTGGGGCCCGGATCTGGGTGTTGGGTCCAGTGTCTGGGCCTGCCATGCTGGACATGCTGCTGGACACGCTGGGTGTCCATGCTGGATGTGGGTCCGGAAGCTCAGGGTCTTCCTGAGGTGGCAACCAAGGGCTCAACTGGCACTGCAGGGTCCCAGCCCTCCAGGGGGGCAGATCCACTCAGCAGGACACGGCTCTTACGGAGTTGGACTGAGGGTCTCAGGTCCTCTCTGGGTGTTAGCCAGCAGCCACCTCAGTCCCTTGCTCTGTGGGCTCACAGCACAGAGGCGTGCTTCCCTGGAGAAGGCAGGAGAGGAGGGACAGGAGGCGTGTGGGGAGCAGGAAGCCAGTCTCTACAGCTTAACCTTCTGAGTGACCTCGATCCTGATTAGCAGCCTGTTCCAGGTCGACCCCCACAGGGGAGGGCCACGCATGAGGAGAGGTCAGACAGGGGAGGAGACACACAGGGAGGGCTACCACCGGGGCGGGGGGTGTGGGCTGTGAAGCATCCAGAGGCCCCAGGCACAGAATTCCACCCCCAAATCCAGGGTGCTGGAGGTGTTCCGTGGCTGAAGATTCTGGAAGCAGACTGCTAGGCCTTTCCTCCGCGGCACCTCTGAGTCCGTTCGAACCTCCAACCTTCTTCCTGTTAGCAGCCAGGTGGCGAATGAACCATCTGTGCCACCTGGCAGCCAGCCGTGTCTGACGGTGGCACATTCCCCAGGTCAGTTACAGGGCCCCACTGCCAGGCGTCGATGCTGACTCACAGTGACCCTTTAGGACAAGGTGCAACAGCCTTTGCGGGTTTGCAGACGGTCAATCATAGCAGAGCAGACAGTCTCTTCCTTCTTCTTGGGAGTGACTGCTG
The DNA here is from genome assembly GCF_000313985.2 of Echinops telfairi. NCBI lineage: Eukaryota > Metazoa > Chordata > Mammalia > Afrosoricida > Tenrecidae > Echinops > Echinops telfairi. The sequence goes on from NW_022111373.1 coordinate 149,952,411, forward strand.
GGTTCATACCGCTGACCTTGCGGTTAGCAATTCAAAGTAGAAAAGTAGAAAAAAATTTTTTTTTCTTCAAAAGTATACAACAGAAGCAACAAAGCCCACACGGAAGAAGTACACCAACCTGTGTGATCATGAGGTGTTGAAGGGAGCAGGTAACAGGCATCAAAGAACAAAGGATCATATCACCATGTGCTCACCTTCCCGACATGATTGCTGAAGACAAAATGGGTGCATAAGCAAATGTAGTGAAGAAAGCTGATGGTGCCCAGCTATCAAAATATAGAGCATTTGGGGATATAGCCTTTAGGCTTGAAGGCAAACAAGCGGCCATGCAGCTGAGAAG
>NW_022111373.1:149953644-149956604 GCF_000313985.2 Echinops telfairi
GTCCTCACCCTCATAACCCAGAGGTAAACATATACAGTTTCCAAAGCTGCCAACCCCGGGCCGCATGCCCGTCAGCGCCGCTGCCGGAACGAGGAGGCCCAGGCCCAGCGGCCACTGCAGAGGGCGGTGGCTGATTCATCCAGGCAGGCCAGAATGCTGCGTGCCTGAGAGGTGTGGGCAAGTCTGCTCTTCAGGTGGGAAGTAGGCACCTGCCAGGTGTCCAGGTGGTGCATTAAGACAGCGACAGTGGACAGCTTTCCTGAGCACCACAGTGTAAGGCAAACTAAGTGCCATTGAGTCAGGTAGCTATCCTTTGGGTCAAGGGTTACGATCTGGGAAACACAGGGTGTTTCTGTCCTGTCTTGTAGGGTCGCTATGAGACCAAAGTGTAGGCAGGAGGCTGAAGAGAGGTGCTGGCTCCCTGGCACTCGGTTACTCCAGGGAGCAGTAGGGGGGATGGCCAGGTGGACACAGCACAGTGCCCCCCACATTTTAGCCCATCTCACGGGTGGGTCTGTGTCCTTGTGCACAGTGCCGCCCTGTTTTCACGATAGGGGTGTTGTAAGCTATTGTTGTGAGGGGCCCTCGAGCCAGTTCTGACTCGGGGTGACCAGACGCAGCGCAGAACAAGACCCCGTGCAGCCCCTGCATCCTGCCCATTGTTTTTGCGCTTGAGATCCTTGTCGCAGCCACGGTGTCAATGCATCTCATTGAGGCTGCTTCTCTGCTGCCCCTCCACTTGACCAAGCACGGTGTCCTTCTCCAGGGACCGGTCTCTCCTGACAACACGACCAAAGTGTGTGAGCCAAAGTCTCGCCATCCTTGCCTCTAAGAACTCTGGCCCTACTTCTTCCATTCCGATTGGCTGGTCCTTCCAGCAGCCTGTGGCCCTTCCAATACTCTTCTCCAGCACAGTTCAAATGCATTGACTCTTCAGGCTTCCTCATTCAGTGTCCAACTTTCCCAAGCATGTGAGGCAATGGTGAATACCCTGGCTGGGTCAGGCGCACCTTAGTCTTCAAAGTAACGGCCAAATAACATATTAAGGTTGGTGAAGAGGAAGGCAAACAAACAAACACACACACAAACAAAAAATAAATAAATAAATCAAAAGAAAGCACACCTGTGTTCAGTTTAACAAACAATTATGCAGCAACCCCCCCTTGGGACCATCAACTCCCATGCCAAGAAACTAAATAACATCCTTCTGTTTAGGAACCCCAGGTGTGCTGTGGCTAGGCGCCAATGCTGGAGGTTCAAACCCACCCGCTGCTCCTGAGGAGCCCTGTGAGGCTGTAATGGGAGGGCAGTGAGGAAGAGCGGAGGACAGAGCAGATGGAGAGGGGAAATAGGAGAGACAGCCCTATGGATTCCAATGTGCCACCCTCAGCAGGCCCGGGGCATGGTGGCTGCATAATGGAAGAGATGAGAAGGTAGGGGTGGCGATGGTGCCTCTCTGTGGGTGTGGCCTTCTCATAAGGAGGATCCTGGGACTTCCTCTCTCTCCCTTCACCGTCTTGCTGCTGAGTCACTCAGAGAGCTGCCAGAGTCATGCTGAGACCTGCGAGAGCCTGGTGATACTTCCACTGCCATTGGATCCACAAGACTTTGCAGCCACTGGCCAGCGATGTCCCTGCATCCTGCATCATTGCATGCGGCTGCATGAGTCTGAAGAGAGATTTATGGACTAGTATCAGACTTATGGAGCAGTATTGATCTTATGGACTTGAGTTGTACTGAGCTGGGATGTTTTCTTGATACATAATTACTTCCTGATATCAAGCTCTCTCTTACACAGATATGAGTATCCTTGGATTTGTTTCTCTAGTTAACCCCGCCTCACACAATGGGGACAGCACACGACCTAGGGGGATTCCTTTCTATTGTATGAGGAGTCTCCAGGGGGTGGGAGCTGTCCAAATGGCAGCTCCCAGCAGCAGTAGCAGCAGCAGAAATTCAATAGCTCAAGATCAATGTCGTGTTAGATAGATCCCACCGTGTGGCACACACCCGCCTACACACTGAGTGGTGGCTGCACCGGCTCTTCATTCCTGCAGCTGGTCCCGAAGGACTATGTCAGCACCTTCCTCAGGAACTCCAGGGATTTCTCTTCCTTGTTCCTCAGATGACAACTCCAGCCAGGATTCTGCAGCAGCAGGAACAGTGTCTCTCTCTTGTGTCATTTCAAACACCTTTGCTGCTTGTGGCGAGCTCATCAGCTGGTCCCTCTACAAGTGCTTAAACTTGCTGTGGCTCATTTCCACATTGATCTCGCCAGGAGACCTGTATGGACCCAGCTCAGAGATTTCACCGCATGTGGTTTCGGTTCCAGACCAGCCACGGCAAGAGTCACAATCATGACAGCTTTCCCCATGCATGCAAACATCAGGTCTGCTGAAAACTCACTACAAAGAGTTGAGATGTGTAAATAAATGAAAGCCCCTCTGTGAATCAGAAAGAGGTGCTCGTGGCACTGCCGCAGTCTGCTCAGGGTGTGACTACACTCTGAAGTGTTTGGACTATGTTAAGAATGGCCAGCATGTGACTCAGAGGCAGGAAGCGGTGCTTGCTGTTGGGAAATCAGGGCTGATGGGCTCGTTCAACCCAGAGATGCCCAGAGGTGAGGTCTCAAAGAAGCGCGATGCCAGTAAGCTCAGGAAAGCAGACTTCCAGAAGCCAAGGTGTGCCTGTGCTGACCTTCTGGGGCTAAGAATGACAAACAAGCAAAGACATGGTTGAGAACAAGTAGGGTCGGAGCAGAGACCCAAAGCCCACCTGTAGACAATGGAACGTCTCCCACAGACGGGTCACAGGGAAGGGATGAGTCAACCAGGGTGCAGTAAAGCACTGATGAAGCACACGATCTTCCTCTGGTTTCTTGAGGCTTCCTTGCCACCCCCACCCCACCCCCAATTTCCATGACCCCAGTGATGCCTCTCGCTTCAGACTAGACTGGATCA
>NW_022111373.1:149957906-149960146 GCF_000313985.2 Echinops telfairi
GCAGGAGGCCTGCGCTTGCAGCTGGCATCCTACAGGGGTAGAGGGTGACCCTGGCTTTGTAAGTGGGAAGTCAGAAGTGAGGGTGCTGTCTAGCTGCCCATTTGCCAGCAGAAGGACGGTGTCCTTTAACCTCTGAGACCTGACCTGGCTCTGGGGGGTCAGGGTCACAGGAGCACAGCAACAGGGCGGGGTGGCAGGACAGCTGAGCAGAGAATGCGCAGGACTCTGTCACACCCGCATTGTGGTAGTTACACAATTTCATGTCACTGTGATAAAAGAATGGAGGGGTGGAGTCAGCCTGTCAATCAGGTCACAGCCTGGCGATCCCTCCTTTGGATGATGGCCGTCTCATGAGGATTCTGGGAAGTTTCTCTCTTCCTCTCTGGAGGCGGGACACACTCTCTCTCTGCTTCACATTCCTGTGGACAAGCCACATGGAGCCATGCTGGTGGCAGCCAGAGCCCTGAAGATGCGTCCACCACCATTGGATCCACAGGACTTTCCACCCACCGGCCTGCAATCGTCCTGCATTTGGCATCACTGCATGTGATGCATGAGCCTGGAGAGGAGTTCATGGACTAATATCAGACATACGGGATAATATTGAACTTACGGACTTGATCTGGACTGGGCTGGGGTATTTTATTGATGCATAATTACTTCTTGATATAAAATTCTCTCGCACATATATGAGTGTCGATGAATTTGCTTCTCTGGTCACCGGGGCTGACAGACTCGCCGTGGGGGGTGGACCGCAGCTACTCCTCACTGACCAACAATCTTGTTACCCAGGATGCATGACAGTGGGGAGGGGTGCGGATCTACTCTGTTTGGTGCATTAGCCTGGACTTCCGCCCTGTATCCGGCTGCCGCCCAAAGAGCCACCCAGGCCACTGGGCTGAAAACTGAGGACCTGCTTTCCAGAGAGCTGCACCCCTTGGCTGGCAACTAAAGATTCTGAGAGGGGCCAGGGAGTGGATGGACAGACTAAGGGGAAGGTGGGAGGTGGGGGGGGGTTGCTGCTGCTCCCCACTGCTCAAGCCCCCCAGGGATGGCCTCTGACATCGAGAAGGGGCCCGGGGATGCCTCGGAGTCTGAGGGCTGTAGGGGAAGGACCATCCCCAGTGGAGGGCCACTCCTCCTGCTCCATGGTCCTCTCCGATCTCTCAGCCTCGAATCCCAAGCCCAGCAATGTGTCATGCACTCCTGTGGGGTCCTTCCCTGCCTGGGGGGTCGCAGCAGGTGGCTGGGGCTGTGGAGGGGGGAGCTGCAGCTTCTGGGCGGCAACACCCACTGGCCATCTTGACTCACAGCTCCGTAGACTGCCAGAGTCCAGAGCACCAACTGCGGCTGGTGTCCAGTTGTCTGGTGCCATGTCCACCCACGCAGCAGCCTGACCAGCAGAATCTTGGGGTCCAGAGCCTAGCAGTGTGAGGGGCTCCCGGCTGCCCACACACAGTGGCCTGGCCTTTGGAGCCTAGCCATGGGGCGAGTGAGGAATGGGTCCCATGGGGTTGGATGGGCAGCTTCTCCACACAGCGGGGCATCGGGATTCCAAGGGCTGGATGGCTGCCCATGACCACACACTTGGCCACGTGGAGAGGCTGTGGGTCAAGTTGGGTCTGGAGTTCATCACAGTGTCAGGTGGTCAGACAGCATCCGGTACATCCATCAGAGGCATCCAGGCTCCCCCCGCCCAAAGTGTTGAAGTTCAGCTGGGAAGCTGTGTTTGTTGTTGTGAGTGCCGATGTGGGGGATGGCGTGCTCCCCAGAAGCCACTGCAGCATTATCTGCCTCCCGTTCACAGAGGCTATGCTAAGCCAAGATGGGAGGAGAGCCAGCCACCCTGCAGCGGGGACCTGCTCACAGGCCCGGGTCTCATGCACGCTGATTTCAACGTCTAGCCATTTTTTGTTCACACGGGGAAGACGTTGCCAGAGCCATTGGGAAGGCTGGGGACGGGGGAGGGGGAGGGGGGGGAGAGGCCCGAGGTGAGAAAAACGCTTGTCTGGGTAGGTCTGGCGTTCAGAGAGGAAGGCAGGCTGCCATCCATGCACATGCTACTGTATGACCCTCGAGTGAAACCAGTCTGACACCAGGATTACATCTGACATTGCGGTGCAGGCCGAACTGCTGGGCCCACAATTGGCTCGTGGAGCTCCCTTAGGTGGCTGCAGGGCAGAGCTTAGACTTGAGCTGAAGTGGACGCTGGGCCGTCCACCACTGGCCCCAAAGCTCCC
>NW_022111373.1:149960278-149970265 GCF_000313985.2 Echinops telfairi
TCTTGTCTCCCCTGCCTGCGCCACCCTTTCTCCCCACTGGCCTTCCAGCGCATTCCAAGACTGCATGCGCGCTGCACCTGAGCTATTAAATCACTAGAGCACAGCAGCGGCGAGCCCCTCCCCGGACCCACTGCTGGCCTCCACGAAAGCGCCGGGGGTCTCTCTGCTGCTCCTCTTCGCATTTCAGCAAATAAATCCGGCCCTCGGTGGAACAATTTTGGTGTTGGCGCAAAGTAATTCAAAACAGTCGGGGGTGGGAGCCGCATAATTATGGCCAGCAGAAGATGTGTTTGCAAAAGCTGCGCATGAAATGATTCAGCGAGGGACAAACTGCCAGAAGCCCAGAAAATCCTTCTGCCTCCTCCTAAATTACCAGCCCTTCATCTGATTCTGCCCTGATTTGCATGATAATTCTATAAAACCATGTCTGTCTGTGTCTGCTGTCCTTCTCAGTAATGACAGGTCAAGATCCATCCGTTTATGCCTTCATCCCTTTCAGGGAAGAGGACGCAGCCCCGGGCCGGTGCAGCCCACAAAAAAGGGGGCCGTGGTCCATCTTCACCAGCCACGTGTCTGTGTGTCCTGCTGCGGTGGCTTGGGTGCTGCAGGAAGCGCTAAAGCCGCATTCCACCTGCCATCAGGGTCACCCTGGGTGACAGGTTTCAGCGGAGCTTCTGGACAGACAGACCAGGGAGAGGGACTAGACAACCCTCTTCTAGCAGACATCGGGGTCGGGTGACAAATGTCATGGATGCCGTGGAACATCGTCTGATGGGGTCCTGGAAGACAAGTTGCTCAGGATGAGCTGCTCAGCAGGCGGGGCGGCAGCAATGGGGTTTTGTACAGCCATGTCCACCGAAACCCGGCCTCCCTGGGGCTGAAGCTCCACCTGCGTGCCTCCTGAGGGGACAAAAAGGATTGGGCCTGGAATCTCTGTGGAAGCAGCTTCCAGAGATTTGTACCCAGTTCTGGGATTTCCAGAGCACAGGTCAGCTCCACCCTCGAGGCCGCTGAGAACCACAGGGCCCAAGGATCTGGTGAGGTTTCATCCGCTGGCATGTGGTCACCATGCGTCGGCGTCCGCTCAGAAGCAATGGCGTGGCCCAGTCCTTCATGTGGTGGAAGCGGAGGCTGCCCAGGCAGGCATCACCGAGAAGGACCGTGTGGCTGTGTACATGGCCAGGAAAAAAGCTTCCCAGACAGAGGTGGCTGGGTGGAGGTGCCTAGGGGGCTGCCAAGACAGGGACCACACACAAGGTCCCTGGGAGAGTGGAGACGTATTGTCGTCCAGTCCTGGGGGTCAGAGGGACGTGCTCCTGGGGCCATCTCTAGAGGAGCACTCTTTCTTGCCTCGACCGCCTTCTGGGCGTCTCTGTGTTGTAGCTGTGTCACTCCGATTTCTGCCTCGGTTGTCCCATGGCCGTCTTCCTTCCACATCTGTGTCTCTCCTTTTACACCGGTCACAGTGAGCGTGGCCTCGCACCAAGCTGATGGCATCGTCAGAGATGCTGGGGAGGAGCATGTCAGCATGCATTTGGAGGACACGACTGAACCCGTCGGGTCGGCAGCGTTGAGGGTAGCTTGGGCAGGACTCCCTGCCCCGGTGAAGGGGCTGTGCGACCTTAGACAGGCGAGATGAGCTGGAAACCACGAGAAAAGGGGAAGTCGGAGACAAGGCAAGCGGTAGCATTGGACTGCTGGTCTCCTGAATTGTCAGAGAGCGTCTCTTTTAAATCACCAAGGTCGTGGTACTCTGATTACCCACCTCCCCGACACTACCACAAAGCCATTTGTCTGTACCTCCTTGTAGACAGTAGGCAGCAGGTCCTGGAGATGGCCTTACTTTTTGTCTGAGAAAGTTATATCTCACCAAAAAGGAGGGTCATCACTGTGAATCACAGCTCACAGCTCGATGTTCATATTAAGCATCCATGACCCTCTTCACTTGGGCTTCTCTGTATAGGAAGTTACCTTTGCAGAAAAGAGTGTCTCCATTTCTGCGAGCGAAAACTATGCGGGGAGGAAAGATGAACATTAACCGAACAGAATTGGGTCTGCCGCGTGCCCTAGCGTTTTGAGGATTCTTACTTGCGAGTGACAGCAGGTGACAGCCTGTAGACCAGCTGTGTCGTCTCCACTGAGGTGACCTGGTTCCTGTCACTTGAGGTGAGTGGCCTGGAAGCTCTCCGCATGTGCCGGTCAGTTAATCTCCTGGAGAGCTTTGTCTATGAGCCCTCTTCCTCCTCCTCCTCCTCTGGGGACTAGGGAGTCCCTCTCACCTCACTGCTGGGGTGACCTGTGCCCCACCCACCAGAGAAAGGTGGCTTCCTGACCCCAGCGTTGTGAAAGAGAAGAGACAGAGACAGGCAGACAGGCAGACAGAGGAGGGACGTTGTGTGATGCTGCAGCTGCAGCCCGGAACGCCTGGTGCTGTCTGAAACAGGGAGACACGTGGAGACAGCCTCAGTCGGGACCAACATGGCCAACGCCTTGATCACAGACTTCTAGAATCCAGAGCTGTGAGGCCATTGCCTTCAGGGATAAGCCTCCAGGGTGCTGGGCCCCGTTATAGCTGCGCCACGCCATCACTGTGCCACCCACACTCCTGTGGTCCTATCGATCCACACCCAATGGCACGCTCATAGCATCTTACTACAGCCACGCAGTCCTCTGGTCAACCCAGCTCGCTGAGCTAATGCCTGGGCCCCAGATCGAAGGTTTACCTCCAGTATTTAACGCAAGCGCGGGAACAGAAATAGCTCGTCTCTGGGAAAGGAGGTCCTGGCCAGGGCACTCCACGAGGACTCCTGGTCTGCGAGGACACGGGACGGTGTCACACACCGGTGGCCTGTCCTTTTAAGTGACTTCAGAATGGCTCCAACTGGTGGTGGTGCCCTCCTGTGCAGCAGAGCCAGGCCTTGCCCTCCACCCGGCAATCGTAGGTTCGAGTCCACGCCCATTCACCTTGTCAGGGCTCTCCTGGTCTTCAGTGTCTTTCCACTCTCCCATGCACGAGGCTCACTGTCCTTCTCCAGGGACTGGTCTCTCCTTGCAGCGTGTCCAAAGTGTGTGAGGAGAAGTCTCCCCGTCCTTGCTTCCAAGGAGCATCCGACTTCCTTCAAGACGATCCGTCTGTTCTCCTGGCCATCCTTGCCACTGTCCCTCTTGTCCACCGGCACCGTCGGCCATGTCCCAGGACCACAGAAATGCTCTCCCTCAGAGTGGTGAAGACCAGAGAGCCACGCCCAGGCTGTCCGCACATTCCTCTTGGTCTCGTTCAGTTGCCAGTGGCTTCAGGTGTCTCCTCTGCTCTTTGATAAGAGCATCAGTCGTTGGATCAGGACCTGTCCAAATGCATGCACTATGTAAAGCACGCAACCCATCACGTTTTCACCACCGTCTGTCTGCCGGTCACACTGTGGCGGCCTGTGTGTGGCTGTGATGCTGGAAGTGATGTCACTGGTATTTCCATGCTCGCGGGGTTTTAGTGGAATTTCCAGCCAAATAATAGACTATGGAGAAGGGCTAGCCTGTCCACTTCTGAGGGACTGGCCACTGAAACGCTCGTGAGCGTGGTCTGGTGTGAGTCAGGAGGGGCTCCTCGGGTCGCACCACCCTCAGTGAAAAGCTGGGGAAGTGGAGTCAACCATCATTATAAGTCCAGTTTACCAGACCTTCATTTGCTTCTGGGCCACAACTCAAAATGACAAGAAGCAGCTGCAAACATCCATTAATAATTGGAACATGAAATGTGCAAAAAATTAATCTAGGAAAATTAGAAGCTATCAAAAATGAAATGGGATTCATGAAGATTGATATTCCAGCCCTTGCTGAGCTGGAGCAGAGTGGTCTTGGACATTCTGAGTAGACAGGAATGAGAACTTTAAGAGAAAGGGCATCACATTGATTCTCCAAAAGAACATTTCAAGATATTTTTTGAAGTGTGATCCTGGCTGTGATAGGATAATATCAACACACCTACAGGAAGTCTGGTTAATACAACTATTATTCAAATCTATGCACCAACCACCGAAGCTGGTGATGAGGAAACTGAAGAATTCTGCCAACGTCTTCATTCATCAAACATGCAATCAAGGGGCATTGATAATGTATTGGTCATTGGAATGTGAAATTTGGAAGCAGAAAGAAAGGAATAGTAGTTGGAAAAGATGACCTTGGTGATGGAAATGTCACAGGAGACAGCGTGATTGAATTTTGCAAGATCAACAACTCGTGCACCACAACACAAATGGTGACTGTACTCAAAGACCTTGCCCAACAGAATACAGAAAAGTCAAATGGACTTTAGCTGTGGGAGGAGAGAATGGACCAGGAGCTCAGTACCATCAACCACAACGAGGCCAGGGGTCACGTGGAACAGACCATCAGTTGTTCACCTATGAGTTCAGGTTGAAGCTGAAGGGAAATTAAAACAAGCCCACAAGAGTCAACATGCAATTTTGAGTCTATCCCACCTGAATTCTGTGACCATCTGAGGAACAGGTTTGCTGCACTGAACACCGATATCAGAAGATCTGATGAGCGGTGGGAAGACATCGACAATACCATTCACGAAAAAGCAAAAGTTCATTCAAAAGACAGGCTAGAGAGAAAAGATCAAGGTGAATGTCAGGCAAGACTCTGAAACTTGCTCATAATTGACGAGTAGCTGAAGCAAATGGAAGAAAGGATGAAGTCAAAGAGCAGGACAGAACATTTCAAAGGGCAGCAGGACCTCAACAGGGTGCTGCCAGAGGTTCAGGTTGGATTCAGAAGAGGACGTGGAACAAGGATATCATTGCTGATGTCAGATGGGTCTTGGCTGAAAGCAGAGACTACCAGAAACTTGTTTATACAAAAGCTATTCAACTGTGTGGATCATAACAACTTATGAATAACATTGTGCACAATGATAATTCCAGAGCACTTTATTGAGCTCATGCAGAACCTCTACACAGACCAAAGGGTAGTCATTGGAACAGACGAGGGTATAGTACGCCTTTAATTTGTTTAAAAGCTAATTTAATTGTTCTCAGCTTAGGGCTACGACCCAGTGTGAACCCAAAGACCATTCATGTATGCATGGTTTATTACGTCTCTGGTTCATTTTGTTGTTGTGAGGTGTCAAGTTGATTTCAAACCACAGTGACCCTGTGCACAACTACACAAACACTTGCATAGTCCTGCACCACCCTCACACTTATCCCTGTGCCTCAGCCTGTTGAGGCAGACATCTGGCAATTCACCTCGTTTGGGAGGCATCATTATCATTTTACTGGAGAACATTATAAATCATCCTGTGGGGCATAAGTTTAGTGCAGTGGTTCTCAACCTTCCTAATGCCATGACCCTTTGATACAGTTCCTCATGTTGTGGTGACCCTGAACCATAAAATTATTTTCATTGCTATTGATACTGTAATTTTGCTACAGTTATATATCATCATGTAAATATCTGATGTGCAGGATATATTTTCATTGTGATAAATTGAACATAATTAAAGCATAGTGATTAATCACAAAACAATCTGTAATTATATATTATGAAATATTTATTTCTAATTACAAATTAAGGAACTTTTGTCCTGAAGCATGGTATAGCATGGGTGAGTCTTCACGCTGGGTATTTGTATTTGGGTGTGTCTGCATGTGGGCGGACCCACCTGTAGATGGATAGAGGAGCAGTGTCTTGGTTCTTAAGACCATCAGAAATATGTTTTCTGATGGTTTTAGGCGACCCCTGTGAAAGGGTCACTCAACTCCCAAAGGGGTCTCAACCCACAGGTTGAGAACTGCTGGTTTAATGAACGGTATTGAAATTAAAACACTGTGGAGAAAGGGAAATTATGCATGTACAGGCCAGCTTTTATACACATATAATTTCCTTTTCTTAGTGGTATTTTCAATTCTGTTCTACTGATGCTTGCTGAGCCAATCATCAGAGAAGCTGCAGTACATGAAGAAGAATAAGGCACCAGGAGTGGGCGAAGGCTTATCAACAAACTACTGTAAGCAGATGACACAACCTTGCTGATGACCGAGAATTGCAGCCTTCAATATGGATCGAAAATCGATGTGAAAAAGACTCAAATCCTCACAGCTAGACCAATAGGTAAAATCATGATAAATGGAGAAAAGATTGAAGTTGTCAAGAATTTTGTCTTTCTTGCTTGGATCTACAATCAGTGCTCATGGAAGCAGCAGCCAAGAAGCCAAACTATGCATTGCATTGGGTAAAACTGCTGCACAAGACCTCTTTAAAGTTTTGAAAAGCAAGGAGGTTACTTTGAGGACCAAGGTGAGCCTTACCCAAGTCATGGTATTTTCAATTGCCTCATCTACATGCAAAAGCTTGACATTGAATAAGGAAGACTGAGGAAGGGTTGATGCATTTGAATTGTGGTGCTGGTGAAGAACATTCAAAGCACCATGGACGGCCAAAAGAACAAACAAAGCTGTCTTGTAAGAAGTACAGTCAGAATGCTTCGTAGAGGCAAGGATGGTGAGATTTTGCCTCACGCACTTGGAGCATGCTGTCAGGAGAGACCAGTCCCTGAAGAAGGACGTCATGCTTGCTAAAGTCAAGGGGCATCGGAGGACAGGAAGGCCCTCAGAGAGATGGACGGACACCGTGGCTGCACCAACGGCCTCAAAGAAAAGAACAATGGTGGGGACTGCGCCAGACCGCGGTGGGTTGTTCTGTTGGACGCAGGGCCACTGTGGGTCCGAACCTACTTGAGGGAACCTGACAACAACAACCATCAGCCAGCTGTTTAGACCTCAATGCATGAGTTGTCGACTTGTGCAGATCGAAAACTCAACTGACTGGGTTATTTACACAGTGATTTTTGTGGATAGGGGAACGGTTTTCAATAACACTCATGCCTCATAGACTAACATAAGAAAGGCAAAGAGAACGTGAAAACAGTAAATATAGGATCATTCCAGGCCAGCATGCATCGGGTACCCTCAAGGGAAGAGATCAGAACGGAGGTCCAATGGCTACCAACTCCATCACCGTGGCCTCACCGCCCCCTGCTTCTTTCTCACTAGGGTGCTTCATCCTCAGGTCCAAGAGAGTATGCCAGCTCTTTAAATCGAGTTCAGTTTCCTTAGTCGAATTTCCAAGTCAGATTCTTCTGGCATGACCCATGAAGGAGGCCGTGCACCTTGGAAAGGTCAGGGTCTATCACACAGGTCTGGATGGAAACTAGGTCAGAAGTGTCCAGAGGCACGTGATATTGGGCATATTCCCTCTTGCGATCTACATAAGTGATGCTAAGCATTTTCCCCAACGGCAGGCTGATTATGACATGGTCCTCCTAGATACTTGCCCTCATGCAGAGATCACTGAAGAGATGGGTGCTGTCACAAAGTATGGTGAAGAAGCAGATGGTGCCTGGCTAGCAAAAAGAATAGTGTCTGCGGTCTTAAAGGCTTGTCTTCAAATAAGCAGCCGTCTAAGTGAAGGATCAACTCAGACCATGCGGAAGGAGCACACCAGTCTGTGTGATCCAAGGATTATGAAGACTAGTACAGTCCCGAAAGAGGGAATGATATGAGAGCTCGAATTGTGAGCCCCAGAACTGCAGAAAGCTATGATGAGAGTGGTAGCTCAAGATCCATCTGTAGGTCTTCACATGGATGTGGCCTCCCGGGACTCCCTCTGACTGCAGTCGGGGGTGCATAGCGCTGTGTGTTCTCAGACACAGAGCACTGTAACGTTGACCACGACACATGCAGTTAGGTTAAAAGTAACACTATCATTTGATCTCCATTCTGACCTATTTTAAATTTGTTTGTTTTTAATATTTTGGGTTTTTTTGATTGAGATGTTTCTGTTTTATTGTGTAATTGTTGGGGGTTTGTTGTTTAAAATTTTTTTGTATGCTTTTCTGTATATAAAATTCAGGTAAATCTTTAAACAGTAACTTGATTAATAATTACCTAGGGCATGGCAGGGGGTGTTGGAGGGAAATAGGGAGCTGCCAATAATAACTACAAACAAGAAGATAATGTTCTCATATTGATTGTGGTGATGATTACACAGTTCCTAATAGCGTTGAACTATTGAACGGTATCGTATGTGAATAATATGCCAATAACCATGACAAAAAACTAAATATCTGAACAGGTTGTATCATTTCACCCTATTTACTCTGTGTGCTAAACAAACACTCTGAAGAACACGACATCAGGAGTGGAGGAAGGTGCGTAACAATCTGCAAGGTCCAGATGACACAACCTTGCTTGCTGTAAACGGGGAGGACCTGCAGTGCTTGCTGATGAAATTCAAAGACTGCAGTCTTCACCACGGGTTTCAACGCAATGTCATTGAAACTGAAGTCTTCACGACTGGGCCAGCAGACAGCATCATGGTGGTGAACAGAGAAGAGGTTGAAGTCGTCAAGGACTGCGTTTTGGTTGGATCCACAATCGATGCTCTTGGAAGCTGCGTGCAGTAAATCGAGCGACACGTTGCACCCAATAAATCAGCTGCACACGGCTTTTGTAAAGTGTTGAAGAGCAAAGAAGCAGTCTGAAGGCTGAGCTGTCCCTGCCGCAAGCCACGGTGTTTTCAGTCACCTCCCGTGCCTGGGGGAGCTGCAGCCTGCAAAGAAGACTACAGTTGATCGGGGCCTCTGCACCCGGATGCCAGTGAGGAATGGTGACTCTGGTCCAAGATAAGCAAGCGGAAGCCTTGCCGAACTTGCCTCTGAGGGTCATTTCGTCTGTGTTCTTCCAAGACGGTCTGCAGTATAATCAGTATTGTTCATCAGCACCGCAGTTCAACTGTGTCAGTTCTGCATTCTGTTTCCATTGTCCCGTTTCCACAGGTCTGCCAAGCTACTGCAAAGGTTAGGCATCCTAGTCCTCAGTGACATCTCTTTGGCCTTCTACTTTAGCAAACGTTTTAGCAATGGGTCTTTCTTGACCGTGTGTCTGAAATAAGCAAGGCAAGGAAGTGTCACCATCCTCTCTCCCGAGCATCCTTCTGGTTGTATTTCTTCCAAGACTGATTTTCTCCCCTGGTTCTGGCAGTCCAGGTGTAGTGGATCTTCTTTCCCGATGCCACAGTTCAAGCACCTCTATGTTAGTTACTTCTGTCTTCCTTTCCATTGTCCAGCACTAACATGCGTATGTGATGATTGAAAGGTCAAGGGACAACTGCGTCTCCCATTTCCAAGGGTAAGCACTCCTTGTGATTTGCCCTGTGTTTCCGGTATGTAGAAGCCAATTTACATAGTCTTAAATTAGCTCCACTTTGACGTTCCACACCTAATATCACATATAAGCATATCTCTTTGTTCATTTTGGGCAATATATAAAGCATTTCCAGTTCACCCATTTCTCGTGTGCAATTCAATGACCGTGTTTATGCTTCCCCAGTGTGTCATTATCAGGAACATCCATTCCCAGTGGACACTTGGCTTCCTCTCTGGGCTTTACAAACAGCACTGCAATGAACACACTTTTAGCACATCCCAGCACCTGTCCACATGGCTGGAAGTGGAATCAGCACACCAAGGGAACGTCCATGTTGCAGGCCGATGGTTATTTCCAAATCTTCTCCCCAGAAACTCTTTTAAAATCTGTGTGTGTCCGCTTTTTCAGAATGCCCAGTCTTAGGGTGATGAGTCCGTTGGGTTTCTTTGCCCTGAGGTGCATTTTGTGGTTCTTTGAGGGTGTTAACTGTGGACATTTGAACACTTCAATCTCCCCGTGGCTCCTGAGCAGCCAGACTACAATTCTTGGGATCTATTTCGTATCCCAAATTAGATTTGTAATAGCTGAATTTTTTCCCTCAGTGGACCTGTTTCTGTAGGATGTAGATCAAGCACAGGGGTTAAAAAACGATATACATAATATATCTATATATATATATATATCTCCAGAAGCTTCTCTAGGGAAGGGTTATGCCTTTGCAAGAATAAACAGTAAAACAGAAAATTGGCATGAACAGATTATAAAGCAAAAGGCGACTGCA
>NW_022111373.1:149971640-149977550 GCF_000313985.2 Echinops telfairi
ACCAGGGTGCAGCTGCCTTAGCAGTTCCCTGCTTCAGCTGGCAAGGCTGACTTCCTGTAAGACATTCCCAAGGAGAAGCCACATGGACCTACCCCAATTCAGCCCGGGGTGCTGGAGCAGCCGTGTGGAGACCCCTGCCAGCGCTGAGATGCTTACACGTTCACTGACTCGGCTTTGCTTCTGCAGTCAGCATCATCGCGTGTGTTTTGTGAGATGGAGGAGGACTTTGTGGATTGGTGTCGGACAGATGGGTTAATGTTGGACTGTGGGCTTGGGCAGCACTGTGTTGGGATGTTTTCTTGATGTGCACTTACCCTTTATACAAAACTCTCTCTTATACATATGAGTTTCTGTGGCTTTGTTTCTCTGATGCACCCAGACTAACACAACAAGTTAGTCCACTTCCTAAGAGAGCTGGTGAAGAAGATGTCTCAAAATCGCCTCCTCTTCCTGACGACATGTCCAACGTCAGGGAACAACGCCCTTTCCTGGAGGTCTCTCCGGAGCATTCTAGTCGGTCTCTGACGTCCAGGACTGGTCTGTCCGTTCTTCTGTTGATGCTGTGAGTGCTGCTGAGTCGGTCTGGAAACACTGCCCAGTCCTGCGCCATTCACACAATTGTTGTTGTGTTCGAGCTCATTGTTGCATCCACTGCATCAATCCACCTTGTCAAAGGTCTTCTTTTTTGCTGCCCTTCCACTTTACCAGAAGGAGCCCTGGTGGTGGAGTGGTAATGTGTTAGGCTATGATCCACAAGGTCAGGAGTTTGAAACCACTAGCTGCTCGACGGGAGAAAGATGGGGCTTTCTACTCCCATAAAGAATGCCCATCTCAGAAACCCACAGGGGCAGGCCTGCCCTGTCCCATCGGGTGGCTATGAGTTGGTATGGACTCGATGACAGGGAGGGTTCCGATTCACTGTGCATGATGACCTTCTCTGGGCACTAGTCATTCTTCTGTGGTCTGTGGTTTAGTCAATATTCTTTGCCCAAACCACAGTTTGGACATTTAAATTCTCTTCTCTCATCCATCGCTCTTTTCCAGTGATTAATCCCATCTCCTCACTGGCCTTCGCCTAACAGAGAGGAGCCATGGACATGGAGACAAGGCTGGGATGAAGCCAAGCCTTCCGCTGCCCAGTCCCGGGGCACCAAGTTCCCCCAGAGATCTTTTGGGGCCCAAGGGGAGTCCCATCATTTCCTAGAGGGTCATTTAAGTTCAACTCTATGGCTGCCAAGACAGATACTGTCCTTTGAATACATGCGTCTGATTTGAAGAAAGGTTAATTAACAGCATCGCCACCACATGGAACATGTGAAAACTTGTCATGGAAGTGGAGCAAGCATCTAACAAGTGAATAAACAGCATATGGGTATATTTTAAAGTTGGCACATTTGTTCAATCACCCTTAATATTTATCTTGAATATTTAGTTTTTTTATAGTTTGTTTCTATTTATCGGATCTTCCTTGGTTTCTGCTTCCAGAAGAAATAGATTTTCCAGAATTCTTCTTATAATCAGGTTATGCACATTTGTGATAGTAATGTGATATCGAGGGGGGATTTTGGTAAACCTGGGGTTACCCACTTCATATCTCATTTTTCTTGCCAGGATAAGTCGCTTGCTCCCAGAAGTAAGTCAATCACATCCTAGAAAGGCTGCCGCCCATTGGTCACTAGACTTATAAAGATAGAGTGTTTCCATGAAAGAGGAGTTCTGGGAAGTGGAGGCATCTCATTACAAGACTTCCTACATGTGTGTGTCAGCCAGGTTGCCCGTGAAATGAGATCCTGATCGGCAGCAAACTTTCAGCAGTCAGTCAGAAGAAAATGCAATTGGTTTTCTCATTTCCACTTCAGAGAAGGACTGATCAATGGTCTTCTCTTGTATTAGGAAAGTTGAACAACTCCACCATCTTCCGGTTTTATTTTTGAGAAACGTCGTTGTGCCCGGGCTTCCTGTATTCCATGTCTTAGATGCAATTGCATGAGGCAGACTTGACTTTGTTGGGATGACTCTCTTCCTGTCTGTTTTTTTTACCACCTCTGGACACCAGGAGTGGACAGCATTTCTGAGGAGGACGCAGGTATTCCTTTACCAGCATGGCTGCTCTCTGGCTGAATCTCACATTGCCTGCCACGACGTTCTTCATTGTTTGTCAAACTGGACCGGTAAGGGAACCAGAGAAACACAGAATTTCTGGTTTGGAAACCTCATTATTTCACACTTGATGAATGGCTCAATTTTCATCTTAGGAAATGTAAGCTGGATGCTGAATCAGGATCATTTTTTAAACCAACTTACTTGGAATCTTGATGAGAAGATAGCGATGAAAAACATGAGGAGAGACATCTGGGAGCAGCATCTGATGAATTAGTTGTGCTCCTGTAGCTTGTTTCTGTTAGACTCATAGCGACCGATGTACAGCAGGACAGGTGCTAGC
Organism: Echinops telfairi; assembly: GCF_000313985.2. Taxonomy (NCBI): domain Eukaryota; kingdom Metazoa; phylum Chordata; class Mammalia; order Afrosoricida; family Tenrecidae; genus Echinops; species Echinops telfairi. The sequence goes on from NW_022111373.1 coordinate 149,974,084, forward strand.
TGGCCCGGTGCCACCTCAGTCATTGTCACCTTGGAGCCCACGGCTGCAGCCCCCAAATCAGTTGCATAAGCTTTGAAGCAATGGCACATATCATGGCTCAGTTCTCAAGGTCATAGCTGTGCTTTTTAACACTTAGGCCATTTTCAGCAGATTTCCCCAACGAGATACATTATCTGATTTCTCGACTGCTGCTTTCATGGGCATTGACCGTGGATTCAAGCAAGGCGAAATCCTTGACGACGTCAAGCTCGTCTCCCTTTGTCGCAGCGTTGGTCACTGGTTCTACTGGTCTACTGTAGTGGTTTTCTTTGTGGGATCCACACTGAATCTGGAGTCTGGTTTCCATCAGCATGTGCTTGCAGTCTTCTTAGCGTTCAGCAAGTGAAGCTGTTGCGTCTGCCCATTGCAGGTTCTCATGAGAAGCCCTCTGAGCCTGATGCCACGTTCTTCCTCACGCTGCTGTGCTCCTCAGAAAGCAGAATGCGTGCTCAGCGTGCAGATGGAACGCCATGTGCAAAGGATTAACCTCGATGGACACCTTTTCTGAGCCACCTAGTACCCATCCCCTCTTTCTGCTCCGAGGGCTACCGTGTGCTCTACGTACTGGCTCCACATGAGCACCACGCAGCGTTCTAAACTTCCATTCCTCTCAATGTGACCTGTCGTTTATTATGATCCACACAGTTAAATGTCTTTGCATAGTCAATTAAATCCAAGTAAACAAAGATCCATCTGATGTCAGCATTGACACCCTCGTCCCACATACTCTTCTGCCAATCCCCTGCCGATTGGCTGCAGCAGACATGTGTTCATTTCCTTCAGCAACGTGGTACTTGGCTGTGACATTAAGGATGTTGTTAGATAGTGGCTGCATTCTGTTGTTGGGTCAGCTTTCTTTTTGAGTGGACAGGAGTGTGCATATCTTCCAGTTGGTTGCCCAGGGAGCCGTCTCCCAAACTTCTTGTCATATACAAATGAGTGCTCCAGTGTTTTATGAATTTATTGAAATATTTCAATTGGTATCATACCAACTCTTTTTTTCTAATCCGGAATAACCATTTTTTCTTTTTTTCAAAGCTAGTTATTATTAGTATTATTTTAGTAAATCATTTTATTGGGGGCTCTTACAGCTCTTATAACAATCTACGTACGCATCAATTGTATCAAGCACATTGGTATGTATGTTGCCGTCATCATTTCCAAAACATTTTCTTTCTACTTGAGCCCTTGGTATCAGCTCCTCTTTTTTTTCCCCCCTCTCTCCTCCACCTTCCCACCCTCGTGAACCTTGATACTTCAGTTTTGAAGTCTCGTTTTTTTGCCAGTGTCTTCAGCTCAACTTGGACTTTTTCATTCAATATACTATCGGTTCTTGATCATATCATACAAACTGAAATGGTTGGACCTTGGCGTATCCTTTTTGGTGCAGTGACTGTGTGCCCCTCCCATCTCCCCTCGAAGCATGCTGTGACATTCACCATGTTGCTCCGAGAATCCTTCAACATTTCAATTTGAGGCCTGAGATTTTTCTTCAGTTCTTGCAGTTTGAGAAATCTCTCGTGCATTCCCCCCGTTGGGTGTTGTTCCACATTTTCTTACCATAATTCTTTGTCGTCTTGAGCCACCTTTTGTAATCTTCTGTTTAGCTGTTTTTGCCTCATCTCTTCTAATTCCCTTGACTACCCTATATTCTATTTCCCAAGCATGGTGTCCTTCTCAAGGGACTGGGCTCTCCTGACAACATATCTAAAGTACAAGAGAAGATGTTTCCCCATTCTTGCTTCCAAGGAGCATCTGGCTGTACTTCTTCAATGTATGGTTGCAAACGTTATTAGGATATCTTGGCAAAATCTTACTTGCCTGTGAGATTAATGGTATTGATCTACAATTTGAGCATTCTGTTGCATCCCCTTTCTGTGGAATGGGCGCAAGTACGAATCTCTTCCGGTCAGTTGTCCAAGCAGTGGTCTTCCAAGTCCCCTGGCGGAGACGAGTGAGGGCTTCCAGTGCTTCATCCGCTTGTGAAACATTTCAGTTGGCATTCTATCAATTCCTGGAGCCTTGTTTTTGGATAATGCCTTCAGGGAAGCTTGGACTTCTTCCTTCAACACCATCGGTTCTTTCTCATATGCGATCTCTTGAAATTGTTGAGTGTTTACCAGTTCTTTTTTGGTACAGTGACTCTGAATTTTTCCATCTTCTTTTGACGCTTCCTGCATCAGTAATGTTTTGCCCATAGAATCTTTAAACATTGTAACTCAAGGCTTACATTGTTTTCTTCACTTCTTCCAGTCTCAGATGTGCCGAGCACATTCTTCCTTTTTTGTTTTTGTAATTCTAGGCCTCTGTACACTTCATTATTATATTTCACATTGCTTCTTTCTAGATGCCCTTTGGAATTTTTGGTTCAGCTCTTTGACTCCATCGTTTTTTACTGTTTGCCTTACTCTACAGTTAAGAGTAATTTCAGAGTTTCTTCTGACATCCATCTTGACGGCTTCTCTCTTTCTTGTCTCTAAATGACCCTTCCTTTCTTCATGCGTGATGTTCTTGATGTTCTCCCACAGCTCCTCAGGCCTTCTGTCATCATGTTCAGTGGGTCCACGTGTTCCTGAGACGCTCTCAGAGTTCAGGTAGGGTATAGTCAGGGTTGTATTTTGGTTCTTGTGGACTTGTTTTCATTTTCTTCAGCGTCAACTTGTACTTACATATTAGCCATAAATGGTCTCTTCCACAGTGGGTACCTGGTCTGGCTTTAGCTGTTGAGATTCAGCTTCTCCATGGTCTCTTCCCACAGATGTAGTCCATTTGATTTCTATGTATTCCATCTGGAGAAGTCCACATGTATAGTCATCATTTGTGTTGTGGAAAGAAAGTGTTTGCTATGAGCAAGTCATTCATCTTGCAAAACTCTATCATGTGATCTCCAGCTTCGTTTCTATCGCCAACACCATGTTGCCCCCCTACTGTTTCTTTGTCTTTGTTTCCAACTTTGGTATTCCAGTTGCCAATAATTATTGATGCATCTTGATTTCATGTTTGATCAATTTCAGACAGAAGACATTGATAAGATTCTTCAATTGCTGCATCATTAACTTTGGTTGTGGGTGTGTAAACTGGAACAGCTCTTGCAGTCACTGGATTTCCTTCTGTATGGATAGATATTACCCTATCACAGACAGCACTGCATTTCAAGATAGATTCTACAATGTCCTCCTTGGCAACGAATGCAATGCCATTCCTCCTGAATCTGCCACTCCTGACATAGTAAATCATATCATCTTCTGATTCAAAATGGCCAATATCGATCTTTATGCTTTCCATTTCAGTGTAGACAACTTCCAGTTTTCCGAGATTAATATTTTGTGTATTCCAAGTTTCAATTATTAATTGATGCTTTCAGCTATTCCTTCTCGTTTTGATTCAGGCCCCGTCAGTAAATGAAGGTCCCGCAGGCTGGACTTCAC
>NW_022111373.1:149978888-149984255 GCF_000313985.2 Echinops telfairi
AATAAAATGATTAAAACAAAGCAAAACAAAAACAACCTTATCAACTTCAAAGTAGTCTCCATTACACTTAATACACTTGTCAAATCTGTGATTCCGTTCTTGCTTGGAAACATTTTCAAACTTGTCTGTTTGGATGGTTTTTCTTCACCTCTTCTATGTCGTCAAATCACTGTCCTTCATCTGAGGAAATGAAAAGGAGTATCACGGAGTGAGCTCAGGTGAGTAAAGTGTGTGGGGCAAGAGAGGTATGCTGTTATTTTACCAAAAACTGGCGTACTGAGATGGCTACATGAGCAGGTACACTGTTGTGGTGGCAAAGCCAGTCTGCCACACATCAGACCTTCTTTGCTGCATGCTGTTATGCAATCTTTTTCAGAACTTCTATGCAGAAAACTTGATTAACAGTCTGACCGGGTGGAATGAACTCCAAATGCACTATGAGTCGACATTTTTGTCCATTCAGGAGGGGTTGGTGGACATTCAGAGCAAAGTTTGTCATCAATCAACATTTCACCTTTTCTGAAATGAGACAACCACTGGTATGCTTGAGTTTTTCCCATAACGCTATCCTTGTAAGCTGTGTTCAACATCACAACAGTTTCTGTGGCATTTTTCCCAAGCAGGTAACAAAATTTCACAGCCACATGCTATTCTCTTAAATGGGACATCACAATAAATGAGGTTTGAAAGAAACTGGTTTTATGAAAAAATCCACTGTGACCAGAGAGAACCTTCCCAGGTGATGCCACGGGGTGCACTAATTCAGAGTGAGTTGTTTAATGTTTGCCTAATGGGAAAAATGCATACCAAGAAAGCTCTGCTCTGCCCAGTGCAATTATGATTTTGGGGGAGGGGTACCCCCTCGTCTTCATGAGGGTACTGGTATCTGGTGAAGTGTCAGGTTTTCAGTAGCTAATTTCTCAGAAGTAGACATCTTATTCCTTCTTTGTAGTCTGCTCCAAGTCTGAAAGCACTTCTGAACCTGTTCAGTCTGGTCAGGGACCCTGCTCACGTGTTGTTGTGATGCTAGAAGCTATGGCACTGGTACTGCAAATTCACTTGCAGTGGAGAAGCTGTTGATCTTACAAAATGCTATGCAATCTCCAGCCTCATCTGTTCTCCAAGTCAATATTTTCCCACTGTGGAACAGGCTCCCTTTCCAACGTTTGTATTCCAGGCATCATCAGTAAACAGTGAATCTTGGCCACATGTCTGATCAATTTCACATCGCAGAGGTGGGTAAGAATAGCAAATAGTGGTTGGACTGTAAATCTGAGTAAGAGTCGTTGGCTGGTTTTTCTTGTGTTGGTGTTAGGTGTCGGCCACCCTTGTGATTGTTCTTGTGTTTGAGCCCAACTCTGCAGCCACTGTGTCAGTCCATCTCGTCAGAGAGCTTCCTCTTTTCCATTGCCTCGGTACTTCACCACGTACGAGGTCCTTCCCCGGGACTTGTCTCTCCTGACAACATGCTCTAAGTACATGATATGACGTTTCGCTATCCTTGTCTCTAACGGGCATTCTGGCCCTACTTCTTACAAGGCATCTTGACTTGTTCTCCTGGCAGCCCACGGTACATTCAATACTCTTTGCCAGCATTGATCAAGAATCAAATGCATTGATTCTTCTTCTGTCTTGCTTATTCAATGTCTATGCCTCGGGTAAGGTGCACCTTAGTCAGCCAAGTAATTTCCTTTCTTTTGACACTCTGAAGAGTTCTTGTACAGCAGACGTACCTAATGCAATGCCTCATTCGATCTCTTGACAGCTGCTTCCAGGAGCATTGATTGCGGATCCAAGCAAGGAAACATTTCTTGACAACCTTGAGCTTTTCTCTGTTTATCAGGATGTTACCTCTGGTCCCATTGTACAGATTTTTTTCCTTCTTTACAAGGAGATGTAATCCATCCTGAAGGCTGCAATCCTTGATCTGCATCAGCAAGGGCTTCAAGTCCTCCTCACTTTCAGCAAGCAACACTGTGTCATCTGCATATCACTGATGGTTAATAAGACTTCCTCCAATCCTGTTGCAACTCACATTCTTCTTCATATAACCCAGCTTCTCTGACGATTTGCTTAGGACCCTGTTTGACTAAATATGGTGAGATGACACAATGCTGACACCCACCTTTCCTGACTTTAAACCACGTGGTATTCCTTTATTCCTTTTGCACAACTGCCTTCCAATCTAGGTACAAGTTTTGCGTGAGCACAATGAAATGTTTTGCAATTCACATTCTTCTTGAAGTTAGCCCTTTTTGGTTATGATTCACACAATCGAATGCCTTTACATAGTCAATGAAACACAAGTTAGCATCTTCCTGGTATTCTCTGCTTTTAACCAAGATCCATCTGACATCAGCAAGGATATCCCTCATTCCACGTGTCCCTCTGAATCCGGCCTGAACCTCCAGCTGCTCCCTGTCACTGTACTGCTGCAACCGTCTTTAGAGAATCCTCATGAAAACATTGTTTGCAAGTGATGTCAATAACATTGTCTGTCATTTGAGAATTCTGTTGGTTTGCCTTTCTGTAGAAAGAAAGATGGTAGACTGGACCTCTGTGATCCATAGGCATTTTTTTTGGTGGGGGGGGGAGGTTGGCTGAATTTTGGAAATAGATCAGCAGACCTTTCTTCCCAGCGCACCTTCGTCTCGCAGCTCTGTGGAAGTGTGCCCAGCGCCCTGGTAAGACCCAAGCCTCCCATGGAGCTGGTGGCAGCACATGCGGTGTGTGGACACAGGAGAAAACACCGCTCGCCCCGCACCAGTCTCGCCATCATTGCGTGGCTGAGCCCCTTGCTCAGCGGCGGTGTCGAGCTATCTGATTGAGATCCTTCCTGTCATTCGTTGACGGAGTGCGACGTCCTCCTTCAGGCACTGGCCTTTCCAAAGAATATGTCCACCCTGTGTGAGAGAGGAAGCCCCTCCGCCCTCCTCGCGTCCTGCTTCCTGCTGTGATTCCTACGGGACAGACTTCATCCTTCTGGGCACTGGCTAGCGTGCTCCAGCTTCCGTGCTAACTGTGCGGAGCTAGGAAAGGGGAGGGCCATTGGCTCAGAGGTGCTACAAGCCTTTCGCCGACAGTGTCTGCAGAGGGCGAAGGGTGGGGAGCCAGACGGGGTGTGCTGCGGTGAAGAGAACAGGGGTTTGCCACGAGAGCAAGGTCAAGGTGGCTGGGAGCAGACAGTGCCCAGCACATCAGCAGCCTCTTTCAAACTGCCCACCAGCTACGCCGGGCACCAGAGGCTTCTGGGAGCATCATTTGTTCTTCCCATGAGTAATCAGGGACCAGGAGGGAAACACATTCTGAGACAGCATTTCAGATGCCAGGACAGGGCACCAATCTCGGCATCTCTGTGAGGATATGAGTTCGCTGATAGGATCGATCGTTGGCTTTTGATGTGGCTCTCTGCTCTCTGTAGTGGCTCCAGGGCAGGTGGGGTGGGGAGTGAGTCAGGAAGCAGGGTTGCACCCCCTTCAGCTCTGTAACTCTCTCCCAGGGAATGAAGTCAGCCGCTGGCACGGAAGTGCCAGAGGGAAAGGGAGTCTTGCAAGCGTGTCCATAGATGCGGCTTTGACTTCAGTGGGAGAGCTCATTGCAGTGTGGATGGGACTTCCCTGTCGAGAATTTAAGAGGTTTGTGGGAAATTGATGCTGCTCGTCATTGTGTCCATGAACACATTTCTGTCCACTTGTCCCTCTCACTTCCCGGCAACTCTACCCTCCGATCAGGGACCGTCTGCCATTTATCATCCTCAAAGTCTTTCTGCTCCATCGACAGGCCATCTCTTGTGAGACACTGCCTGGCACAGGTGGTCACAGTCTGTGGAATTTGGACTCGGGCAGGCGGAGACAGGATGCGCTCCCGCTGACTTCGTGCTCGCCCTCTGCAAGGAGGCTTTGAAGAGCCTGGGAGGAGCCCATCTCTTCCTTCCGGCTCCCCACCAAGCATGGGGAGGCCCGGCTCTGTCTCTGCAGATGGGAGCGGCCTGCGCTCGCTCCTCACTCGCAGCTGCGCTTTTGTCAGCCTGTCCCACAGCCTAACCTACCACCGGGCTTCCAGGACGATGACAGGATATCAGTGATGCAGGACGGCGTCCTTCCTGATGGCCACCGCTCTCTGCTGCTCATTCCACACTGAAGTCGGAAAGCAGCAGTTGCTTGGAGAGTCTTCTGAAAGCCCTACGGAGACATTAGCCGCCTATTTATAGTTCATCATGCTTTAAAAAAAAATCTTTTTTTGACAACTGAAACAACCCAAAACCAAAATACCAAACTCCCTGCCATCGAGTCCAAGGCCAACTCACAGCCGCCCTGTCGGACGTGGTGGGACCTCCCCTGTGGCTTTTGGAGACTAGATCCCTTCACCGGAGCAGAACGACCACCATATGCGAGGTGGGACACACCTGGCTAAGCACTCCACTGAGAGCCAATAGGACTGAGATTCGGCTGGTGATCTTCTGAAAGGTCGTGGCCTTCAAGACCGGGAGCAGTCCGACGCTGCACACGCAGGGCTTCCATGAGTCCGGGTTGAGTAGATCCCATGTCGCAGCAGCAGCAGCAGCAGCAGCAGCAGCACTAGAGTCCCAGTGTCCATGAGCACTGTCTGGTTCTAACATCGGGGTGAATGACTGCACTGCTTCACGCAGTCCTCTCTGGACTGAAGACCACATCATGATGCGCAGGCGGGGACTCCACAGTTGGGAAGCCAGTCTTCTCTCAGGCTTTCCCCCAGGTAGTGTAGCTCCAGCTCCAACACAGCCACCACAAAGCACAACTGGACAAGGGGTGACACATCACTCAATCCACGTCTCCACTAGCCCACTGCCATCTGAGGCTGTAAGTCTGTATGGAAGCAGGCAGCTATATCTTTCTGCAATGGAGCAGCTGGTGGGTTCAGACCACTGCTCCACCAAACCAAACCTAACGCCCTACCACTGACTCCATTCCAACTCCCAGTGACCCTGTGAGATAGGAACACCGAGCATTGTGGGCTTCTGAGGCTATACATTCCTTTTTTGAGTTTGCTAAAGAAATTGTTTAATAAAAGCATTAAGTATGGCAGGAAAAAAGCATGGATTTTATCAAGTCAGATCTAAATCTGCTCTGTAATCTTGAGCAAGTAATATAACCACTAATCAGTATGTGAATTGGGAAAACGAAGCTATCCTCCACAGTAATTGGTGCATAGTACGTAACTCTGCTCAGTCTTCACCAAAGTGATTACTATTTTATAAGCATTTAATTTTTATATTGAATGTTATCTAATAATGCATTCTTTAAAAAATGATTTTATTGGGGGCTCATACAACTCTTATCACAATCCACACATACATCAATTGTGTAAAGCACATTTGTACATTCTTTG
>NW_022111373.1:149984767-149990012 GCF_000313985.2 Echinops telfairi
GACACGCTTCTTCCATGTGGGCTCTGTTGCTTCTGAGCTAGATGGCCACTTGTTTACCTTCAAGCCTTTAAGACCCCAGATGCTATATCTTTGGATAGCCTGACTCCATCAGCTTTCTTCACCACATTTGCTTATGCACCCGCTCTGTCTTCAGTGATTGTGTCGGGAAGGTGAGCATCATGGAATGAGGCTATACATTTCTATGGGAATAGAGAGCCTCTGGTGAGTTTGAACCACCAACCTTGTGATTAGTGGCCCAACAGCTAGCCCATTGCACCATCTGGGCGCCTTAGTCTACTTGTCGAGCTCGAGAACAAGATTCCCCACCATGACTTGGGTTAGAGGACAATTCTTTAATGGTGAACCAGTGACCAAGCATGACTCCCACAGAACAGTGCCAGAAGATGAAGAAGACGAAGATGAAGAAAGAAAGAAAGAAAGAAAGAAAGAAAGAAAGAAAGAAAGAAAGAAGAAAGAAAGGAAGGAAGGAAGGAAAAAGAAAATCATGTTCCCAGATTGATTCAACAAGGAATCACCCCTGGAGGTCAAGTTCAGGAATGCTCATCCTACCAGTTTTCACATTGGCCATCACACTCCACCTCTCTTGATGTTTCTGTTGTAACAGGTGTTAGGTTCTTAGGTAAACATCTTGACGTACAAAACCAGATTTAAAATGAGATAGCATAAACAATCTAAGCTGAAGACCAAACCATGCAAACCAAGAACTTGGTCCCTTGCTGTTTGCACATCACAGATTGACAGCTGGAAAACGCAGAGGGGTCCTTCAGACATCAAATGGTACCTCCTGCCTCGACGGGGGTCCAGCACAGGGTCTTTGTTTCATGCGTAGGATCACATAACACCCCCCTCCCCAACGCTTCTCCTTTTCAGGGGAAGAAAATGGAAGCCCTTACGCTAAAGACAAGAAGTCCCTTGGGAGTGATCACTTGCTTAGTTTGCTGCTGCTGAAATTTCCTTAGATCTCCTCTTAATGTCTTCCACGTAAATGTGCATTCAAAATGTGTTTGATTTTAGTGTGCTCCAAATTGTTACAATTTATCATCTGCTTCCTTGTTGTCAACAGCTGCAGACAGCTTTGACGCTACACTAAAAACAAAGGGAAATGTAAGGAGGGTCATTTTCTGTGACCATGTGTGCTTTAATTTTCGTAAAGGGGATCCAATTAGTTCCAACTCTTCCTTTGTGAATTACTGAGGCACTCAGCGTCCCTCGAGTGGAAAGCCCAGATCTGCAGTCACTGTGTTCAAATTGGATGCCTCTCAGGGGTGAGCAAAAAGCTGGTTCTTCTCAATTTACCTTGAACATTTCTGTGAAGAGATGAGGGTGGTTCGGGGAGGGTTCTAGTGACTTATAACAGCCAAGGTAATGCTACTGAGATTTATTTCTTCGTAAACTGTTGCTGCGAGTAATAACAAATAAGCATATATATGTATATAACAGTTATATATAACACACTTATATAAAACTGTTATATGTATATCTCAAAGTTAACCAATACCATATAGCCAATGATTAACCAATAGCCAATATTTGGATCCACTGGGGGGATGTTTAGTACATAGATTTGGCTTTTCTATAGCAGTTTAAAGAAGATAATTCTTTCATTATATATACATATATGTCCACGTATATCTCTAGCTATCTATCTAGAGAGCTAGAAAGAGAACTATGTAGTTGCAAATTCAGTAATCTGAGACAAGAAACACCAGTTAGGATCATGCTATTAGCTAAGAACTATAGGTAAAATAAAAATTCAGAATTATATTTCTTTATGTTGCCAATTAAAATTTGAAAACATTAAAAAAATGTATAAAAGAGGGCAATTAAAAATATTCCGTGTGCAACCACTTTGTCTGTCTCTCCTCCCTCTCCCTCTTTAATCATCCAGTATCTATCTATCTAGCCATCCCTCCACCCATCTTCTATGTCTCTATCAACTGGAAATCATTCCAAGAAGTAACATGATCAACAACCAATCAGACTGAAGGAAGCAGTTGGTCCGAGCTGCATTGAAGGTGTTGATGAAAATCCAGGCTTTGGGAATTGAACGGATACCAGTGGCGATTAATGAACAGATGCACCTCTGGGAGTGCTCACTCCTCACTCATCCATGCTAAGAAATTTGGAAGATCGCTACCTGGCCAGTGGAGAAGAAGAGAGCCATATTTATACTCATCCCAAAGAAAGGTGACCCAACGAAAGGTGGAAATCACCCCCAAGTCATGAATGGCACACACAAGGAAATGTGGCTGAGGGAACTGGGAAACAGCTGTGGAGAGACATTAACAGAGTGCTGTCAGAAATGCCAGCTGGATTCAGAAGAGGATGTGCTGTCCGGTGGATCGTGACTGAAGGCAAAGAACACCAGAAAGGCCGTTACCTGTGCCCATTGAGTGTTGCTATTGTTCTGATTCCCAGCGACTCTGTGCACGACAGAATGAAATGCTGACCGGCCCTGCGCCAGCCTAACGATTGTTCCTATGTTTGAGCCCATTATTGCAGCCGCTGTGTCAGTCCACCTTGTTGAAGATCTTTCTCTTTCTTGCTGCTCTGTCGCTTTATTAAGCATGAGGTCCTTCTGCAGGGACTGGCCTCTCCTGACAACATGCCCAAAGTCTGTGAGATGAAGTTTCCCCATCCTTATTTCTAAAGAGCATTCTGATCACACTAGTTTTATTGAAGGAGCTCTGTGGCGTAGTGGTTACATATGATGCTGCTAACAGCCAGGTCTGAAGTTCGAAACCAGCAGCCACTCCTTGGAAGAAAGACTGGATTTCTGCTCCCATATAAGGGTTTTCATTCTGGAAACTCACAGGGGCAGTTGCTATGAGTCGACACTGACTTGCTAAGGCAGTGAGGTTGCGAGTGTCCTTGGCTACACAAAGGCATTCAACTTCCTGGGTCTTAACAAAGCACAAGTAACATTCATGACGTCCTTCTCCAGGGACTGGTCTCTCCTGATACCCAGTCCAACGTATGTGAGTCACAGTCTCGCCATTGCCCGACATTGCACACCAATGTTTAATTCTGCGCACAGAACAATGCACTGCATATGTTTTGGACATTTAGAAAACAGATGTGCTCTGATGGAAAATCTCATTCTGAGCAGCAGCCACCTGCCTGGGTGGGACGTGTGCTCAGGAAGCAGACACGCGTGCAGAGATCTGTTGTGAGTGTGTCCAGAAATCGCCAGCCTGGCTGCAATCTGACACACGTTCTGGGGTCCACGAGGAACAAGTGGCTCCGGCCGACTTGACTTTCAAGGCTCCTTTGCCGCATCTTACTGCGATACATGCATTCACAATTCAATATGATACCCAAGGGGCTTCGAGAAGTGTGTGGACAACCCCGTTGTCTTTCAGGTCCCTGCTCCATGGAGTTGTTGAGGTTCCTTCATATAAAACCACACAGTGCAGCACAGTAAGTGCATGACAACTATGCGAGTACACTAGGTTCCACATGGACTCCACAATAGATGGCATGTGCGACTAAGTGCAGAGTCGATATAAATCACTGCGTCTCAGCTCTCCAAAAGCCTTTCCCTGGCGCTGTTTAGTCTGGATGACGTCTTCTCTTCTGCTGTAAGGTTGAAGCATGTGGCCAATTTATCCGCTTCGAAGCTCAATCAATGCTCATGGAAGCAGCAGTCAGGAGATCAAAAGACACATCGCATTTGGTAAATCCACTTTAAAAGAACTCCTTAGAATATCAAAAAGCAAGGATGCTACTTTGTGGACTAAGGTGCACCTGACCCAAACCACGGTATTCTCCACTGCTTCATGAACATGTGAAAATTGGACACGGAATAAGCAGGATTGAAGAAGAATCGAAGCACTGGAATTGTGGTGCTGGAGAAGAATGTTGAAAGTACCATGAACTGCTGAAAGGACACACCTGTCTGTCTGGGAAGAAGTAGGCCAAGGTGCTTTTGGCGGCCAGGATGGAGAGCCCTCGTTACATATGCTTGGACGTGCTGTCATGAGAGTCCAGTGCCTGGAGAAGGGTGTCCTGTTGGGTGAAGTGGAGGGGCAGCTTCCAGACAAGATCCATGTGACATCAGCAATGATATCCCTTGTACCCCTTCCTCTTCTGAATCTGGCTCGATTTCTGGCAGCACTCTGCCGGGGACTGAGACCACTTCTGAATTCTCTTCAGCACACTTTTTTTTTGCATACGATATTGCTTGATAATTTCCTCATTGTGTTGAGGCCTCTCTCTCTGGGAAGGGCTCACATAGTGATCTCTCCCAGTCAGTCGGCCAAGAAGCTGGTTTTCAAATTCCTTGGCATAGACTGTTTCCAGTGCTTCCTCAGCTTGTTGAGACTTTTCAACTGGTGTTCCATCAGTTCCTGGAGCCTTGGTTTTGGCTGATGCCTTCAGTGTTGCTTGAACGCCTTCCTTCAGCACCACTGGTTCTTGCTCAGATGCCACCTCCCGAGATGGTTGAATGTCAACCCTGCTTTTTGGGTGCAGTCACTCTGTCTTCCTTCCATCATCTTTTTAATACCCTTTTCGTCATTCAATATTTTGCCCATAGAATCTTTCAGCATTGGAACTCAAGGATTGAAATGTGCCTTCTGTTCTTTCAGCTCAAGATCTGCGGAGCACGTTCTTCCTTCTGGATTTCTAGTTCTAGGACTTTGCACATTTCATGCGACCTTGTCTTCTCGAGCTGCCCTTTGAAGGTTCCGCCCGGCTCATGGACGACTTCCCTTCTTCCCTTTGCTGTAGCTCCCTGCAGTGAAGAGCACGGGTCAGGGTCTCTTCTGACGTCCTCTTTGACCTCTTCCTTCTTTGCTCTCTTCTTAATGACCCTTTGCTTTCGTCTCGTGGTTGTTTTGGACGTCCCCCCACAGCCCACTCGTTCTCCTGCCAATAACGTGCAGTGCGTCCGATCTATTCTTGAGAGGGTCTCAAATACTCAAGGCCACATTTTGGCACTTGTGGTCTTGTTTTAATTTTATGAAGTTTGACCTGGACTCGCCTGGGAGCAATTGATGGTTCTTTCCACACTCAGCCCTTTGCCGTGCTGTGGCTGAAGGTGTTGATCTTCTCCATCTTCTCTGCCCACAGACGTGGTCACAGGCGGTCTCCATGTGTACGGTCACTGCTTATGTTGCTTAAAACAAGGTGTTTGCAATGAAGAAGTCATTGGTCTTGCAAAATTCCATCATGCAACCTCCAGCTTTGTTTCTGTCACCAAGGTCGTATTTCCTAAAGACTG
>NW_022111373.1:149990618-149996167 GCF_000313985.2 Echinops telfairi
AGCTGATTACCAATAATTTATCAGTGCATTGTTACAGCATGTTTGATCAATTTCAGTCTGAAGACATTGGTGGAATTCTTCAATTTCTTCATCATTCATCACATGTCCAAAGTTTGTGAGAAGAAATCTCACCATCCTTGTTCCTAAGAGGCAGCCTAACTGAGCTTCTTCCAATAAAAATTGCTTCATTTTTAGGAGAGCATAGTATGTTCAATATTCTTCACAAACACCGTGATCCAAAGACACAGATTCTTCTCCAATCTGCGTTTGTAAAGTCCTCACAGGGGCCCTGAGAAGAAGAGGTGAACTTGGGGGCTTGGGTGACGCCAGGTCACAGTCAGAGAATCCTCCATGCAGACACGAGAAGTGTCCCCAGGCTTCACATCTTGCGAGCACAGCCAGTGTTCCTCCTGGCCAGAGTAAAGACTCCCTACCAGGGAGTCCAGGTGGACTCAGAGCAACCCTGCAGGGTGCGGCAGAACTGCCCTTGTGAGTTGGCAAGACTGCAACTGTTTATGGGAGGAGAAAGTCCCATCTTTCTCCTGAGGAGTAGGTGCTGGTTTTGAACCATGGACCTTGCAGATGGCAGCCCAACGCGTAACCACGATGCCACCGGGAGTCCTCTGGAGTGAAGAAGGGCAGACAATCAAAGACATACAAACCATGAGCCCCAAGGGTGATTGGGTGAACCCCCACCTCAGCTCTACCATCCTGGGACCAGAGGAGCTTGATGGTGTCGCCTGCCCACCAGCTGCTCTGAGAGGACTGCCCTAAAGCTCCTGCAGAGAGTGGGAGAGGAAGATGACGCAAGACTCAAAATTAGGGGAGAGACCGGTGGGGCAGATTGATAGGACCCCAAGACCAGAGTCTGTTAGTCACCCTTCGGGACCGGAGCTGTGGTCACCCCTGGGCTCCCCTGATTCTCCATGCCGTAGAGAGGTCTCTAAGCTGGACTCACAGAAAAAGCAACCACACAAGGTCCAGAGGGCAGCACTGGACCAAGAAAACCCAGAAGTCAGAAGGGGCAGGGACGAGGGTGGACGAGCCTCAAAACTTGCAGAGGAAGTGGGGAGGAACCATGCCCGTGCCACGGGGTCTGCTGTTACAGGTGGCGCCTGCCATCAGTGCAGGAGGCAGAATCGCAGGAACAGTTGGAAGGAAAACCAATTTGCTCTGCAAAAGCTCCTGGGGTCACATTAGAAGCAATGAAAGGCAGGGGCAGCGGGGGGCAGCCTGGGGAGCAGCAGGAGAGGCCAGGTGAGAGGACACCTGAGGGGGCTTCGGTTCAGTGTGACACCCCAAGAACTGGATCCCGCCCACAGCACTGAAGCTGGGGCAGATTCAGGCTGGCCGACTGGCATGCCGTGCGGCTTCTGACCCACAGGGCAGGGGGATGATAAAGGCGTTCTTACCAGGTGCTGAGTGGCGGTGATGGGCAGAGTGGTCACATACAGGTGCAAATTCCCAGCCCAGCCCGGTCCAGCTAGTAGCCTCTCCTGGAAAGAGCGACTGGGGCTTCTGGTGCCTGGAGCCACCACATGCCCAAACCGCAACTGCTTAGAACACCGGACATGTTCAGCCGGCGGAGCCCGTCCTGCAGGGGTGGACATGCCCCTGAGACTGGAGAGCAACGAGGGGGTTCTGAGCACTGAGCTGTGACTGCACCAAGCCAGGAAGCAAACCCCAAGCTCCCGGCGCCATCGGGTCAATGCGGACTCACAGCACCCTCTGTGGGTTCCCGAGACTGTCACTATGCACGGGGTCGGAAGCCCAGGCTTTCTACCTTGGAGCTTCCAGTGGTTTCGAACTGCTGACCATGCAGATCACAGTCCAACGCATAACCACTAAGCCACCAGAGCTCCATCTCTGACATTGAACACAATGAGAAATACTTAACTTGCAAGAGGTCACTGCTTACTGCAGCCCTCAGTTTACTGGAGAGATGACCAGCCACTACTGAGATGATTCAGGTCCCGGGGGGGTTTAAGTGGGTACGCGCAGGACTGAGCTCACGAGCACAGCCCCGGGAGGAAGCAGCCATCCAGAGATCAAACTTGGAGGAACAGGCAAATGTTTGCTTCACTTTTGTCTGACTTCTGACTGTCCGTTGAGTGAAGGTCAAGAAAACTGGTTTTCCGGTCAACAATTGGCAAGCATGTGGTTGCGTGGTGCTGGTCGCCGTTCCCACAGAGTAACCTCGTGGAGAAACCAGGCGGCAGCCACGTCTGGCTACCCCAGGGAAGGGAGGGGTGCATTAACCGAGGCCAATTGCTACGGAGCGTAGATCAGACGTGCCTTGTCCTGTGCTCATACCAGCCGTTCCTCCGCAGCCTCCTCCTGTCCTGCTGGCTTGGAGACCTGTCGCAGCGCCACACCGAGCTCTCCGGCCATCCTCAAAGCACGGGGCTTTTTAGGGGAGCTAACAGCTTACCGTAGGTCAGGATCAGGAAGCACTGAGAAAACACGCATTGGTCCCCAGCAGCCCCGTGCCTCAGGCAGCAGCCAAGCCTCTCTCTGGCCCTCGGCCTCTCAGCCACATGGCCCCGTGGCTTCTGCCTCAGTGGCCAGGAAGCCCGCCTGCTGCTCAGCCTCACAGTCCCACGGCCTCGGCGCTGCTCTCTGCTCTGTCTCGTGGTCTTGCTGGCAGGCGGAGCCTTCTGTTACCAGTGAGGGAGCTTGAATGTGCTCTGCTGGTGGCTCTTCTCTCTCGATGGTCCCAGGAAGTCCCGCTGCTCCTGCTTTTGAGATGGCTCTCTGACAACCAGGGGAGTGGGAACAGGCACTGACCCACCCCTCTATTAGGGTTTCACCCGTCCTATTAGCATAGTCCCGCCCAATCACTTGGCAGGAGTTACAGAGAGAGGGACGGACAGAAGAGCCATTGCGAGAAGACTCTCTTCACCCTGACCACTCACACTGCGTCCTGTCTGTTTCCCGTCTCTGTCCTCCCTGCCTGATGAGCTTTACTCCTGGGCAAGTGCCCCTCTTTCCATCTCCGGTGGTTGATTGGGGGTAACACTCTGTCAAGCCTCTACCAGGGCCATCGAAAATGCCATGGGGAAACGGGATGAAAGGAGGGTGACATTTTCCCACAAATGTGTTAAGCCCTACGTGTGTCCATGGGAGGGTCTAGAGCCCTGCCCTCCTCCAAGCCGGGCATCCTGTGTGTGTCTGTCTGCACATCCATTCAATGATCTTCTCGGGGCCATGTCTCCCACAGCAGTCACCTCTGTGGGCTCTGACTCCTGCCCTCCTCCAGGCACAATGCAGAAGGGATCAGAGCAGTAAGGGATCAGGACCCGACTGTGCCACGGGTTCCCCACTCCTACCCGCTGGTGACAGTGTGAATTCCCAACATCTCATTTTGAGCATTGATGGTGGGGTGGGAGCCAGTTTACAGAGGTGTGAGCCTCTGCATCCAGCTCCCAGGCACACATGGCCTTTGTGGCGTGAGCTGCAGCCCCTGAGGTGACAGCCTTCCTCCATGGGCCCCCTTCTGCTCCTTCCTGCTCCCAGAGCTTTGTTTGGGCCCAAAGCTGCCCCTTTGGCCTTTTGTGGTTCAGTGTTCTTCAGAGCTCCTTGCCTGGGTGCTGTCACTCTGTTGTTCCGTGGAAAGGTGTGAATCTGCATGTTAACGGAAAGACGGTTCACAGAGACCATACTGTGGCAGTTGCCGCAGGCCGGTTCCAAGCCAGGAGCAGCAGAGGAGCAAAGGGATGGAACGGGTGGGGGATTAGACAGCTGCTCACAGCCCCTGTGCTCTCAGCGCTTGCACCCTGAGCCTGTGCCCTGTGTGTGTGGTTCAGAGCCATGTGTGTAACATGTGCACACACCTGCATCTGCTGTGTGTGCCCTTGGTGTGCAGCTCACAGACATGTGAGTAGCATGTGTCCTGTGCCCTGTGTGTGGTTCATACAGAGACATGCATGTAACATGCACTGTGTGCCCTGTGTGTGGCTCAGAGACATGTGTGTAGCATGTGTCACATGCTTTGTGTGTGGCTCAGCAGAGACATGTGTGTAGCATGTGCCATGTGCCCTGGATGTGACTCAGCAGAGACATGTGTGTAGCATGTGCTGTGTGCCCTGTGTGTGAAGCTCAGAGATGTGTGTGTGTGGCATGTGCCCTGTGCCCTGTGTGTATGTGACTAACAGAGACATGTGGCGTGTGCACACACCTGCAGCTGGTAAGAAGCCCAGTCACCTGGTTCTGTTTACAGCGCCTGCATGCTTGGTGTGACAGCTCTTGATTCTTGGGCAAGTCTCCATCTGGCCGGTAACCCTGGTCTATTTTATGATTCTGAGTTTTGTTCCACATTTCTCTCTCACTCGATCCAGGGCCTTCGAATGAGATCCCGGGCACCATCTAGTTCTTCTGGTCTCTGGGCTGTATAGGCTGAAGCTTCTGTTGTATACTAGTACATCAGACTAATTGCTTCCACACACCTTTCAATTTCCACTGTTCTTTTGCCTCGCGGTGGAGAGAGACTGATAGTCGTGCCAGAGATGGCTGGCCACAAGCTTTTAAGACCCCAGTCGCTGCTCATCAAAGAGGGCTGTAGACATTGATTTTGCTGCCACACAGTTTTACCCATACCGGGGTCTGTTAAACAGTAAGCATGCAAGCTCAGCATGGGTCATATCTGAGGTAATAAAATCACAAAGCACGTCCTTAATGCAGTCGGTGAGCAAACATTAGGACAACTTTCTCGGTGAAAAGCAAAGTTCATTCTTAGAAGAAAAAACAAAAGGTGAAAATCCTGGAAAGTGGAAGCAACCAGGTAACCGGAATCTGCCAAGCGCTGTCTTTTCCGATTCCTGATTTGCCAAGAGTCTGGCAGGAGCGGCAAGAAGACAGGAAGAAGAATGAACGGCTCAGAGGCACAAGCTCTTTGCCCTGCCTTCGTCCCAGTGAAAGTGGCCGACTCTGTCAGGTCCGGCAACCCCAGTCAGCGTCTGCTTCGACTCTGGACTATTGGTTCTGCCGGTTTTGTGTGAGTGCATGATTGCAATGTACTTCGTTTGTAAGGTTGCCTTTGTTTAGCAGGTCTGCATAAGATTAAGGAGGTTTGTAAGGCTGTATGCTGCGTGCATGTGCTACGACTCACAGTACCTATTCATAGAGAACACCTGTGGATTCAGACTCAGGGTGACTGTGTTAGTTCAGGTAGAGTAGAGAAACAAATTCATAAGCACACGTGTGTATATAAGAAAGAGCTTCATAGACAAGAGCAGTTGAATAATGAGGAAACATTCCAGCCCAGTCCAGATCAAGTCCATACGTCCGATATTAACCCAAATAATCACAGTAAATCTGTATACTGTCCATGAATATCTCTACGAATTTTCAGTGGTGCTTCCAATTCCAAAAGAATAGGCTGGCTGATCCAGCTGAGAAGCATCAAAGCCCACATGGAAGAAGCACACCAGCTTGTCTGACCACGAGGTGTAGAAGGGACCAGTTATCAGACATCAAAGAACTAAAAATCAGATCAGTGGGTGCCCACCTTCCTGATACAATCACTGAAGACAAACGTGTGCATAAGCAAA
>NW_022111373.1:149996868-150007184 GCF_000313985.2 Echinops telfairi
TATAATAATTTATGAATTATGAAAGGTTAATGAGGGAGGGAGGAAATGAGCAACTGATATTAAGGGCTAAAGTAGAAGGCAAATGTTTTGAGACTGATGAGGGCAACAAATGTACATATGCGCTTGACCCAATGGATGGATGTATGGATTGTGATAAGAATTGTATGAGCACCCAATAAAATAATTTAAAAAAGAATAGGCTGGCCGAGAAAGATCTCCCGAGACTTGATACATAAGCCCCGGACTTCTGCTTCAGTCATCGGTGAAAAACCAGCCTGTGCGTCACGGCGTTGGACGTGGGGTCATTGGGAGTCACAACCTACCCAACAGCACCCACCAGAACCAGGCCGATTCCACCAGCCAAACGCTGCCTCAGCCGCAGAGCGGTGCCCCACAGGGCCGAGCCTCTGGGAAGTCCGTCGCCTGCCAGTCAGTGTGCGCCTGCGTGTGTGCCTTTGGACCTCCAGCTTTCTGGTCGAGGTCTCGGCCGTGACCCAGGGCCCCCCGTACCCCACTTTACAGCTGCATCTTCCAGCTCTCTTCCTCTGAGACATGCGGTAGGAGCCCAAGAACCAGGGGAGCAGCCACGTGGCTCCGGGGCCGGTGGGGTGGTGATGGTGGCTGGGAGAGGCACAAATCCCCGCCAGCCTCCATTTCCTTGCCTGGAGACCACTTTCGGGGTGTCTGGATCTGCAGGGTGGAGGCTTCAGCGTCCGGGGTGCGTGAGTGAGGCGTGAGGAGTGCCGAGGCAAAGCCGGGCTGGCCACGACGTGACGGGGCAGGCACGTGAGTAGAAAGGGACCCTGGAGGTTTGGGGCCAGGCCGGGGGATGCACTGTGCGGTTCTTCTTCATGCTGGGCTTCTCTTTGTGAGAGCCCCGGTTCAGGGTTTCGGGGCGGTCTCGAGGCTTGCAGCTGCGCAGAGCGGGAGGGCGGGCCTCCACACGTGTGCACACAGCGAAGCAGCTTTATCAGAAGATGGGGTTAGGAAGGCGATTGTTTTTCTTTGTCAACAAAGAAATTCAACTCCTAACTTCAATCTTCCTCATTTCTACCAAATGAATTCGGAGGTGGTCACCTTGAAGGAGCATTCAAATGGACTGGGGGGGCGGGAGGGGGCTGCTCCGGGAGCTGTCTCTCCTTCCCCCCAGACTGTGGGGCCAGAGTGCATCTCCTCTGGGCTGCTCCTTCTTCCCGGGGTGCCCCAGAGTACGGCCATAGTGACTAGGGACCCCTGATGGGTCAGAGATGTGGGTCCACTTGCCTTGGGGAACTGGAGTTGACCTCAGTCCCAGCCATGTCTCCCCTGGTCAGTCCAGCCCAGCCCCCACAGGCTGAAGTGCAGCTTGGGGATCCATGGCAGCTTCTAATTCGGAAAGTTTTATTGTAAAAACTTATGGGGAACTTACTCAATTATCTCATCTGAGCAAGAGAGGGCTTTACTGGATGAAACCAGAAATCATGTGTGAGGGCCACAGTCAGGAAGCAGAGGGTTGGGTCGAGGGGGTGGGGGACTTTAATCAAGAAGAAAACTTGGACGGAGACCAGTGCCTTTATTTTGTATTATTGCCATCACAATTTACGGCAGTCCTAACAAGGGGACACACTTGCCATCCTGTAGTCTGCAGAGCAGAGCCCTGTACGGGGCCACTGGTGCTGTGACGGCGCCTGTGAACCAAGCGGGGACCCCCACATTGTACAGTCTGCAGAGCAGAGTCCAGTACACAGCCGACTGGGGTGACATCCAGGGGAAGTCAGCGCTAGGCCCTTCTCGGGGCTTCCGGGAGGAATCTGTTTCTGAGGTCCCAGGGGCTGGCAGAACCCAGTTTCTAGGGCTGTCATATTCGATCCCCGCTTCCTTGGTGGCCATCAGCAGCGGCGGCGGCAGCACCTGCAGCTCCTGGGGTCTCTTCTGAGACCTTGTGCACTGTCCTCATCAAAGGACCACAACGAGGTGCCCGGTCCCCATCATGGAGTCCTCGCTACGCACCCCTCTGTCTTCCCCTCCTTCAAAGAACTCGTGTCAGATTGTGCCCACCTGAGTAACCCAGGACACCCAGCCCCGGTCACATGTATGAGGTCATGTCATCCAGAGGCAGGGTGTGCCTGCCGCAGGGGAACTCCCCTTACATCGGATCAGGGCTGGTCACATCAGGGCTCATGATGGGGGGTGGGGGAGTGATCACACCATTACTTGACTGACAAATGACTGAGTTATATCCCAGCCAGGCTGACACACAGTTTTGGGGCGGGGCGGGGCGCAACTCAACCCATGGCATCATGGCATTCCACTCTCTGGCCCTCAAAAATGAATTTTCTTGTCAAATGTAAAACATGTTCATCCCCAAAGTCTCAAATCAACCCCAAGCCCAAATTCCATCCTGGGGGGACAAGCTCTTCTTCATCTACACAAAGGTGGGGGTCATTACACAAGCAGCAGGTGACAGTTCAGCATCTGGAATGAATCCGGATCACGTCTTTGATCAAGACACACTATTCCCAACTGTGCCCAGAGGCATGCCTCTCCTGGCATCATCTCAGCCCCTTGGTCTCTTGGCCCAGCCTCTGACTCTTTTAGCTCTGCCAATAAGTGTCTGGAGGCACCCCACTCCCCCAGGAAGCCTCAAGACTAAAGGTGCTCAGCATTTCCCTCCATGGAACCCCCCGACCCACCCGCCCTCCGCACTGTCTCCTGCTGGTCTCCGGATTCGGCTGCCTCTGCGACTGCTGTGTGATGGCCATGCTCCCGATATCTCGCGTCATCTCCAGTGCTACCATGCTCTCTCTCTGCTCCGTGGGTCCGGGAGGTTCTCAGCACAGGCATCCAGGTCCAAATGACACCCTCAGCTCCCAGCTCTGCTTTCTAGGTGGTGGTCAAGCACCTCTCTCTCTACTATGCAAGATAAGAGGTGACACAGGGCACAATCCAAGGGCCACAGTAAGGAAGGGTGTCTCGTCCCACCCTCGTCTCCTTACAGCATATTGGCTGACATGTCCGGTCACATCTGGAGGACGGTTACACCATGGCCTCCCTGCCAAGCTGCTGAGATCCGTTGCCCAGACGAGCAGGCACCGATGTTGAGGGGACACAGTTTCCTCTCGGATGGGCTCCTCTACCACAATACCCCATCGCTGCCAGCCAGTCATGCCTGTCCGGGTAGAAGATTTCCTCCACCGCTCCCACCCGACCAGGCTGCCTGTACGTCCTGGGGGATTGAGTCTGGGAGTTCTCGGTCCGCTCTTCAGAGGACAGGCCCTCCGTCTGACGTGACAGACTGTCTGGGACTGCAGGTGTTGAGATGGTCTTCCGGAAACCGACCTTCTTCAGGGCGCGGGCCGTGAGAGAAGAAGCTGTATCTCCGTTTTCTGGGGCCAAGAGCCACGGGACTCTGTGTGGCCAGCACCAGGCCAGAGTCTGACTGTTCACCCTGAGATTCCAGAACGTGGCTCCCCAGCTCTCACAGAGGTGACCCAATGTTGGCATTGTGAGCCACACTAGAAAATTAATACCAGGCAGACTTACAATGTCTGAATGCCAGTTTTCTAATTTGCCATGGGGGAGAGACTTTGCAGGCAGAAGGGTGGCTGTATCCAAGGCAACCTCTCCTGGCAACCCAAGCTGTCGCTAAAGAACCAGGGACTCGCCCGCTGCACGGATGCTGCACAGCTCGGGTCTCAGGTCCTCCCGGCCTCTGAAGAACGGCCACGGGAGGAGCCACCGTGGCACCTGCCACGCAGGATGGTTTATGGGCACGGAAAGCCCTTGGTGGTCATTTCACTAGAAGAGAGCTCACTGTCTATGCCAGCTTCAAGGTTGTGGAGTCCAGGGCAGGTTTCTCGTGGGTGCCAATCCATGGGGTACAGTAGAACGCTGGCTTGAGGTGGATTCACTGCAGCCACGGGTTGCTAGATTTCCCTCCAAAGCGTGGAAGGGGAGATGCTACCAGACCTGTGAACTTGGAGCTGCATGTCCACCCGACCTGCTGCCAACTCCTGGTCTGGCTCACTGGCCATGGAGAGAGTCCAGGATCTGCATTTGAAAAGCCTTTCCAGGGAACCATGTGTGCACAAAAGTGCCAAGGGGTGGGCACATAGGCTGCGAGCATGGCTCTGGAGGCTGGGTTTGAGTTTGCCCTCCGACTGGGGCCCTGCTCACCAGATGCCTTGGGGAGGTTACTGACCTGCTCCCAGCCGCTCACCCCCCCCGCCCCCCGCCCTGTCTGCAAAGGGTGCTCTTACCCACCCAGGACGTGTGAGGCTGATGGAGTCGGTTCGAGCAAGGTATTTCTGCAGAGCAGAAATGCCAGGGACCACCTACAGGGAATGATCCCCCCGCCCCCCTCCAGAGCAGAATGGCCCATGCCATTGTTTTTAGGTGTTGGGGTCACTGAGAAAGGCATGTTGAAAGACCCCGAGGTCAGCCCCAGCCACGGGCATCCCCCTGGTCAGCAGGGCTTTCTCCTGAAGCTGCAGACCAGCTCCCTGCAGTATGGCCTCATGCAACATCATCGAAGGCCTGCTTCCATTTGTCAAGGCCTTGTGCGCACACAGGTGTGGAGGCTGCAAGGTGAGCCTGTCTCTTCTGGCCCTGCCCCTGTGGTTTTCAGACAGCCCTTGACTTCCTGGGTCTGTAGCCACATCGCCCCACTCTTTACCTGTGGGTCACACGCGTCTCCCCCTATCCCTCCCTGTCTCAGCGTCTCTTCCCCTCATTTTATAAGGACACCTTTTTAAATGAGGGCCCTATAGGATCCGTGCACCCCACTGCAGTATGACCTTGTCTTAAGCAGTAGCATCTTCAAAGATGGTGGGAGGTACACGGGGTTGGTACGTGAACAAGTTTGGGATGGGAGACACATGTTAGTCCATGCTACTCACCCAGCAGGATGTTCAAGGGACAGTTCTGGGGGCCCCTGAGGAGGGCAGCCTTGTGCTAGACACACCTCCTGGAACTCCCTGCGGGGGGGGGGATTCTGAGGGGGGCAGGGGGTGCTGAAGTATGGTGTGGTGAAGACTCTGGTGGGGAGCATCTTGCTGGGCTGAGCTTTGCCACAGCTGGAGGTCTGGGGAGCTCCCCAAGAAGGCGCTTCTGAGCTTCCAAGGAAGGGTTCCCGCTAGGCCTCCCTGTCTCATGTGCTTTGGACGCGTTGTTGGTGATCTGTCGTACCCGGGGACACCGGGGGCCGGGACCGACGCAGGGGCACCTGACCACATAGCTGCTTCCCAGGCGCAGGGTTGGCACACAGTAAAGCCCCAATCCAGTCCCCTGCCCTCGAGGGTGGCTTTTCTACAGTGGATCGATCACCAGGCCTTTCTTCTGAGGGTGGGTCTCTGGTCTTCTGGCCAGCAGCCCAGCCTGCTGACCATCATTCTCCAGATGGGGGCGGGGGGCGTTGCTGCAAAGACGAGGCTTTCTCCCCCCGTAAAGAGTCACCCCAGGGGCAGTTCTGCCCTGTCCTGCAGTCGCTGAGAGTCGGCATCGACTGGGTGGCAGTGAGTTTGGGTTTTTCGGCGTTTCATCCGTCTCCTGGTGTGCAGTGGGTCCCGCCTCACTTTGGAGGATTCTGGACGTTCTTGGACAAGGTTTGGGGTAGACACACGATTTCATCGTGCAGGGAAAACCGCTGTGTTTCATGTTCTAGTAGCAGACGGACTATATTCCACAGTGTTTGCAGCAAGTGAGCTCCCCTGGCAAGAGCGGAAGCTCGCCTTGCCCGTACCGGCACCTGGCTGGTTTGGTAAAATCCAAGAAGCTGGGATCCAGCTGCATCTTTCCTTGGGGATGCTGCCACATCTCCTGCTAATATCCGTCTGCGGATCCATGATTTCTCCGTTGCTTTAAACACCAACATAATCTGATCGGCTGCGATCTCTTTCTGGACTGTCTGCTTTGGAGTGGGGGTGGGGGGTGAGGCCTTGTCACTTGGTTTTAGTGACAATTCTAACTAAATAACGAACACTTTTTAATGAACGGGTGAATCAATACATAATGCATTTAGTCGTCCGTCTCCCCTCTTCATTCTTCCTCCCACCCCTCCCCATAAAACAGAATCCTTCCCATTTTCACACAGTTAATCTTGCGCGAAGTCCAGGATTCTTTCCCTAGGGAGGTCAGTTGTACAGCTCCAGCAGTACAGTGGGGGCATAGGGGGAAACCGAGAGTTTGTTTTAGCCTTCTGTAAATATTTTCTTGAGGGAAGACAGCCTCAAATGTGGGTTTCTCCCCCTTTAACCGTTAGGTCTTATCCTCACCCAGCAACTGCAGAAAGGGATGAAGACATTTTTAACTGCAGACCTAGCTGGAGCGCAGACGACTTTTTAATTAGAGCTTCAGGCATCGTGGAAATTCCTATGGAAAGTAAATTGGAAAGTTCTCAACTTCTCTGGCATCTATTTTTGGAGGGGCATTTGCATTTTTTGTTAATCTGCTGCAGACGTGGATACGGTGCACCCCCTCACCCAAATGCCCCCCACCTCCAACCACTGGAGCCTCCCCCACTGCTCTGAATCCTGCACAGGGCAAGGCTGGGGCCACAAGCCTGCTGGGACCCGTGTTCATGCACCGAATTCAGCACCTGGGCTGAAGCTCAGCTCTGCCAAGGCTGTGGCTCACACTGGACCCCACATGCCCGAATCATCCTCCATGGGGCATCTGAGGCAACTGCTGATGCACCACCAGGTGGCCTTTGCTTCCCGGTCCCAGGAGGCCCAGATGAATAGTAAGGGCCATTGTGTTCCCCAAGAAGCAGACCAAGTGGTACTTTGGGTTAAGTATTGGGATGCTAACCAGAAGATCAGTGGTTCAAATCGGTCAACTGCTTCCCAGGGGAAAGATGAGCCTTTCTGGTCCCCCAGAAACTCTAGGGCACAGCTCTGCTCTGCCCCAAGGATGCTGCAAGCAGGAGTCACCGTGAGTCCCACATGAACTGTGAAACAAACAACCCCCAAACTTGAATGGCTCAAGGCAGGGAATGCCAAACGACGCTGCTTCCCGTCACCTCAGACACTCGGGCACATGGGACGTTGCACGAAGAAGAATCCATGCGCCTGAAGTGTGGCACTGGGGGAGGAGACGGGAAGTGCCGGACGCACTGGTCTGTCTCAGAAGGCTGGTCACAGTGCTCCTTGAGGCAGGCGAGGGTGACGAGACTGCCTCTCACGCACATGGGACGTGTTGCCAGGAGAGGCCAGTCCCTGGAGAAGGATGTCACGCTTGGTAACATGGAAAAGGGGGATGGCCCTCAATGGGATGGGTGGACACTGTGGCTGCAGCAATGGGCTCCGGCGCAGGAGCCATGGTGAGGATGGCGCAGGACCGGCAGTGCTTTCTTCTGCTGTGTGTAGGGTCGCTATGGACGCGAGCATGGCTACGGACCCGATAGCACCGAACAGCAACAAGGCAGGGCCTGTGCCTCCTCCTCATTTCCCAGCAGATTGTGCGCTTGGTTGGTGCGTCAGTCCAGGTAAACTAGAGAGACAGATTCATAGGCACTCATGTGTACAGGAAAGAGCTTTATACAAAGAGCAATTGTACATTAAGAAAATATCCCCCCACAGTCCAGACCAAGTCCAAAAGTCCAATATTAGCCCATATGTCCAGTACCAGCCTGTAAATTCCTCTTTAGACTCACGCACCCGTGCAGTAATGCCAAAGGCAGGCAGATCACAGGCCAGTGGGTGGAAAGCCTTGTGGATCCAGTGGCGGTGGAAGCATCTCAGTGCTGCCAGGGGTCTCCATATGACTCCTTCAGCTCTCGGGCTCTAGCGTAGCTCCATGTGTCTTCTCAACAGGCTTGTCTCACAGGGGTTAGTGTGTGTCCCGCCTCCAGGGAGCTATTTATCTCTTTAGTGCCTCCCAGTGAGGCCACCAAGCTGCCACCTGACTGACAGGCTAAACTCCACCCCTTCACTCCTAAGTCTCGAATTGACACCAGATGATGTCACTACCACAGCCAGGCTGTGCAGAGGGGTGGGGGTGGTGTTGGCTCTGCTCCATACGGTCATTCCGGGAACCGCACCCCTCCATCCACGGCTCCACCCCCTCTGCCTCCTTGGATGCCCCTCCACTCAGCAGCAGCAGCAGATGAGGATGGAGGAACACGCCTGGATTGTTCCCACAGGCCAGGCCTGGACATGGGACAGGACACTTGGCTGCATTCCACTGGCCATAGGCCAGTGTCCCAACTCGGCCACAAGAACAGAGGCACAGCTTCCACAAAGGAGATTGGGGGTCACGGCCTGACTCTCCTACCTTCAGGAGGTTGCAGACCTCGGCCGGGAGCATCCTGTGGTGGTGTCCCACCATGAGGCCCCCCCAGGAGGAATGCCCTTCAGGGAATGAGATGCATGTATTTCTTACAGAGATCAGAGAGAGATGCCTCTCTATGATAGACCCCTACACCTCTCACGATAACACCCGCCCCTGCAGTGATGCAGAGGGTTCTTTCAATGAGTCTGTGGACTGATCAGGAAATGCACCGCTTTGGGAATGAACCTTTCATTTTCCATGCAGCATTCACACAAAGAGCGAGTTGTGGCCACCGCCCTGAGTCAGATCGGATCAAAGTCAAGGCCGTGGTCTAGCATGCCAGAGATGCCCTGCCCTCTCTGTGCTGGCCCTTCAGGTGCAGTGGGTGGGAAAAGAGGGTCAGGGGGCTCCCACACACAGGAGAAAGGGCTCATAAGGCTCCTGAATTCCCGTATCATCTCCCTTCCCAAGTCCTCTCCAAGGCTGCTCAAGAAAGACCTGTGGGCACAGCACAGAGCTGGGCACGCGTGGGACACACTGGCTCTTTCCCTCTGCTGATATTTCACATCGAGGCATGCACTTTGGAAGTTGGGTCGTAATCTTTAAAAAGAAAAATGAACTGGGTTACAGATTTCTCCATCAAATATGCCTGCTTCAGCTCTCAGCCTGAAAGCCCCCCGGGAGGATGAAGCATCACCTCTCAAATGATCTTGTTATAGTGGTGCTCAGCATGTCAGGGTCTCTGAAGCCACAGGCCACCAATCAACTGTCCACTTTGCTGTTACGCTGTCCGGAGTGTTGCTGGTATTCCTGATACCAAGAGGGTCACCCCCGGTGGTGGACAGGTGTTAGTGGAGCTTCCGGACCAAGACGGGAAAGACAGGAAGGACTGGTGTGTCCACACCACAGCCAGCCTGTGAAAACCCTGCAGGCCACAGTGGACAGTGGTCTGACAGAGCAGCAACAAGGATGAGCCTCTGGGTTGGAAGGCACGACCAACACAGGGTGGCCATTAGAACGGGCTTGAGACTGCCGGGGGCAGTGAGGATGGCGGAGGGCCAGGCGGCGTTTCATGTCTCTGCTGCTCATGGCTCACCGTGGCGAGCTGGGGCCGAAATCAGCATGTAGCACTCCCTGGGTTTAGTTCACGCATGAATCATTTCACATCTTGCTGCAGGAAATCCTTCCCTCCCCATCTCTTAACTCTCAATTCTCTCCATCATTCAATAGCCAATCATTGCATGATTCTTGGCCTCAAGGCTGCACAAGCTCCTGATAATGGAATAGAACCAGCGCAGAGAAGCTCAGTGATGTATCATGGGGGGGGCAGGCGGGGTTGGGGGGAGTGAGAAAGCTATGCTTCTTGAGAGCGTCTGTCTGTAGATGCTGCTGATGCAGAGGGTCCTGGTTTCCCAGCTGGGATTTCTCCTCCCACAGCACACCCCTCTGGTGTCCAGACTCTGAGCTCCCCAACAGTGCAGAGAAGGATTCTTGGTATTCC
Source organism: Echinops telfairi (assembly GCF_000313985.2). Lineage (NCBI taxonomy): Eukaryota > Metazoa > Chordata > Mammalia > Afrosoricida > Tenrecidae > Echinops > Echinops telfairi. The sequence continues at coordinate 150,006,617 of NW_022111373.1, forward strand.
CGAAGTGTCCTGAACCATAGCCACTCCATGGCTTATTAACCACTTCCGCAGAAGGCTCTGTGCTTCGCCAGGGTGAAGTCTCCCAGCATCTTGTTTCATACCCTTAGTGATGCGTCCACTCCACACGAACGGATCAGCATCATCCAACTGCCAGCCTCCGCCTTGGCCGGCCCTCAGGGCCCCGGCCCACTCACGCCATCAAGTGGATTCTGACCTCGGTGACCCTGGGTCACAGAGGAGAGCTGCTGCTCAGGGATCCCGAGACGGTCAGTGCTGACAGGAGCTGGCCCCCTTAGCAGAGTTCCTGGCGGGTTTGAACTCTCCACCCTCAGGGTACCAGCTCAACGCTTAACCCCCTGGGCCACCAGGACTCCTTGCCGGGTGCATAATCTGATCAGACAAAGAACTGCTGGTCCCAACCCCCAGCCCCCCTGCGTGCTGGCATGGGCCTGCGTTGCTTGGGGTTTTCTGTGGCAGATTTCTCAGGAGTGGGGTGCCAGGAATTCCTTCCGAGGTGCCCCTGGGTAGACTTGACCCTCCGACCTTTCACATAGCAGGATGGTGAGTT
>NW_022111373.1:150007400-150016122 GCF_000313985.2 Echinops telfairi
TGCCGTCATCATTTTCAAAACATTTGTTTTCTACTTGAGCTCTTAACACAGTCTTTCTTCTCCTGGAGCCCTGCACTGCAGGAAGACGGATGGACGGACTCTCCTGAAGGACCTCCCACGGCACACAGACATGAGATTCCCCTGGGTACTGACAAGTACTAACAGACACAAATACGGAGAGCCGCCAGAACTAACAACAAACACGAACAGACCAACACCAGATCAAGGGGACTGTGATGATGAGGTTTTACCTCCACTGGGTGGGTCCGGGTGAAGGGAGGAGTGGAGCCCCCCTGTCAATCAGGCCACAGCCTGAGGACACCTCCTTGGAGGCGTGGCCTTTTGTATGAGAGAGACCCTGGGCAGAGCCAACCTCTCTCTTGTCCCTTTGCCTCCTGTGTCTGGTCCACCCATCTCCCGTTATATCACCTGCCAGTCCCAGGAGCTACCAGCAGGCTGCCAGCCTTGAATTCATTCTGCTGACCTTGGATCCATTCAGCTCGGCATCCACCAGCCTGTCTGTGGTCTTCCTGTTCCACCTTCCTGCTTCCTGTCCATCAGCCCTGGTAGCTATATGAGCCAGGATAAGCCTCCAGCTGATGTCTGACCCACGCACATGAACCAGAAAGGAATCACCCACTTGTTCAATGGTGTGAGCCATTTCTTGATGGAAATCTCTTTCTGTGGGCATGCACCTGTCCCTGGGCTTGCTTCTCTGGAGAGCCCAGCCCAATACAGGGACAGAGGGCAGCCAGTCAGAGAAGACTTGCTGTGGAAGCGATGTGTGTGTGGAGGCCTGAAGAGGGCATGGGCCTCGGGACTCTGGGGACAGCATGCCCCACACACTGACTATCAGGCAGCAGTGATGGTGTGGCCAACACCTCCGTCCACCTGATCTCACTGCCTAGTCCCCAAGGCTGCCCATGACAGAGTGGTGATGAAATGCACAAGGGCCCAGCAAGGGAGTGGACACACCCCGTGGCCCTGTCTATCCACAGTGCTTACCTCAATTCCTCCTTCCACTTTCTATGCGGGGATTTTGAGCATGAACTCAGACCTGACGCAACAAAGGAGGGATGACTCCCTTCGTCTGGAAAAGGGGTGCTCGGGGGAGGCCGCCATTGCCACATCCAAACCCACACTCGAGCCCCTGCGGCTGGGTGCATTCCATCTGGCAGCATCCCCACACAGGGTCCTGAAGCTGGACCCCTCACAGCGGCCGGAAGCTTGGTCCTTCTCCCTTGGAGCGGTTGGTGATTTACACTGTCTGCGAGGTCAGAGGTCAGCGTGCAGAACCACCCGCTGGTCCCCAGGAGAAAGATGATGCTTTCTGTTCCTGTAAAGACGTGCAGCCTGAGAAACCCACAGGGTCAAGTCTCCAGGGGCCTTCCAGGCAACCTTAGGGCCGGGCCTTTCCGCATCCTCCTGCTTAGAAAACACAGCCTCTCCTGCTACTCTACTGAGGACTTGTTCATCTTGGCAAGAATTGCCTGTCTCTAAAATCTCTGACTTCGAAACCATGGTCTTTTATTTCTCCATTATTAACTAATTATATATTTCATACCAAATTTCTACAGCCAGTTGCAACCCATGCAACGATCTCCACTGGGCTGTAAACGGCCTATCATTAAATTTGCTCTTTAATTGAGTATTTATGGGCAGGCCATAATACCAGGTTTAAGACAGACAAGTGCACTTGATAAAGTGCTCTCCGTTTTAGATGAGAAATTACAACAACAACAAAAGAACGCAACCTGCAAAATCCTTTCCCAACGCTGGGGAGATTCGATGCCCTCTTGCAACTCGAAGAATGTTGTCTGTTGCTGCAGGTCTCTGGCCAGACTGGACCCGCTGGCTTTGCCCTGCCGGTACCGACGCGGTCGAAGACTGCAGCGCTGTCTTCCACATACCGCGGCCTGGAGCCGAGTGGTTGCTGGCACCGGCATGCACGCCTGGAAATCCCACACGAGAGGGAGGCTTGCCCTTGGGTGTGTGATGACTTGTGACGGAGTTACAGGTCAGAAGAAAGGACGCGGACAGGGTTACACGCGAGAGAGGTGAGAGGAGCCACCACCTGGAAGTGTGTTTGCAGAATAGGGTAGAGCGAGAGTAGGGGGTTGACTTCTTGGGCTGCTCACCCTAAAGTCGGTGGTTCAAACCCACCAGCCGTTCTGTGGGAGAAAGGCGAATCTTTCTACTCCAGCAAAGGGCTACAGCCTCGGAAACGCAACAACGTATCCAGCTCACTAGTAGAATCCAAGCTCACCACTTCTGGGCTGGTTCCGACTCCCATTGACCCCAGAGAGGGTTTCTGAGGCTCCTGATCAGACACATGCGTCCTTCGGCTGCAGTGACTGCTGGGTTCCGGCCACCAACCACAGCACTGGGGTTCCTAGAACTTCCGGAATGAAAATCCAAACCAAACTCACTGCTGCCCAGCGGATACCGACCCATCGGGACCCTGTTGTAGGACGGGGTAGAACTGCCCTCGCGGGTTTCTGAGGCTGTACCTTTTTTGGACTGTAATTCTTTACGAAGGTAGAAAGCCCGGTCTTTCTCCCCTCAGAGGGGCTGATGGTTTTGAACTGCAGACCTTGCAGTTAGCAGCCCACTGCGTACTCAGGGCTCGTGGACGCTAACTCAGAGTGAGCTGAGGGAAAGGCGGCATTCCAGGCGGGAAGCATTGGGCACAGGAGACGAAGACCCTTCTGGAACCCCTAGCGTGGACACTCCTTCTGTCCATCTGTGGACTGCGACCTCTGGCCCTCCTTGCCGAGGCTGGCCGCGGCTTGAGGTCTAAGTGCTTCCAGAAATCGCTGGGTGCAGAAGGTCAGATGCTCCTGCCTGACATCCACACAGCAGGGCAGAGGCACCCCAGAAACTGAGCTTTTCACGTTAGCGGGACAGGATGCTGCGTGGCTGAGAATATCACCTCCCTAGCAGGGGTGGGGGTGGGTGGGGCCAGTGGACACCCTACTGACTGTGCTACTTACAGCCTGTGGCCACTGGGCTTCTCAGTGGTTTTGGTGGTCAAGACATCGTGTTCCTCTGGGATCGAATCCCCTCATAGGTCAGCCTTCTTCCCATACAAGTGGGCCCTGGAAAAGCTCCCTTGCTTTTTTCCGGGTCCAAATCCTGCGTCTGGCTCATGCCTGACCCCTTATTCCTGTCATTTGAATCAGTGGCCTGCCCTACCAGGCCTGCCCATCTTGCACTCATCATTATTGGCAGCTAGGAGAGTCAGGAGAGCCTGCAGCCTGACATCTGGCCCACAGACCTGGCTCTTGTCCCCCCGACCACTGTGTGAATCATTTCTGGGATATGTCTACCTGTATGTGTAAACATAGGAGCCTCACAAAGTCTACCTGTATGTGTAAAAAGATCATCCTGAGACGCTGGGTCACCATCTACACCCCACGAGGCTCAGAGCCCTTGACTCAAAGGGAGTGTCATCGCCTGACCAAGGGCATGGCGCTTTCCCTTCCTATCAGCCCGCAAAACACCGGCAACCTTGGTTCAACTCTGACTCATGACTCCCCCACGCGTGTCAAAGGGAGACCTTGCTCCGCGAGGGCCTCCATGGCTGGCTTTTCCAAAAGGGATCTCCAGGACTTTCTTCCAAATGCCTCTGGGTGAATTCAAACCTCCAAGTTCTCCATCAGCAGACACACGGCTAACCACCGGCACCACCCAGGCCACTACACTTAAATGCGCCTGACACCCTGCAGTAACCACTCGGGCTTGGTCCTTCTTGATCCAGAAGATGAGCAAGTAGGTCTTGTAAACCATTTTTAACAGTGGTGGAAACTGGACTGTGGCCAGGCTCCGGCTCCTATCCATCCAGGCCAGGAGGGCGTTCTGGGCTGTGTTTGTGATGAATCCATCCATCCATCCGGGCCGTTGGGGGCGGGTGCTGAGCTGCACACAGTGAAGGCCCTGCCTCCTCTTGGAGAGGAGCGCTGGCTCCCCCACTCACCCCACTGCCATCTGCACGACTCTGTTTTGGATCAAAGGGGGATGCGCTCTGAACACATCTGACAGTAATTGCCTTTGAGACCTGGATTAGCTCTTCCTCTTTTTATGGCCCAAAGCACTTATTTCATTGCTGCGTGTATTCTTGGGAAGAAATAAGCTTTGTGGGCCAGCCCACTAAATCCCCATTGCTGATCGCCTAATTGTTAACATTAGACAGAACCCTTCCTGGTCCATGCAGCCCACGATGATCTCAGTCGTGGTCTTCTCAAGAAGGAAAGGATAACCAGACAACAAAGGGATTGGGGGGAACTTTAGGATGGGCAGTATTTCATCATAGTATCATTTAATGTGAATGCACTGCAATTGCGGGGTGCGTTAGTCCTGGTAGACTAGAGAAACAAATCCATTGTGAAAGGAGACATTAGTCAGTGTAAGACATGAAAAAATAGTAATAATTTATAAATTGTCAAGGGTTTTGGAGGGAGGGAGGGTGGAGGATGGAGGGGAAAAATGAGAAGCTGATGCCAAGGGCTCAAGTAGAAAGAAAATGTTTTGAAAATGATGATGGCAACAAATAGACAAATGTGTTTGACACAATGGATGAATTTATGGATTGTAATAAGAGTTGGATGAGCCCCCAATAAAGTTATTTATTTAAAAAATCAAAAACATTAATTTTTAAAAAAGAAAGAGATTTATATACAGGAGCAATTGAATATTGAGGAAACATCCTAGTCCAGATTAAGTCCATAAGTCCAATGTTAGCCCATATGTCCAATACCAATCTGTAAAGTCCTCTTCAGACTCACGAAACACATGCAATGATGCCTAATGCAGGAAGATCACAGGCCAGTGGGTGGGGAGTCTTGTGGATCCAGTGGCATTGTAAGCATCTCAGCGCTGGCAGGGGTCTCCACGTGGTTCCTCCAGCTCCCAGGGCTGGGCTGCATCAGGGTAGGTCCATGTGGCTTCTCCTCAAAAATGTCTCACAAGGCGTCAGCTCAGAGAGAGAGTCTCCGGCCTCCACGGAGGAAATTCAGGAATTCTCAGAATCCTCAAGGGAAGGCCATGCCCACACAGAGGCCTCATCGGCTATCTCTGGATTGACAGGGTAGACTCCAACCCTGCACTTTTAATCCTCTCACATTGACACCAGAGTGTGTAACTGTCACACGGGGGCTCCAGAGTTGGCTCAGATGCATAGCAACCCATGAACAACGGAACGAAGCGCTCCTCGTCCTGTGCTGCCTGTCCTTGCATTTATTGCCCTGTTTGAGCCCGTTGCTGCAGCCACTGTGCCACTCCATCTCCTGGGAGGCCTTCCTCTCCTTCACGGACACTGGGCTGTAGCAAGCACGATGTTTTTCTTCAGGGACTGGTCTCTCCTGACCCCATGTCCACAGGATGTGAGATAGAATCTCTCCATCTTGATTTTGGCTGTACTTTCCCCTGAGCAGAATTCTTCACCAGTCTGGCAGTTCCTGGTATGAACGGACCAAGGGAGAACTCCAGGTTCCTCACCAACACCACAATTCAAATACATCAGTTTTTGAGTTCAACAATTGCTGAGGTCTGATGGATCTTGGGTTCCTGAAATCAGAGAATACCAGAAACAGGTCTATCTGTTTTATCCATCCCGTGAAAGCATTCAAACGTCTCTATTGAAACAATGATGGGGAGCATTGCTCATGGCAAATATTCCAGAAACGCAATGATATTCACATGGAACCTACACATAGACTGAGAAGTGACAGAAAAGGGGGGGGGGGGCTGGGCTGTAGGGTTTAAAATCCAAAAAGGTGGGCATCAGTTTGCTTTCTTGTCCCAAACTTGCTCCATCTACATCGGGAGCAAGTGACCTGGAGAAGACTTTGGTGTCGGGCCTGGCAGAAGGCTCAGGAACCATGTGGGATGTGCAGAGGACCCAGCCTTGCTCGTTGGAAGTCTTTCCTGACAGCACGTCCAAAGTATGAAAGTCGAAGTGTGGGAAGCGCCTCGCTGTGCTTCTTCCAAGGCGTACTGAGCTGCCCTCCCCAAGCTCATAATACACTCAAAGTTCTCTGCCAAGGACACAGTGCCAGCGGATGCCTCTCCAGCTTTCCAAATGGTCCATACATACGAGATTAAAAATACCGTGGCTTGACTCAAGCACACCCCAACCCCTAGGAGACAGTTTTGTTTGCTCTTTAACACTTTAAAGTGATTTTTTTTAGAAGATTAGCCCAAGGTCATATGCCTTTTTTCTCTTGACTGCTGCTTCCATGGAAGAATATGTTCTCAAACCAATTGTGGTGATGACTGCTTCTCCTTCTCAATACATTTAAACCATCGAAGAGTACAGGATGTGAGCTGTATGCCATTACAACTGTTCAAAAATAAAATAAAATACCGTGGGGGAAGGAGGAGGGCAGAAAGCAGGATTCCAAAGCAAAGACGTCACTTTGAGCACTCAGGCCCACCTGGTCCATGCCATGGTCTTTTCAACTAATGTACGATGCGCAGGGGCCTTGGCTTGTGCAATGATGAATGCTAATCACTACAGAAACGTATAACCCAAGGTTTCCTCGGTGCTTTCCTCCTGACAATATTATGATGTTTCAATATAAAAGATGTGGGACAAATTTCACCCCGAATCAATGGTTTGGGGCCCATGAGCATCCAGAAGCTGGACAATGAGGGAGGAAGACAGAAGAAGAGTTGACCCGTCTGAATGGCCCTTGTGGAGCAGAATGTCAACTGTGCCCTGGATTTCCAGCGAGGTGGGTAAAGCCAATTTGGAGGAAGTGCAGCCCGGATGCTCCTCAGAAGAGAAGACAGTGAGACGTCATCCTGCTTACGTTTGACTCATCACCAAGAATGTGGCACTGGAGACGAGGACTGGAGGTACCACGGGCTGCCCCAGGGACAAACCGGTCTGTCCCGGAAGATGTGTGCCCGAGCACTCCTTGGAGGCCAGGATGGCGAGGTTGTGTCCCTGTGCTGGGAGAGACCATCCCTGGAGAAGGGCATCATGCTTGGTAAAGAAGAGGGCCAGGGAACGAGAGGAAGGCCTTAGAGATGGATGGACACAGTGACCACAACGCGGGCCCTGGGCACAGGCCCCACGGTGAGGAGAGCCCAGGACCGCTTTGTTCCTGGGGTGCATGGGGTGACTGGGTCAGAGGCACGTGGCAGCAACTGCAACAGCAGCAGCAGGAGGGATGAGTTGCGGAGGGAGGACCCCGTGGTCGGAAAAACGGAGAATCTGGTGAGCATGCGGGGAATGCGCCGTGAGGTGGAGAGACACAACAGCCACCATAAGAGACTCCGGCAGCACCCCCCTGGAGACAGTGCCGGCTGGGCCACTTTTGGTCCTGTCACACCTACGTCTTCCAGGGTGGGGAACAGACCCCAGGGCTCCTCTGAGCAACACCAGCGCTCCTGAAACGCTCCCCCACACGAGGAGGAAGGGCAGCTGACTCTGATGTCCAAGCCTTCACAGCCCCTGCCGGTGAGGTGTGGGTGCAGCGAGGTGGGCTTGCATGGCTTCACCCTAAGCATGGTCATCAGACCCACCTGGGGAGGACCACAGCCGTTTTCATCCCAGCCATCACTGGACACCATCGTACCCCGGAGTTCACAGTGGGTAAGATGGATCCACACACAGGTGCTTCCAGAACACGGCTTCTGATTCTTCCTGGAGCACGGGGTGGGTGTGCGATGTCTGTGCTGGCATCCCTGCTCTCTGTGCATGTGAGGACGCTGGTGCCAGTGACTGCCAAGATCCTCTACCGATCTGATGGGATGTGGTTGCGTCTGAAGCTCCCTGCGCTGAATTTCAAAGGCAAGGCTCATGCTGTTGTGCCCTCTGAATCGGTGACTGGTCACTGGACACTGTTGTCACCATCCCCTGACTCTTGTGTCTTAAACGCGTCCACACAGGTGCTTGCTGGGCGATGGCATGTCTATGGGATAGGATTTCCCGCCCTTGCCTGTCCACCTGGGACCCTGTGGGTGCTGCTGTGTTGCAGCGATGCTGGACGATGGTCACCGGCATCTGAAATGCCAGCTGAGTCGCTCTAGAGCGTGCAGGTTCAGCAGAGCTTCCAGAGAGACTAGGAAGAATGGCCTGACAAGCTGCTTCCGACCATCGCCCAATGGAAGCCCCGTGGGACCCAGGATAGGGCTGGAAGATCAGCCCCACGGGCTGGAGGGCACTGTCTCAGTCTCAAGGGGGTCCTGGTGGCAGACTAAGCAATTACACTGTAGGTCACCAGTAGGAAGCAGGTTGTAAGTAAGTAGCAAGTGGGTTGCCAACCACAGGATCAGCAGTTCAAAAGGACCAACCTCTCCTCAGGTCAAAGGTGAGGCTTCTTCCTCCAGAAAAGAGGCACAGTCCGGGAAACCCACAGGGCCATCCTACTCTTGCCTACAGGGTCACTCTGAGTCAGAGTGGACTCGATGGGCAGTGAGTTGCTTTCCTTTGTCTTGTTTTGTAGATGGTTTTGTAACAGGGGGCTCGAGGAGACCCGTGGTCCTGAAGATGGAGATTAGACTGCAGCCACATCTCCTCTTGCTGTTCGTGAGCTCATCACGAGGCCGAGCTGTGCCCCCAACAATGCACAACAATTGTTAGAAACAAACTCATAGACACTCATATGTGTTTTTATTTATTTATTTTTTAATCGTTTTATTAGGGGCTCATGCGACTCTTATCACAATCCATACATACATCAATTGTGTAAAGCACAGTTGTACATTCATTGCC
>NW_022111373.1:150018080-150026042 GCF_000313985.2 Echinops telfairi
ATTGGGGTCATCGTCCTCAAGGCCTGGTGGGCCAGGATGTGCTCCAGTCTCTCCTCCTCCCCTGTCATCTGCTCCTGTGTGCTCCAATCAGATATATCCCTCCCCCAGAGCTGCAGATTCAGTGCCGTCCTTTGAAATAAGTTCTTCTGGGGGGAGGGAGGCATCCACTTAGTATTTGGCCCCAGTCCCAAACACTCATATGTGTTTAAGAGAGGGCTTTGTGTCAAAGAGCAGTTGTACATTAAGGAAATGTCCCAGTCCCTTCCAGATCTAGTCCATAAATCTGATATTACCCCGTGTGTCAATACTAGTCCATACATTCCTCTTTAGACTCACGCAGCCATGCAATGACGATGAGAGCAGGAAGATCACAGGCCAGTGGGTGGACAGTCTTGTGGATCCAGTGGTGGTGGAAGCAGCTCAGTGGTGACGTGGGTCTCCTTGTGGCTCCCCCAGCTCCAGGGCTCTGGCTCTGTCAGCATAGCTCCATGTGGCTTGCCAGCAGGAATGTCTTGCAGGGTGTGAGCCTGTATCTGTCCTCCAGAGAACTCTATATCTCCATTTGTGCCTCCCAAATGAGGTCACCAAGCTGGGACCTTATTGACACACTGACACCTTATTGACTCCAGCCCTTTACTCTTAATAGTCTCAAGTTGACACCAGATGGTGTAACTTCCACAATAACCATCAGGAACAAGCATTCAAAGTTCAGGTAGCGCAGGTTTTCCCTGCTCTCAAATCCAGCTCATGGAGACCCTCGGGGATCACAGGGACCCATCCAAGGCTGGTCAAGGGGGCAGCTCAGGTCGGGGAATGCTTTGTTCTGTTGTGCCGCGTGGGGCCGCGAGATTTGGGGAGCACTGGATGATGGCTGGCTCCAACAGCAAGCAATTCACAGTTCACTGAGGTACAAAGAACAGCGCTCTATTACATCCAGTTGACTGTCCTTTCTGTGAGTGACCCAGAAAACTGTGCCACACTGACTTTTATTTTATTTTTAATAAATTGTTTTGACGGGGCTCTTATAGCTCCTATCATAATCCATACATCAATGGTGTCAAGCACATTTGTACATATGTTGCCATCAACATTTCCAAAACATTCTTTCTTGAGCCCTCTCCTTCACCCACCCTCTCCTCCTTGTGAGCCCTTGATAATTTATAAATTATTTTTACTTTCACATTTTACACCGTCTGTTGTCTCCCTGCACTCATCGATCATTGCGATGGGTTCCTCCTTTCTCCACTCCCCCCCACCCTCCTCCAGACTGACTTGTCTAGAGGGGCAAACCCAATGACACCCATATCTGCATAAGAAAGAGCTTGATACTAAGAGGCCATTGTCTCGTGTGCCGAGGACAACCAGGACTTCAGACTCTGTCCCTTTGAGAGGAACAGCGGCCTTCATAGGTCGCTCAAGGAGGACCCGATTTGGAGCTCCCACTAAGCCAAGTGGCCTTTACCTTGAACACATGGTCTCAGATTAAAGGAACTGAAACATTCCCATGGACCTGAGTGTGAGGGGAGGCAGATGACTCCTATCCAAGGATATGGGTGTGGAAGTCATTGGACTTTGATCCAAAGTTCTTGCCTGGACGGTGTCTAATCAGGGCATCCCAAGACTCCATACATGAGCTGTTCCCACGCTCTCTTTGCCTTTCTATGAGACAGAGTCCAGTTCCGTCTTTGTGCATGAGCATCATTGAATGGGTTGCCTGATCCGCAAGCCTCATTCTAAGTGTCAATCATGTCCAGTCGCCTAAGTTCTCAGTCTGTACAAATCAACCATCCATGCACTTTGATCTGTAAACTGGCCTATGCATGTACGATTTCTTTTCCTGAACAGCGTTTAAAGTTCTATGCTATTGGATAAATTAACGGTAACATTGATAGAAACAAGTACCATGTGCCCCATAATTTAGAATGTCCTTCAACCAAATAATCATGATATCTTTAAAGTGAACCAGGGACACATCTAAACCATAGATATGTGGATGGATTTTGAGCTCATACTTAATTCTAGCCCCATTCTAAGAACAATTTACTCTTAGGACATGGCCGTGCTCAATGCTCGCCCTCCTGAAGAGGTCGCTGAAGACAAGGGTGCTAGAGCAGCGTGGTGAGGAAACCAGATGGTGTCCTGGTGCAGCAAGGACAGCGCCCAGGGTCTTAAAGGACTGTGTTAAATAAGCAGCCATTGAAGTGAGTTGTCAGCTCAGTCACATGGAATAAGCAATCCAGCCTGTGTGAGCCAAGGATTATAAATAATAAAATCCACATCCAGAGGAAGAAATGGTATCAGAGTTTAAATTCTGAACACCCAGTTTGTAGAAGGTTCTAGGCAATGGGGAAAGCCAAATCCCATTTGCAGGGTCCCCCCTGAATATAAAGCCTCTGGTGAACCCCCCCTGATTCTGAACCAGAGATGAGAAAGGCCTTGCTATCAGAGAACACTGTGGGTGGATGGCCGCAGCTGTAGTGAGGCCCAAATGGGACACGTGGCCGTTGATCTCGCTCCTGATCTCCTCTATGTTTGTTCTAGCGCTTCAGGTTTTAAGCTTCGTTTTTCATTGAGGTCGTTCTCTGCTCCGTTTTGTCTTTGTTGCTGGCCTGTTTGCTTGTGCTTGGTTTGAGTTTGTATGTTTTTCTGTGTATCAAACCCAGGGGACTAACAGATTAAAAGGCAGGTCAGGGGAGGCTGGCGGTTGAGGGGCAGCTAAGAACATCGAGTCCCAGGAAGAAGGACTATCTTGGCATTGGTGTGGCGACGCTGCCCTTTTATGAATGCGATTGAACTGGTGGAATGTATCACATGTGAAGCTGTTAAAAATAAACTTTTTTAATGAATAATTTTAGATCAAGAAGGCATCCCAGCCCAATCCAACTCAAGTCCATAGGCCCCACGCTAGCCGTGGCCCTCTTCCGACTCGCGTACGCAGGAAGGGGAGGCAGGAAGCAGGGAGACCTCAGGCAGGTGGGTGCACAGTCATGTGGATCCCAGGTGGGGGGAGACACGGCTGGGCTCCAGCAGCTCCCAGGGGCAGCCACAGACATGGAATCCCAGCAAGCAAGGAGGGCAAGGGGCAAGAGAGAGACGTTCCCCATGCTTTTCTTATATAAAGCCACACCCCCAAGGCCTCACCAGGCAACCGCCTGACTGACAGGTTGGACTCCACCCCCTACCACATCCACACAGATCTCACCAGCACAGAAACCAAAGGCCTGTCCTCCATGCACGCCCCGCACTTGGAAACCGGAGGTGGCGAGGCGCTTTGCCCAGCGCTGGTCCCTCACCCAGATGTGTGAGCTCTATGTCCCAGCTGAGCACGCCGCTCACTCAGCTCACAGCATGCCCTCAAGCCTGTTTGCAGGAAGAAAATAGAACTTAAACCGCCCCCTGGGAGCGCCCCCTCTCTACACACACACACACACACACACACACACACACACACACACACACACACACGGTTCGTCCCACTTCCACCACGTCCTCACTCTGGCAGCTCGGCTCTCTGTGAGTTACGAGGAGCATTTCACAAGGCATACGGCTCCCATCTGCACAAGCTGCGGGGGCTCCTGGCCTCAGATGCTGGCCAGCGTCAGCCAGTCCAGAAGATGAATGGCCAGGGGGCTCTACAGACCCTGCCTCTACCGCTCGTCCGGCTGCCTTGATGATGTTGTCCGTGTTGTGCAGACGTGTGGGTTAAGCCCTGGGCTGGAACTGTGGGCAATCACACTGGATACCTCTCATTCTGAGGCTGCCCTGCCTGGTCTGTTCTCATCTGAGGAGTAAACTTCTTTCCCGGCCTCCGGAAGCCAGTGTTCTTTTTAAAACACACTCACCGCCCAACATGTAACCCACTGCCCCACCAGGGCGCCCCCCCCCCAAAAAAAAAAAAAACCCAAAACATACAAACCTCACCGCCACTGAGTCCATTCCAACATACAGCCACCCTGTCGGACAGGGTAGGAGGTGGACAGCCTCATCTCTGTTCTGGGGTCCCAATGGTGGGTTTGAACCTCAGACCTGTGGCTCGCAGCTCAGCACCTGGCACACTAGGCGACCAGGGAACCAGGGCGCTGAGTTATGAACTGGGCTGCTAGCAGAAAGACGAGCAGTCTGAGGCCCCAGCTTCTCATGGGATAAGGACAGGCTTTCTGCCCCGGAAAGACTCGCAGGCTGGAAACACACGGGGCAGTTCCACTACATCCTGCAGGGTCACCGTCAGTCAGAATTTCCTCAAGGGGGATTAACTCAATTAACGGCCGTGATTTTGGTGGTCTTGTTAGATGCTGCCAAAGCGCTTGGACCCACTGCCTCTGAGTTGATTCTGACTCAGTGTCCCAAGAGGACAGAATAGAACTGCCCCTTGGGGTTTAAGAGGCCCTAAATCTTTATGGAAGTAGACAGCTTCTCCTGAGGAGCGGCTAGTGGATTCGAACTGCTGACCTTGTGGTGAACAGCTTCGTATGTAGTCCATGTTTCCACCAGAGCTTTAGAAGCTGTGAAACTGCCCGAGCTCATGGCGATCTTGCATGAACAGAACCAATGTCCTCAGAGGGCACAGACTCGCTCTGACTCAGTGGTCTGTGTGCCCCCGGTCCCACAATGCCAAGTCCACCCAGACACACAGTAAGTATTTGATGTGCACAGGAAGCCAGACAGGAAGAAGAACAGAGGGGGAAAGAAAGAAGGAAGAAGGAGGTGAGAGAGAAGGAGATGGAGGGAGGGAGGTGAGAGGGAGAGAGAGATGGATGGGTGGGTGGATGGATGGAGGGATGATAGACAGAGAGGTGGTTAGTTGAATGGATGATTGGTGGATGGATGATTGGTTGGTTGGATGGTTAAATGGATGATTGGTGGATGGATGAATGGGTGGATGGATAGATGAAGGGATGGCGTGATGGAGAGATGGATGGAAGGTTGGAAGGAAGGAAGGAAGGTTGGAAGGGAGTAAGGAAGGAAGGATAGAAGGTTGGAAGGAAGGAAAGAAGGGAGGAAGACTAGGAAGAAGGAATACAAGACAGCAGGGCAGTGGCAGGTTTGGAATCCCACAGAGGAACTTGCTGAAGACAAAATCAAGGATTAGAGACGAGGGGTTATGTGTTGGGCTGTGATCCGCATGTGGGCCGTTAGAAAGCACCAGCAGCTCCACGGGAGAAAGACGGGGTGTTCTACCCCCATAAACAGTCGGAGACCTGTGAGCCAGCCTGGGCTGGATGGCAGCAAGTTTGGTGTTTGGCTGATGGAGCAAAGGGTTACGTGTCGGACTGCCAACCGTAAGGTCAGTGGTTCAAGCCCAGCAGTCCCCCTGCCCAAGGAAGGTGAGACTGCTGGTGCCTGTCAAGGCTGACTGTGCTGGGAGCCCTGCAGAAGGCTGCTGTGTTTGGGTGGCACTGATGGTTAAGAGGCTGGCTGTAACCCAAGGCCGGTGGTTCAAGTCCATCTGGAGCCCGCGGGAGAAAGGCCTGGCAGCACGCTTCCTCCGGGGAGCTTCTGAGAACCCTGTGGATTCCCAGATCTTGTGTGACAGGCAAGGGGTCCAGGAGCCCAACCTGGTTCTATAGCTACTGAATATAGAGACTGTCTGTGTCCTGGGGCTGGCCCTCTCACGCAGAGGGACTCTGGTCAGACAGAGCATGGTGAGGCTGCTAGATGTCCGGCAGGAAGCCAGGACGCCCCACTGTCTTTGCTACGTACTCTGCCATCTCCGTGTCCTGAGCGGAGTCAGGAGAAGCACAGAAACCCGTCTCTGGGATAAACAGGGGAAGGGGGCTGTGGGAGGGACCTGCATACTCCAGAGGGGCACTTCCGACCACGAGGTCACGTGCAGATCCAAGTGGAGCAGCCATGAGGACAGGAGGCTCTGAGCATGTTAGAGAGGGTGGACAGTTCTGAGCACCCATGCAGAGGCTCCTGGGACAGTGTTTGTGTCTTCTCCCACATGGCTGCTCCTGGGCTCAGCTGAGTCCCAGGGGATTCTGGGCAGGAGGTCTGCATGCCTTTCTTGTGTGGATGGTCTTCCCACCCACACAGCAACGCCAGGGCTGGTCCTTCCCGCAGGGACCATTATCTGGAGAAGATTGTGGGAGGAGCCACTTGGAAAGATATCCATCCCTTGCTCATTTCCAGGAAGGCTCACATTTGGGGGGAAAGCTCGCTCGAGTGGTACAGAAGTTGTGGAAGTGGGGCACCCTAGCTCCTACCTGCCACGATGCTTCCTGGCTGCATGGAGGTGGCAGTCACAAAATCCAAGAATGCATCACATGGGACAACCTGCTGCAGGAGACCGTTGTTTCAAATGCCAAAGAGCAAGGATGTTGCTTTGAGGACTACGGTGTCCCTGGTCAGCCACCTCAGATGCATGTGAAGGCTGGTGTGGCAGTTACATCATCTTATGTCAACTGGATAAATAAGTGCAGGGGTGGAGTCTAGCCTGTCAATTGGGTCACAGACTGATGATGCCTCCTGTGGGCGTGGCCTTCTCCTGAGGATTCTGGGAACTTGCTCTCTTTCTCCCTGGAGGTGGGCCACATTCACTCTCTCTCTCTCTGCTTCACCTTCCTGTTGACAAGCCATGTGGAGCCATGCTGAGACTTGAACAAGCCATGCAGTGGAGACCTGTGCCAGCCCTGTGATGCTTCCACTGCCAGTGGATCCACAAGACTTTCCACCCACTGACCTGTGATCCTTCTGCATTCTGCATCATTGCATGTGACTGTGTGAGTCTGAAGATAGGTTTCTGGACTAGTATCAGATGTACGAGCTAACACCAGACATATGGACTTGATCTGGAGTGGGCTGGCATGTTTTCTTGATGAACAGTTACTCTCTTGTAGAAAGCTCTTTCTTATACATAGATGAGTGTCTCTGGATTTGACTCTCTCAGTACCGTGGCCTCACTCAGCTGGGCAATGGGTCAGGAAGACCGGAGAACAGACGCCTTAGACTGGGAGGTTGTGGCCACTTTTGAATATGCCGTGGGCTGGCCGGAGAATGGACAAGCCCATCCTGCGAGAAACACAACCAAAAGCTCCTGGGAAGTGGGACTGGTGGGCTTCACCCACTGCCTTCGGCCAGCAGGAAGGGCCCTTGTGGAGAGGCCACCAGGGCCGGTGTGGGAGAGGGCCATGAAAGTGAGGCCGCACCTCAAGGGCTGGGCTGACACAGGGGTCTCCAGCACAGCCCCAGCCATGCCCATGGCCCTGAAGAAGGCCGGGCAGGGCGGTGGATTCCCTGGCTGAGCCCCCAGTCACTGTGGAGCAGATGCATTGGCCGTCTCGCGAAAGGCCTGCCTCTGTGAGTGGGACATGGCCGGGAGAGAACTGGGCTTTCTTTGCAGCAGCTCAGCGATGTGCATGCCAATGAGCAGTGTTTCCTGCCTGTCAGCCGCCTCCAGAGCCCGCTTGCCGGCCCCTTTCAGGATCGCTCATTACGCCGAGTGCCAGTGCGCGGGATTAATCAGGGCAATTTAGGGTAATGATCATGTGAACGTCTCCACACCGGTCCTGCTCCATCTGCTCCCACCCATTCATCCGTGTGAAACTGTCGACGTCGGATGACGCTGACTGACGGGTGAAGCCGGCCATGCACGCCTTTCATCATGAGAGCAGGGAATGGTGTATGTGTGGTGGGGGGGCGGGGGCTTCCCACACAGACAGGCTGCAGCAGAGACTGGAGGTGTGTGTGTGTGGGGGTCGGGGGGTGTCACGGAATTCTGCTCTCGGACCCTGCTTGTCTACCAGGCTGGCTGTGTTGGTCATGCAGACCGTCAGCTCACCCTCGTAGGCACAAAGCTTGACTGATGTCAGGGTCGTCTTGATGGATGTGGTGGGAGCGGATGTGGCGTCCATCCCAAGCCCAGGGGCAGATACCTGGGGCCGAGCCGGGCACTGGACAGAGCCCTCCCAATGTCCACTGTCTGCAGCAGGTGGAGAGACGTCTCTTGCTGTTGGTGACATG
>NW_022111373.1:150026197-150034516 GCF_000313985.2 Echinops telfairi
AATTATTTAATGCCAGATGCAATGGAGCTTAAACTCCGGGTCTTCTTTTTTCTCTCCGGGGAGTCTGGAGTCTGCTGCCATGTTGCACATGAGACCAGGCGCTATGTGAAGCACGGCCCGGGACTCCCGGCCAGTTCTCACAAACATTCTCATTGATCTCTGAGAGTTAAGAGCCCCTCGAGATGCGAGAATCTGATCGATCAACAGCATGCCCACCGCTGGGACAGGCACAGGGGTTTCTGTGGAGCCTCCGGTGTGATGGTGGAGTCCGTGGGGGGTCCCAGGTCAGAGTGTGCAACCCCAGACACTGGATGGCTGTCTGAGGTCTGAAGCTCTGAGGGAGGATAGGTCCCTGACCCTCTCCCCACTTCTGGTGCTCCTACGGGTCTTGCCTGCAGGGTCACAGGGTGGTCTTCCTCCATGTCCCCATCTCTGAGTCTCTTTGCCCCTTCGCCTTGGGCACCACTGGTGGGATCAGGCCCCCCACCCCTTACTGCTGCTTGAGCCTGTCCATCCTCAAAGATCCGATTGGCCCCCATCTTCATGATCCGATTTCCAAGCCAGGTGAGGCTCACGGGCTCTGAGGTTAGGGCTTCCACATGTCTTTGGGAACATAATCCACAACACCCCTTCCTCAGCGGTCACCTGTTGTAAGTGGGTGAGAGTTTGCCGAGCAGATCCGCTTTCCACTCAGCAATGCATTCGTGTGTTGTCCCACATTGTTGACCGAAGGCCCCACATATGACACTGCTTACCGCCCCTCTCTGTGCTCCTCCTGTCTAGTTCCCCTCTCCCTCCCACTTCACCAGCTGAACTTTGGGGAAACGCTGCCCTTCTGGTATTGGGTGGTGGCTCTTTGAGGGGGGGTGTGCCTCCCTGGTGGTACCACTCCTTTCTGGGCCTGTCATTTGGCTGGGAATGGGGCCTGGTGTGAGCTCATTCCCACACCTGAAGGGGGACAGAGGGCCCCATTCATTACATTGTACAAGATGGAAGTGGAAGCAGCCTGTTGGGGACTCAAGGTCATGGTGACATTGCAGCAGAGGGAGATGAGGTGCTAGTTGGTGAGCCAGAGAAAACAAACAGTCTCCTCCCAAGGGACTTCACAGCAATGGCATCTTCTCCCTCTGCTAGGAAAGCCTTATGTAACCAACCGAGGGTGGGCCTAGTACAAGCACCTCCCACCTCCTGGATGGGCGGATGGCTGGCTGAGAGTGACATGGACAGATGGGTGGATAGATTGGTGGCTGGGCAGACTGGTACATGGGTAGACGATGGGTAGGTATGTGTGCAGGTACGCATGCATGCCTGAATGGACGCATGAAGAGTGAGTGAACAAATGGCAGGGGTGGAGAAGCAGGCCCAGCTCCTGTCCTCTGAGAGATACCCCCACAGGCCTGGGCAGGGTCCTGACCTTGACCACCACACTGGCGGGTACTGTGGTAGGAGGTTGGCAGAGAACCTGAGGCTGTCGTGTGTAGTGGTCTTCCGAGAGATCTTGGCTTCACTGCTTCATGGGCGGCTTGCCTTCCCTGTTTGCTCTTGCAGCCTGGGTCTCGGGTGACTGGGCGGCTTCTGCACCAGACAGGAGCAGGGCTCTCAGAGCGGCCACCCTCGGGTTTCTATCTAGTTTGTGGTGCGTGGCGTGCCTCCCTCCAAAGCCCCCTGAGGGCTTGCCTGCCCGCTCCCCGGCCTCGCTCAAGTGGAAACCAGAGGAAGGTAGTAGAGCACTCCGCCCCCTTCCGCAGATGCGACGCATTTCGAGAAACAGAATGAAACCAAGGCCAAGGAAACTGCTCACGCAGCTAGACCCGTTCCCTCCACGGTTTCCACCGTCGCCTTACTGTCAGGAGGGTGACTCCCCATACGACAGAAAGAAACACCGCACGGTCCTGTGCCGTCCCACAATTTTTGTTACTCTTAGGCCCTTTGTTGCAGCCACGGCATCGAGCCACCTGGTCAGGGGTCTTCCTCTGTTTTCCTGACCCCTTACTTTACCAACGTTGACACCCTTCTTCCCAGGCCGGCCCCTCCGGGGCCTTCGCCTGACCGATGTCTGTGGCCCCAGTCTCCCCGTCTGTGCTTCCCGGGGGCACACAGGCTGTGCTTCCTCCGTGGCTCTAGCGGGCCACGGCGTGTCCGGCATTCTGTGGCAACACCTTACTCCGAACGCATCGGCGCTTTTGTGGTCTTCCATGCTCACTGTCCGGCTTTTCCACGGAAAGAACCACAGCTTGGGTCAGGATCACCATAGTCTCCAAAGCGACCTCTTTGCTCTTTAACACTTGGATAAACAGGTCTTGTGCGGCAGATTTGCCTGAGGCAACAGGTCCTCCCATGCCTCGACGGTCGCTTGCATGAGCCACTTCTGCACAAAGGGAGCTGGCTCCTCTAGGAGCTGGTCGGTGCCCTGCTCTCTGCTCTGCTCCCCCAGGCTGGGCACCTCTTGTTCCCGGTCTGCTGCGGGAAGGCGGGCACACAGCCTGGACACACTCACTCCTTCATTGTCATTGTGGGAAGAGAAACGGGAGGAAAATCCTGGGCTTGTGTAGGAGCCGGGCCAAGCTGGAGAGACTTGGTTCTGCCGGGGTCTCGTAGACCATCCCTACTTGGTGCACACTTCCTGGGCACAGCGCGGGCTCCCTCCTTCCGTGAGGGAGACCTGGCTCCTCACGCATGGCCCCCATCAGTCGCCTGTCCATGGAGGCGTCTGTGTTGCTGACAGGCTGGCTAGCTGTTGTCATGCTTCCAGACTTGGGCAGATTGGCCAAGAAGACCTGGCGCTCTCGTGGCCATGACCCCCTTGAGACCCCTATGGCTGACAGTGGTCAGATTCACAGCCCGGCAATGGGGGCACATAGATCAGGCAGCACTTCCTCCCAGTGGGCACAGGTGTTCAGGAGCAGCACAGCACAGCCACACTCAGCCCCTCAGGGCAGACATGAGGGGCCTCATGAGCTTCTGCAGACAGCCGTGGCCCAACCGGCGGGTGCCAAGGCCCTTGATTTGCTTGTGATGGCGCAGAAAGCTAGCAGATGTGGGAAATGCAAAACCCCTTGCCCAGAAACAAATCGTCTCTGGAGTATCCCTTTCTTATTTGCCTGCCCCGGAGCCAAGCAGAGACAGTCACACATAGACAACACCCTCACCCTCCCACCCTCTGGGAAGCCATCATCCCCTTGGGACATAGGAGACCCCTCGGATCATCCAGCCTGCCCTGATACAGCATCCGTGGTTTCTGGCTAAAATGCTGGGTGCTCGCCTCGCCTACTTTCTGTTTTCCGTGCTCCAGCTGCTGACTGGGGTCTTGGCCAACAGCCTCGTCGTCTTTGGGGCGAGCAGGGACTGGGTCAAGAGGAGAGTGTACACCTCCCTGGATCTCCTGCTCTCCTGCCTGGCCGTGTCCCGGGTCCTCATGCAGCTGCTGGTTTTCTACTTCATTCTGATGTATCTGTCCTTCGTGGAACCGTCGGTGTCCAGAGGCCAGTTTGTCCTGTGCATGGCCACCAACGAGATAGGACTCTGGCTGGCCACCTGGCTCGGCGTCTTCTACTGTGTCAAGGTAGCCAACATCGCTCACCCGCTTTTCCTCTGGCTGAAGAGGAAGATCTCCACGCTGGTCCCCTGGGGCATCCTGGCGACCCTGCTCTATGTCCTCATCCTGTGCGCCGGCCACCTGGAATACACGTGGCCCCTTTCCAAAACTATTCTGTGCCACTATTTCTCCCAGAATGCCACCACGGTGTACACGGAGCCCTCGTTTCTCTCATACACTTTTGTCATCATGGGGCTCTGGCCACCGCTGTGGATCTTCCTGGCTGCTGTCCTGCTCCTGATGGTCTCCCTGGGGAGGCATGCCCGGCAAATGGGACGCATGGCAGCCGGAGCTGGGCACCCAAGCCGGCGGGCCATCGCCAAGGCCCTGCTGTCCACCCTGTCCTTCCTGGTCCTCTACCTGTCCTACTACATGGTTGGCAGCCTGCTTTCCTCTGGGAGGGTCCAGGCCGGGAGCCTGGTCGTTCTGTTCCACACCCTGATCGCTGGGACCTACCCCTCGGCACATTCCATCATCTTGCTCCTCGGAAACGCTAAGCTGAAGCAAAGCGTGAGGCTGCTGCTCCCTCGGGGCAGGTGTTGTCCCTGAGAGAGGATGCCGACCCACCCCTGGGGGCTCCTGGGTGACCGATGGGTTACTGGGTCCACCTCACCTGGGAACAACACTCTGTACACAAACACAGCAAATCCCACAGTGAGGCCATCCCGCCTAAGGCAAGTGTGTGGATTTCCTACTTTCTCAGAGGGTTGGAATTCAGTGGTGGGCTGGGATGATGGGGTGGGGGTGGGGGTGCGGTAGGGGGAGGACCTGCAGACCTTGACCTCTCTCTCTCTGCCATCGAGTCCATGCTGGCTCACAGCAGCCCCTGTGGGACGGTCATGGTTACTGTCGACAGGAGGGGAGTGCCTGGTCTTTCTCCCTCGGAGCTGCTGCTGGTGGTTGGGAACTGCCCACCATGCGGATTGCAGCCCAACAGTAACCACTGAGTCACCAGGACAAAAGTCGGTACCTACACTCCATCCTAGATTGTAGTTTGCAGAGCCAACGGTGTTTCAACGCCAGGGCCGTTGTGGGGTTTTTTTTTAAGAAGCAAAAGGTCAAAGATGTTTGAGGACCTCCGAGCTAGGCTGGCTTTTCTTCTGACTGGATGCTACACTGTAGTTTTGCAAGATGCTTCCCTGGGGGTGGGGGGAAACTGAGACACGGGCCCCAGAACCTTTTGTGTTACTTCTGACAACTGCATAGCAGCCTCGTATGATCTCAAAATAAAACAGGTACTGGAGGCCGGGGCGGCATGTGTCTTAACTTCCGTCAGGCCACCAGGACACACACTTTCGTGGAACAGGTGGGCTAGGGACCGAGTCCCTGGGAAAGTCACGTCTGACCGCGGTTGGCTGGCCGCCCATCTCGGGACTCTTGCCGTCATCACGGCCGTCATCCTGCCCGTGTCAGCAGAGGGAAGTGTCCCAGGTCTGTCCATCTCCACAATCGCTGACGCCACGGAGAGCCTTTTGTCCGGGGCCTCTGTGTGCAGACAGATGCTCCCGGACAAGGCTCTCAGGGGGCTTCACTGTGGTGAAGAGGCAATGGCCGGTGTTGATCCCAGGTCTGTCTGAGGGTGGACGCTCCTGGGGGAAGCCTGTGCACCCCCGCAGTGACATCCGAGACGCTGCGGGGTCTCTTCCCAGACCACGGAGATGATACCTGCTCTGTTTGCTGGAGCCATGCTTAGAGCACCTTGCTCACCCCACTGGAGAGAAACCTGGTGGCATCAGGTTTCTGTCCTGTCCTGCTGAGTCCCAACTGCCCGTGATGCATCCCGCCTCCCGGTGAGCACGCAGGCAGACTGGGGGCCGTCCCGTCCAGACGTGAGCACACAGATGGAGCTTTGCAGAGCCATTTGGTGCTTGTAACCAAATGTGAACGCCCAGCATCACTGTTTTCCTCTGGTGGAGGCCACAGGGTGGGCGGGTGGGGCTGGGGCTTCCATCTGCCTGGAGCCATTGAGGTGGTCTCTGCCTGGCTGAGGATTGTGGGTAATGCATGTAAGCACCAAATCCAAAGGCAATGGTTGGAGATAAGCAGCCACCACTCCCTCACTGCCAGCATGTGGGTTCCGACTCACAGCGACACTGTGGGAGAGAAGAAGACCACCCTGTGGGCTTTCTGGAACTCGCCGAGAGGAACAGGCAGCCTCCTCTTTCTTCCTTGGAGCAAAGGGTGGGTTTGAGCGTCTGACCTTGTGGTTGGCCGCTCAATGGGTAGCCCAGGGGTCCAGGAAATGGGAGACTGTCATGAAAGGATATCATCAGTGTGGATCTATTGTTTCCTCTCTCTCTCTCTCTCTCTCTCTCTCTCTCTCACACACACACACACACACACACACACACACACACACTCCATCCAGGTCCCTACACTTCTGAAGGGGGCATTCCATCCCACTAAGCCCTCCCCAGGAAAGGCTACACTCTTGAATGTAACATCAGATCACAGCAGCAGTTTTGGGGTGCACAGAGAACGGCAGTTATGTCCCTTGAAAAGGGGTGTGTGTGTGTGTGTGTGTGTGTAAAACCTATGGAATAAGAATCTTCTGCAGGAATGGGAGCCGGGTCACAGGGAAGGTGGGGCAAAGTTTCCTAAAGAAACCCTCTCAGGACCCCCAGCCCAACCCTGAAAAAGGAGCAGCTGCACCCTGGTGGGAAGACTGCTGGGTGCAGACCTCTGACCTTTCCCTCATGAATGTGACTGCGTGCTCTTGAAATGTCTTCCTAATAAGTCTGCGCCATCGGCTCGTGCCCTTTGAGAAAAACCCACCAGGATGGGCCCCTGGGGAGTCCCCCAACACAGCTCTTACAGCTTTCTGTGCTGACCTCTGCCCCAGCAGATCCCCCTCAGGAGCCCTGGCTTGAGTGGACCTTGGTCTTGACGGCCCCTAGGAGACTGAGCCACGGGCATGACAGAGATAAGTTGTCTGCACAGGGGCACCTGTTCAAACACACGTTGTTGGGAAGAAACATACGTCCGGATGAGCTCAGACACAAAGCCAGATTCACAGCCCTGCCATCACGTTGAGGCTGGCCACGAGGCCCTGCAGCACGGCGTAGCACTGCCGCGGGTTCCCAAGACTGTGGACTCTCTGCAGGAGCAGAAAGCCTCTTCACCCTCCACAGACCGGCTGGTGGTTTCAAACGGCTGGCCTTACGGTTAGCAGACCAACTGGTAGCCACCATGCCTCCAGGACTTCTCGTCCAGTGTTTCGGGGCCCAGGGACGGAGGAGGACGACCTCTGAGTCTGGTGGCAGTGCGTGGGCTTGCCAGTTGCTCCACACCTGGATCCTAGGCTGGTTTGGAGCTGCGTGAGGGGCGGCTTTACCTCCTGAGATGCAGAGAGGCATCTAGGCTCTTGGGCCTGGGCCTTGCTCCCCAAAGCTGCTCATCTTCTTCCCACAGGCCCCCACCGGGCTCCTCGGGGAATCCACCTTCCCTTGGGCTCCGGGCCCACATCCCGCTGGAGGGAGGGCGTGTCCATACTCGAGGGTTCTGGCTGTGGCTCTGGGAGGAGCAGTCACCGTCTGTCCTCAGTCCACACTCGCTGCCGCAAAGCAGAGTCTGACCTACAGCAACCCCACAGCACAGGCGAGACCGGCCTGCACGTTCCCGAGACTGAAGCTCCACGGGAGCACAGAGCAGCTGGGGATTAGAACCTCCCACCCTGCGGCTCAGAGCCCGGCCTGAAACCAGGGCATGAGTGTGTCCTGGGGCTCAGTGTGCTTCAGTTTGGGGAGGGGGAAGTGAAGTGTCACTTGGTGTTCCAGAGCCTGCTCCTCCACTCCACGGTGTCCCTGCGCCACACAGCCGCGCGTGGCTGCCAGAGAAGCGCGCTCTGGGTCCAGCCCCTGTGTGAGTGGAATGGGCATTCGGGTAGAAGCTGCCAAGTGTGGTGACATGTATTTTACCACAAACACACCCATGCACACACACACAAATACACACGCATACATATACACACATGCACACTTATATACACACACATATGCAAGCACACCTATATATACATGCACGCACACACAGGCACGCACATACACAGGTTCCGAACAGAAAGAAAAATCTATGGCCTCAGGCCGAGCACAGCCGGCCACGAGGGTGAGGCGCAGTTCCTGAGCATTACAGAAGAGTCACAGCACACGCATCTGCAAACATCTCCAGGGTCAATGTTCCTAGAAGCACATTAATTCCAGAAATAGCGTTCAGACCCACCCTGATGGAGACTGCACGGGGCCGGGTTGCCCCATTCTGGAAGAGACATGGGCTCAGCCTTGTGCCTCCCCAGGCCCTTTCTCAGCAGCACACCCTAGCTCCTCCAATTCACCTGTGCCCCAGGACTGGGCTGCACTCCACAGAGGGCGGCATCTCCTCACCCTGTCCCTGCGTTGTCTGACAGCTAGGGCCCCTGAGAGCCATTCCTGTGGAGTCACATGCCCCGTGGGGCCCTGTGGCTCGGCCCACACTTCCTCGGAGTCCCCAGGAGACGGCGAGGTTCCACACAGAGATTCAGCTGAGGCTCCCAGAGAGGAGCTCGGATGCAGGTACGTACTAAAAAGGGTCCAGCAGGCTCACCCCACTGCTCTCCAAGTGTGATGGTTAGGTTCCAGGTCCACTTGGCTCCACCAGGACCCTCGCTGGTTTGTCAGTGGTTGTTATTTTTGTTGTTTGGTGCTGAGATAGTTAAAGGTTTTTGTGCCAAGCTGGCCGATAAACACATG
>NW_022111373.1:150035738-150038294 GCF_000313985.2 Echinops telfairi
TTTTATATCAAAGAGTAATTGTATATTAAGAAAACATCCCAGTCCAGTCCAGATCAAGTTCATAAGTCTGATATTAGCCCATATATCCGATACCAGTCTGTAAATTCCTCTTAGGACTCACACAATATCTGCAATGATGCTGAATGCAGGAAGTTCATTGGCCAGGGGATGGAAAGTCTTGTGGATCCAGTGGTGGTGCAAGCATCTCAGAACTAGCAAGGGTCTCCATGTGGCTCCTCCAGCTCCAGGTCTCTGACTCCATCAGCGTAGCTCCATGTGTCTTGTTAACAGAAATTGAAGCAGAGAGAGCATGTGTCCCACCTCCAGGGCATAAGACTGGAGTTCCCAGAATCATCAGGAGGAGGCCATGCCCGCACAGAGGCCTTATTGGTTATGACCTGATTGACAGCTAGACTCCACCCCTTCACTCAAGTTGAGAGGAGATTATGGAACTGCAACACATACTAAGGCCACAATCCTTGATCTTCATCAGCAAGTGCTTCAACTCCTCCACACTTTCAGCAAGCAACACTGTCATCTGCATACCGCAGGTTGTGAATAACCTTCCTCCAATCCTGATGCCACATTCTTCATATAAGCCATCTGAGAGAGTTTGTCATGCCAGCCTGGCCGATAAACACAAGTGGGATTAACTGAAGGGTGGAGAGATAAATGGCTCGGTGAGCCTCGCCTTTCTTGTCTCTCACTCTTTGATCATTGGACCAGTGTGCGGCTGCTTTGCTTGTTCCGTGCCTCAACTTATAGGCTACACTACCTGTGGGACGCCTAGCCTGTGAATTGTGTTGCTGTAAGTTGAGGTCCCTTTAAGACATCTCTGGGGACTGGCGGTTGGTGACCTGACTGACAGTTGGTGACCTGCCTTGTGGTTGGCTGCTGTGCTGACATAGCCTAGCTCTCTCTATATAGAGGAAGACCTGGCAGCAGACTAGACATGAAGGGCTGCTAGTGTCTCACAACTCTCTCATGGGAGTGAGTTGCACTGAGCCATTTGTACTGCTTTATAATTTAACAGTTCATTTCTTGTATTATCTATCTATCTATCTATCTATCTATCTATCTATCTATCTATCTATCTATCTATCTATAATTTAATAGTTCATTTCTTGTGTTATATATCTAATTATCTTTATAAATAAATATATAAACTTATCAGTAATCTGGTTTTATCTCTCTAGAGAACCCTGTCTGACACACCATTTTCTCTGATTATTTGCTCACTATACAGATTGCATAAGTATGGTAAGAAGATACAACCTGACTCACACTTTTCCTGATTTTAAACCATGCAGTATTGCCTGCTCTGTTCTCATGACAGCCTCTTGATCCATGTACAATTCCACATGAGCGCAATGAAGGGTTCTGGAAATCCCATTCTTCCCAAGGTTATCCTCAGTCTGTTATGATCCACACAGTCGAATGCATTTGAAAAGTCAAAGA
This sequence comes from Echinops telfairi, assembly GCF_000313985.2. Classification (NCBI taxonomy): domain Eukaryota; kingdom Metazoa; phylum Chordata; class Mammalia; order Afrosoricida; family Tenrecidae; genus Echinops; species Echinops telfairi. Next base: position 150,037,197 of record NW_022111373.1, read on the forward strand.
AAACAAGTGAACATCTTTCTGGTCTTCCCTGCTTTGAGCTAAAACCCATCTGACACCAGCAATGATACCCCTTGTTCCATGTCCTCTTCTGAATCTGGCCTGAACCGCTGGCAGCTCACTGTCAATTTACGGGACTGCTGCAGCCATTGTCAGATGATCTTCAGCAACATTTTACTTCCATGTGATATAAATAATATCATTCTGTAACTTGAGCATTCTTTTGGTCACCTTTTGGGGAATGGTTACAAATATGGATCTCTTCTAGTCAGTTGGCTAAATTTCTTGGCATAGGGGATTGAGTGCTTCCAATGCTTCTTCAGCTGCTTGTTGAAACATTTGCATGGTTATCCCATCCATTCCTGGGTCCTTGTTTTTGGTTAATGTTTTCTGTGCAGCTTGAATCTCTTCCTTCAGCACCATTGGTGCTTGCTCTTCTGCTCCATCTTGAAATGGTTGAATGTGGACTAGTTCTTCTTGGTACAATGACTCTGTGTATTGGTGTTTCCTGCATCATTCAATCTTTTTACACATAGAATCTTTCAATACTGAAACTCAGGCTTGGATTTTCTCTTGAGCTTTTTCCATTTCAGATTTGCTGTGCATCTTCTTCCTTTTTTGGTTTCTATTTCTAGGTCTTTGCACATTTCATTACAGTATTTTACTGTGTCTTCTTGAGCTGCCTTTTGAAATGTTCAGAGTCTCTTCTGACAGCCGTTTTGACCTTCTCTCTCATTTCCTTTTTAATGACTTTTTGCTTTCTTCTGTCACTAGTGTTCAATAAATCTGTTCTCAGGATGCTCTTAAAATTTCAAAAATATTTTGACTCGTGTTGATTTTTTGGAGGTCTGTAACATCAACCTGAACTTGTACATGAGCAGTGAATGGTCCGCTACACAGCAGCCCCTGGCCTGGTTTTTGCTGCTGATGTTGAGCTTCTCTATGTTTTCTTCCCACCAATGCAGTCAAATTGATCTCTGTTCCCCCTTTCCACCCCACCCGCCCTCCACCCTCCCAGTATCACCACTACAGAGATCTACATATGGCCTCCTCACTGGGGAACGGACAAAAGAAAAGTGGGTGAAGGGAGACATCAGACAG
>NW_022111373.1:150039298-150041287 GCF_000313985.2 Echinops telfairi
GTCTTCTGACACTATCTCTGACAATATTTCCCTTCTATTCATTGGGTTTGCAGTAACTGGCAATGTTTCTATGCTACCCATAGTGTTTTGAGTGGCTGTTCTTCTGAAGTGGACAGCCTATTTCTTCTTTGTGGTCTGGAGCCTCTTCACTTGGATGACCCTGCTGGAATTTGAAAGACCGGCATCATAACTCCCAGGAGCACAGCACATACAAGCCAACACAGTGTGACACACAGACAGAAAAGTGGTTTGTCAGTTAGTCTGGTCATCTTCCATGACGTGCCCAAATAGGGTAGTCAACTCCATGATAGATCTGCTGTGGGTGCCAAAGCCATGGTAAGAAGATTATGGTGGAGTGCCATTGAAGGGACATTGGGCCGACTTCTAGATATGAGTAGGTAGTCTGGAGACCTTCGTTCCTTGCTAGTCTGGATCCTGGGTCTGCCCCATGGACCTACAGACTTGAGCCACCATATTGTCTGACAACACTGGGAGCCATCAAACCCGCCGACTGATCTGCTGACCTGGGTTCGGCCTCCTCTGCACCCACCAGCTGTGATCTTCCTGCTTCGTCTTCTTGCTCTCCAGCTCATGAGCCACAGCCCAATAACAACGCAAGTCAGGACACACTTCCGCCTTAGCATCGGCTCCGCACACCCGAACCGACTGGACTTAGCCATTCCTACAACTGTGTGAGCCACTTTCCTGAAGTAAATTCCTTTCATCACATATATGGATGTTGCTGGTTTTGCTTCTCCAGCAAGCCCAGCCTCACACACCCAGAATAGGATTGATCACCACACGCTGCGTGTCTGTGTCACAACCTCTTCTGACATCACACTCTGCGGGCAGCTCACCTGAGTCAGCAGAGACTCAGGCCGACTCGGGACGGAATGCCCCCAGCATCGTGCTTGACTTAGATATTCCAGGAGATGAGAGTTTGGGCTAGATCCTGGGATGGGTTAAGACTTTGAGGGCGATGTGGTGGGATGTGTTTTGTATATAGCAAAGACCTGCGTTTGTGGGGAGAGGGTGGATGATTGTTGATTGGCTTGTGTCACCCTTCCCCCACCCCAAATATGCCTTTAAGTCCTAACCCTTATACTTGTTGGTGATATCCCATTTGGGAATCAGGGTTTCTTATGTTTGAGGCCATACCAGGTGTGTCTTAGTCCCAGGGACCCCCTGAGTGACCTAAAGAGCCGTGCACATGCATAAGGAAGCACAAACTGGGGCGACAGAGGTGCCCTGAGATGACCAAGGAGTGAAACCAAGGCAAAGGTCTCCTACCGAGCAGCCCGAGGGCGCCTTGCCCCAGAACTTGTGCCCTAACCCAGACCAGGAGACCCTAAGCAGCTGCTGCGGCAGGCTCACAGGGAGACACAGGTAGACACTTTCTTGGTTCTTGGCCCCCCAAACCCAGGAGGAATCATGGGTCATCCACCGACAGAGGCGGCTACACACATATATAAATCCCATGGCCATTCCCAAAGGGAAAAATTGCAGACAATCATTTTTTAAAGTCCGGAAAGTTAGAAACGCGTCTCAAAGTCTCAGTTTCTTGTGCAGATGGAGCGGCATCCCCAAGACGGAACAGGCTACAGCGGGACGTGCTAAGATGACACTAGAGGCGAAACTCTAGTCCAGCGAAAGATGCCCAATGCCCGTCCTCTTTTGATTAATGGCTGTCCGTCTTAGCTGCATCCGATGGCCCCCATAGGTGTCCCCCTGAACAACTGGACAACAAAGACAGTCATACTTCTCAGACTGGGTGCCATCAGACTTGCTGAATTCCAACTCCCATTGACCCGAAGGGCAGAGCGGCCCATAGGTGTCCACAGCTGCCATCTCTATGGGAGCAGACGGCCTCCTCTCTCTCCCAAGGAGCCGCTGGAAGTTGGAAGCCCCGATCTTTCTGTGAGCAGCTGGGCACTTTGGCTCCTCTCATGGTCACTCAAGGCCTGGGGAGAAGTTCCCTCAGTCTAGGTG
>NW_022111373.1:150041587-150044793 GCF_000313985.2 Echinops telfairi
TGTCTGACACAAGCCACAGGCATCAGCCAGCAACTTCGTCCCTCTCTCCCAGTCTTTGGCCACCTCTTTGTCCCAGAGTGTCATCTGGGGTGTTATCTGGAACTTCCCGCCCGTGACGTGACAGGGCGGTGTTGGGGGCACATGCCCAGTGGGGCAGACATGAGGCTTTGGGGAAGGGCCGACAGAAAGGCAAGAGAGATGGTGTGGCCGTTACATCATCTGGTGTCAACTTGAGACGATGAAGAGTGAAGGGGTGGAGTCTAGCCTGTCAATCAGGCCACAGCTTGATGACCTCTTTTGGGGGCCGCAAGGGAGATAAATAGCTCACTGGGGGCCAGACCCACACTCACTCACTCTCTGCTCCATCTTCCTGCTGACAACACACACGGAGCTACGCTGATGGAGCCAGGGCCCTGGAGCTGCAGGAGCCACGTGGAGACCCACGCCAGCACTGGGATGCTTGCACTGCCACCGGATCCACAAGACTTTCCACCCACTGGCCTGTGATCTTCCTGCATCCGGCGTCATTGCATGGCTGTAGGAGTCTAAAGAGATTTATGGAATGGTATTGAACATACAGGGGAATATCAGACTTATGGACTTGATCTGGACCACGCTGGGATTTCTTAATATACAATTGCTCTTTGGTGTAAAGTTCTCTCGTGCAGTGCCTCTGGCTTTGTTTCTCTAGTCCACTCAGACTAACACAGACGGTGAGCACTCTCTCCTGTTTTCTTTCCTCACAAGCCCCCATCTCCCTCCTCTCTGATGTGCAGGCAGGGGGGACGAGGCCTGTTTCCGAGGGGCGTGCGATCTAAGTGTTTGTGTCTGTCTGGTAACATCTGGATCTACTTCACCATCTTTTTGGAGGAGGGTCAGGAGTGGCTGATTCTGGCCCGTTATTTGACACATATTCAGATCCACAAAGTGAGAGTTTCTTTTCTTTGGGGGTGTTTTAATTGTTTCTATTTTAGATGCTTCTCATCAGGGCGGTCGTGGAGTAACGAGATCCTGAGCCCAGTATCTGCGTATGTCTCTGAAGACATGCGTGTGTTTACAATGGTGGCTGGAGGTTCCTTCTGGTCCAACGGCTAAGTCCTGAGAGAGACAGAGGAGAGAGAGAGAGAGAGGCGCACCCTCCCTTCCTCCCACACATAAGCTGGTATGTGACTGAAGAATGTGCCTTTGTTTGCATCTGGGGACAAGGTTCCCTTAGGAGTGAGATTGCTGAACGTTCCCAGCCAGGGTCCTCACTCCTAGAAGCCAGGGGAGACATCAGGCAGCACGGAGGTGGGCTGGTGGGAAATGGAACCGGGGTAAATTGGTGACTCACTGTAGGACAGGATGTGATTGAGTGTATGCAGTGTCCTCAGGCCATACACCTACACACGTGGGCAACAGATATAGCGGCTGTGACTCTGAATTAATGCAGTCAGTCCCACTTCCCAGGAAACCCCGTCAAGCGGCTCCAGAAACCTTGGCCAGGAACGGCCTGTGGCTGACCTCTGCTCCTGATCAGTGCCCTGCAGGCTGCGCCCTCCTGTGGATGCTCCAGGGAGGACTTGGGGCCGGCGTGGAGGTGCTCTTACCAGCAGGGATTTGGGGAGCTGGACTCCAGACCTGGAGAAGAAAGCTGGACAAGGCAAGGGAGGTTGGAAGGCCAAGTGGATTTGGTACAAAACTGCTAACCTGCACATACTTAGCCATACTTGTTTTTTGTTTGTTTTTTAAAATCAGTGCCACCGATTGAGTTCTGACTGCTAGCCACCCCCCAGGAGAGAGTGGGCTTGCTCGACGGGGCACAGTAGCAGGGGGCTTCCTCCTTCTCCCTGGGAGACCTTTCCGCTTGCAGCTGAGTGCCCCAGACGGAGCCGCCAGCACTCCGTGGCCTGGTTCTGCAAGGCAGCAGCTTGCTGCCTGCACGCCTATAGCAGACCCACCTGCTCTCAGGGTGACTAAAGCGACGTTTAGGGGAGCATGGATGAGGACGGTCCTCCCTTCCCTGCTGGAAGGAAACGCAGGGTGACAGTCTCAGGACACAGCCATCTACCACCGGCGACCTGGGGATCTGGACCCTCCTGAGGAAGGGGGTGGGACACAATGGGAATGGAGTGAGAGCGTGGTCGGGGCTCCCAGCACGGTGCCGGCTGGCTCTGGCAGGGAGCGTGGATATGAGGTGTCTCCTGGGTGCACGTGCGCACTTCTGACCATGTATCTGCCTGCAACGTGACAGCTTTCTGTGTATCCATCAGTAACCAAACAATCCATACGGGCTCTGGAAGAGGGCCCACCCCGGATGAGGGAGGGGTGGGAAGAAGGCAGCCTCTGGGCTGTGGGAGGGCTGGTGGCGCAGTGGTCTAAGTGCTCAGCTGCTAACCCAGAGATGGCAGGTCTAACACACCCAGCAGTTCCACGGGAGAGACTCAGAGCCCAGAAAGCTCTGCGGGCACCCTGGTCTGTCCCCAGGGGCCCTGGAAGCCTGAACAAGGACTCAAACCACCAGCACCTGGCCGCTGTCTCAGGGACGCTGGGACCCCGAGGCTGTGATCCCCCCACCCCCCATTGTGCTCAGTCCTAGAGACCAGGAGAGAGCCCGGCAGCCGGTCGACGGCAGCGTGCAAAGAAAGGCATCCGCACAGAGGAGGTGCACACCACGCCCACCGCCCACCTACCCACCCTGTGCTCACCCAACACCCAACCAGTCATCCCACCCCACTAACCTCACCGTACCCCACCCACCCCACCCTGCACCCTCTCCACACGCACCACGCACCACACAGCCTTCAGGTCCAACGGCCAGATGCCCGACCAGCAGCGGAGGGTTACACCCTTTCCTTCCTCAGAGGGATAAGACAGGATCCCACCCTAAAGAATTGAGGGAGGTGTTGGTGTCCCATAGCCCGGGCACTGTTCACAGCCACCACGGCGGAGGGGCTACGTCCTTCCCACCCACCCGGCATGTGTCCAATGCCAGCAGACGCTCCGCGCTGTGGTGCAGACATGGATTGCCACAACGTGTGTCTCTGGGTGGCAGCCACGTGTCCCTTGGCCATCATCCAGGGACTCTGCTGCCAGTCAGCCAGTGGTCAGATTCGAACTCCGCTCCCGAGGATCAGCTTGTGCTGGGGCTGAGACCCTGGGGCTAGTCACTGCCTCCCCCAGGAAGGCTAGCCGGCAGTGCATCCGGTCCAGTGGGCACCAGACCT
>NW_022111373.1:150044950-150067854 GCF_000313985.2 Echinops telfairi
GGAGGACGCCCCAAACCCATGCCCTCCTGTGCTCCAATCCAGAGGGATGGGAGTCCCCAGACTCTGAAGACACCCATGAACTAGGAGCCCACCATCAGGGACGGTGGGGCGGGGTCCCTGAGACCCCCAACATTCACAGGCTTGGGGCCAGTTGTGACAGGAACCATGGGACAGAACAGTGCGGAGTCCCTCTGAGATGCCAATGGGTCTGGGGCCAGCTAACACGAAGTATGTTAGGGGGATTCCTAGCCCCTGAGACACCCATGACTTGGGGCCAGCCCCCACCCAGGATGCCCCCATCAGGCTCCACTTCTGGAAGACAAGACTGACTGCCAATTTGGGTTTGGCAGCCCCCAGTCTGTAACAGGGACATGGGCCCCTCAGGTGTCAGGCTGGGTGTATCCCCAGTCAGCACTCCCGGGATCTAAATGGCCTGTCTTCAGACCCCACAGGGCCTCTGGAGAGATCCTGTCCCACAGCCCCTGCTGCGGTTCCTTTGACTGTCCCAGCAGAGATCTGCTCTGATCCCTCTGCCACGGGGGACAGGGACAGCACACCACAGCCCCAACCCCCCTTCCCTGAGGGGCCGCAGGTGTGAACAGTTCTCTCTCCTTGTTTCCACAAGAGAGCACAGCTGGACTGGTCCCTCACATGGGCTCTCTGGGCGTGAGAATCGCAGTGGAGAGAGAGCACACACCAGCCAGCGGGGATCTCCTGGGAAGGAGTGTGGGGTTCTGCAGAGACCATGGAGAGTCGGGGGACCCGTGCCCTCTGCAGCCTCAGCACTGGGGGTTGGGGGCACTCTGCCAGAGGGTCACCCTTTCAGTTACGCTTTTATTTAGTGCCAATAACTAACATCATCAAGGATAACAGCAACAGAAAAATATTTTAAGCCCCAGATTGCAAAGTTTTAAACTCAAGCTCATAATGTTTAAATTCTCCTGAATAAAATAAAATAAATATTTAGTGCAACAACCAAAATAATAATAACACTCCTAAAAACAAGCAAACAAACCATGGAGAAAACCAGGCGGGGCTCAGCCCTGTGTGTCTACAGCTTCAATTGACCCACTGGTCGGGGCTGAGTGGCTGGACTGCAGTTGTCCATTCCCAGAAAGACTCAGCCTGAGAGACTTTATGTTGGGTCACCGCTATGACCTAGAACCCGCTCGATGGCAGTGGGTTTGGTCAGGCATTGGATTTTGTCTTTCCCAAGATCCCAGGGGGACGACTGGGTTATACATTGAGCTGTTAAATGCAAGGTGGGTGGTTCAAACCCAGCAGCTGCTCCATAGAGGAAAGATGAGGCTGTCTGTGTCCATGAAGACTTACAGCCTCGGGAATCCCATAGGGCAGTTCAGTGCTGTCCTGTAAGGCTATTCTGGTTTTGAACAAGCTTGAGATTGTGGGTTTGGTTTGCTCCTTTGTTTTGTGACCTTAAATTGGGCAGTCAAGTAAGGGCTACAGAGGGTTCCCTCAGGAACGGAGAGGCAAGATTTGGGCATCGTGTTCACTGAGAGGGTTGGTCACACCTGCACTGTGAGGTCCCCCTGTGTGTACACACTGAGGCCCAGGTCTGGGGACTTTCATTTTCCAGAGTTGCTTCATGGTCAGAGCATGTCCATGAACTGAAGAGGTGGCATGCAGTCCTCAGAGAGGTGGGAGCTGTGCTGGAACTCGGCAGACCCCATCTGCTGCATTGGTGCATGTGTATCCTTTCTGGTTAGACTGGGTGCTAACTGTTAACGCAGGTAAGCTGCTGGACTGCTGGGTGACATCTAGTTCTGCTCTTAGGGACCCCAGGGCAGACAAAAGGAAACACTGCCCCAGCCTCACCATCCTGGCTGAGTGGGAGCCACTGTCACTGCATCCATCGTCCATCTGCCTCAAGGGCCTTCCTCTCTCTGCTGCCCCTCCACTTTACCATGCCTAGACGGGTCCCTCCTGGTGACATGCCCGATGTGCAGAGATGAAGGCGAGGTGATAGAGTAGCGGTAATAGGTGATAGAGATGAAGTATAGGTGATGATAGAGATGAAGTATAGGTGATGATAGAGATGAAGTATAGGTGATGATAGAGATGAAGTATAGGTGAGAGTATGGGTGAAAGAGATGAAGTATAGGTGACAGACTAGCGGTGATGGGTGATAGAGAGGAAGTATAGATAATAGAGTATAGATGGCAGATCTGATGTATAGGTAGTAGAGTATAGGAGATAGAAATGGAGTGTAGGTGATAAAGAGTATCAGTGAGAGAGATACAGTATAGGTGATAAGAGTGTAGGTGACAGAGATGGAGTATAGGTGATAGAGTACAAGAGATAGATCTGAAGGATAGGTCATAGAGTACAGGTGACAGAGACACAGTACAGGTGATGGTCTGCAGGACGGAACAGTAAAGAACCCATGGGAATGATGTGGCTCTGGCCCAGGACGGCAGCTGGCCCAGAGGAGGCTTGCTCAGGAGGAACCAGCTCTGGGTGGCTGGTGTCAGCGATGGCCGATGGAGAAGGACCAGCCCTTCTGGCCCAGGGGCTCAAGAGAGAGAGAGAAGGGCTTTGGGCAGACCTCTAGGCCAGTGGCTGCTCTCACGTAAGCTGACCTTCAGGGGCCAAGGGCGTGCTGGGTGAGAGAGCAGTGCCTCCGGGCACATGCTGTGGGGCAGGGAAGCTGCTGAGAGTAGGGTGCTGCTGGTCCTTGTCACCAGTTAGTGATAAAGGGCTTGGCCTTCTGTCCATCCCTTTAGTGGGGCAGCTGGTGACACAGGGACCCTGCTCCCTGAGTGCCACCCTAGTTTGGGGAGATAAGCGTTTGGCTGGTCTTCACTTTGTGCGGTGAGCTGGGTGCCAGGTCACAGGGCGTGTCTGCTTCCCACTCAAGGTTGTTCCCAGGCGTGTGTTCACGCCACTGGCTGAGCGCCCTCCTCCCACTTCCACATGCCCCCCCCTTCCCTCACCCTTCCAACACTGACCTTGGGAAACTGTCGCCCTTTGCATCTTGGCTGGCTGCTTATTCCAGCGCACATACCTCCCTATGTATTAGTCCAGGTTGATTAGAGATACAAATTCATAGACACTCATATGTGTGTAAGAGAGAACTTTATATCAAAGAGCAATTGTACATTAAGAAAACACCCCAGCCCAGTCCAGATCAACTCTATGAGTTCAATATTAGCCCCAAGTCCAACATCCACCCATGAATTCCTCTTGGGACTGACGCAGTGGCATGTAATGACACCAAGAACTGCAGCCTTTAGTCTGGATGACAACTCAGTGTCAAGAAGGGCAAAATCCTCACACCTGTACCAACAGGTCACATCATAATCAATGGAGAAAAGGTTGACGTTGTCAAAGATTTTTTTCTTGCTTGGATCCACAATCAATGCTCATAGAAGCAGCAGTCAAGAGATCAAAAGACATATTACATTAGGTAAATCTTCTGCATAAGACCTCTTTAGAGTTTTGAAAAGCAAGGACATTAATTTGAGGACTAAGGTGGCCCTGACCCAAGCCAGGTGGTATTTTCAATTGCCTCATGTGCATGTGAAAGTTGGACGCTGAATCAAGAAGCTCGAAGAATCGGTGCATCTGAATTGTGATGCTGGAGAGAAACAGCAAAAGTATCAAGGACTGCTGAAAGGACACGCGAATCTCTCCTGGAAGAAGTGCAGCCAGAGAGCTCCGTAGGGGCGAGGGTGGCGAGACTTGTCTTACCTGTTGCTGTTGTCAGCTGTCATGCAGTCGGCTCTGACCCACGGTGGCCCTCGGCACCCAGAAGGAAACCCTGCAGTCTCACACACCTTTGACATGTTGTCGGCGAGACCAGTCCCTGAAGAAGGCCATCCTAGTTGATAACGTAGGAGGGCAACGAAGGAAAGGAAGGCCCCCAGGGGATGAGTTCACAGCTTACCTGTATCAATGGGCTCAGGCATCAGAACATCGAGGATGGCGCAGGACAGGACGGTGCTTTGTTCTGCTGTGCACGGGGTCGCTGTGGGTCAGAACTGACTAGAGGGTACCGAACACCAAAGCCCTATCAGTGCGTCCCTCTACCTCCAATTCACGACTGAGTATGGCCTGTAGTTGCCAGCAGGAGGGTAGAAGGGAATGATCGTAGAAATCAAAGAACTGGAAAACAAAAGAGCATTCTGCAAAAGCATGCTGTCTATAAACACACACACACACACACAACACAATTCTTGTCAATAAGCGACCGTCCAGGCTGGCAGAGTTTTTAAAAAGAGGTGAGATGCAAATAAATCATATTTGGGGTAATCCTTAAATCAGTGGATCTCAGCCTTCCTCATGCGGTGACCCTTTCATACAGTTCCTCATGTGGTGGTGACGCCCAACCATCAAATTATTTTCGTTGCTACTTCATCACTGTCATTTTGCTACTGTTGTGAATCGTCATGTAAATATCTGATAGGCAGGATGTATTTTCATTGTTACATATGGAACATAAAGCATAGTGATGAATCACAAAAACAATATGTAATTCTATATTGTGAAATATTTATTTCTACTGACAAATAAATGAAATTTTGTCTTGAAGCATGGTGTAGCATGGGTAACAGTCTTACTATAACAACAGTAGACTGCATTGCTGCACGCGACAGTATGTGTTAAACTCCAGCGTCAGCGCGAAGGTTGAGATATCTTTTTTCTCACCAGATCAGCGTATCTGCCTGCGGGCAGACCCAGAGACGGATAGTGGAGCAGTGTCTCGGTTCCTAAGACCATTGGAAATATGTGTTTTCTGACGGTCTTGGGCAACCCCTGTGAAAGGGTTGTTCGACCCCCAAAGGAGTCGCGACCCACAGGTTGAGAACCGCTGCTTTAAATACTCTAATCACCTGGACTTCTCTGGGATTACAGCTTGCATGAGACTGCTCTGACCAACTTCATACCAGTAAGTTCTTAGTTGGCAGTTCTTTTTATTTCTTTTTATAACATTTTATTGGGGGCTCGTACAATTCTCATCACAATCCATACATACCTCCATTGTGTCAAGCACATTTGTATATTGGTTGCCATCATCATTCTCAAAACATTTACTTTCTACTTGAGCCTTTAATATCAGCTCCTCATTTTCCCCCTCCCTTCCCACTAACCCCTCCCTCATGAACCCTCGATAATTTATAAATTATTATTATTTTGTCATATCTTACACTGTCTGACGTCTCCCTTCACCCACTTTTCTGTTGTCCATCCCCCAGGGAGAAGGTTATATGTAGATCCTTGTAATCGGTTCCCCCTTTCTACTCCACCTTCCCTCTACCCTCCAGGTATTGCCACTCTCCCCACTGGTCCTGAAGGGGTCACCTGTCCTGGATTCCAGTTCCTATTGGCAGTTGTTTTCTTTCAGCATGTTGACTCAGTCCTTCCACTGCCTCTGGTCTCCATAGCTCTTCGTGAGAAATCAGCTGTCCATCTTATTGAGGATCCTGAGTATGAGGGTTGTTTTCTCTTGCTCCCTGGCAGAGTTTTCTCTACCTGTGGATTTTGTTGTAGAGAGGAGTGCTACCCCAAGTGGAGCCTCTGGCCAGCTGCATGAAGATTATCCGTGGACGTGTACAAATGTCCACTCTCAGACCCCAAACAGACCTCTTGGATCAGAAGTTAGGGGTGGGATCTAGGAACTGGTTGCCACAAGCTCTCTGGGATTTTCTTAAGCTCATTGAAGTTTAAGAACTATAGGAAGACAGAAATGTCTATGCTTTATACCCATTAAATACTCTAATCAGCTGGACTTCCCTTCAACTCTCCAGTTCCACCAAGTGGAGTAATATTGGACGAATTATTTATTCCTGACCAAAGCAAAAACCAATAGAAGGAAAATAAACATCCTCACTTCTGGGCCAATAGACAGCACCATGATAAACAGAGAAAAGACTGAAATTCTCAAGGCTTTCCTTGTATTTGAACACACGACCCTGGAAGCAGCAGTCAAGAGATCAGATGACACATTGCCCTGAGAAGATGCTGCACAAGGACCTATGTAAGTGTTGACGAGCAAGGATGCCACTTTGATGAACAAGGCGCCCTGACCTAGGCCATGTGTATGCATATGATCATGCCATTGGGCGCTCTTACAGAGGCCATAGCATCCCACAGTTCAATCACATCAAGCAGTTTTGTGCAATTGCTGCCACAGCCAGTCCAAGGTCGTCTCTTTCTCCTTGAACTCTTCGCTATCAGCTCCCCCTCGCTCCCTCCCCTCACCCACCAGGAACCGCTATTTTTGTTTAGGATTCATTTTTGTTACATCTTATACATTGTGTCATGCCACGATATTTTTAATGGACAGTGTTGAATAAGGAAGATTACAGCAGAATGAATGCACTTGAATTTGGGTGCTGGCAAAGAACACCGCCAGCGTCTCCTGGCCTGCAGATCCACCAACAAGCCTGTCTGGGAGGGAGTGCAGCCAAAACGCTCACCAGAGGCAAGGCTAGCGAGACGGTCTTTCCGACCTGGACACGCCGTCCGTCGGGGAGGCCAATCCCCAGGGCAGGAAGAGACGGACGGCCCAGACTCAGATATAAGAGCTGTCCTTGTGCAGACGGCCCAGGACCGGGCAGTTGTCCCAGTCCCTGGTGCACAAGGTCACTGAATCTGAACGGACTCGCTGGCAGCTAACAACGGCGCTTCTAAAAACAAGCCGGCGGCTGCAGAGCTGATCCAAACTCACGGTGACCCCATGACCTCCAGAGTCAATGGAGCTTCGTGGACACACCGCGGCTCCCAGAGACCTCTCAGACAGAGGTTTCCAGGCCTTTCCTCTGTGGGGCTTCTGAGCCACGGCCCCATCGCGTGTGGCCGAGAGCTTAGCCGTGTGCGCCACCCAGGGGCTCCTCGCGATGCGCCGAGGCTCTCCGTCCTCACGTGTCACGCGGAGCGGCAAGTGGACAACAGACACCTCAGGAGGGTCGTTTGCTGTACTTTCAATATGGCTTCAGGGTTTCCGTTTCTGCTTGGGGACATCTCTCTTCCCCGTGGTTTGAAACAAAAACTTCTGCCCTATACTGTATTACAACGTTGAGTAGATTTTATCTTTCATTTAGAGTGTAGGTTCCCAAACTTATTTGGTTTACCACCCCCGTTTGAGAAAAAAAATTACTCAGTGCACCCTCCTCCCCCCCCTGAATGAGAAACGTTTGTACTCTAGCCCATTACCCAGGATAGAGTGTGGGCATCTGCGTCTGCAGTGCCCCCTCCCCACCACACACACACAGGACTACCCCCAGGGGCCGGGATTGCCCGTGCTGGGAAGCCCTGTTTCAGATCCTTCATTCATCTAGAAGTAATTTTAAAATAAATACACCGAATTTAAATTATACACATACATAAACCAGACACATACAAATGCATATGTATGTTTCAAAAATTCATGGAAAAATTCCATTATCTCTTAATTCTGTATTTCCACAGACTTTTGCAGTATATGTGTACATAACAGTTCACAAATTATATGTGTGCCTATATTTTATTTATTTTTGTTGAACATCCAACACCGGTTGAATCATCCATTTGCTGGCTCATCCAATGACAGGTGCAGCAGCACATGGACAGAGAGGTTCAGACTGGTTCAGAAGAGGACGTGGAACACGGGGAGCCATGGCTGGTGTCAGATGGATCTCGGCTCAAAGCGGAGAACACCAGAGAGATGTTTACTTGTGTTTGACTGACTATGCCAAGGCATTCGGCACGTGGACCATAATTAACCTTGGACAGCCTTGAGAAGGATGAGAATTCCAGAACACCTCATTGTGCTCACGGGGCGCCTGTACCCGGGCCCAGAGGCAGTTGCGTACACAGAAGAGGGGAATGCCACAGGGTTTGAAATCAGGGAAGGTGTGCCTCAGGCTAGTGCCCTCCCACCACACTTGTTCAGTCTGTCTGCTGGGCAAATCCTCAGAGAAGCTGGCTTCTAGGAAGAAGAATGTGGGGTCAGGATTAGAGGAAGCTTGCTGACACCTGCGAGATGCAGATGACACACCGTGCGTGCTGACAGGGAGGAGGACTGGAAGCACTTGCTGATGAAGGTCAAGGCTAGCAGCCTTCGGTCTGGATGACAACTCAATGTCAAGAAGACCCACATCCTCACGAGCGGACCAGTAAGTAACCTGGTTGATGGAGAAGAGTTTGAAGTTGTCAAGGATTTTGTCTTGTTGGATCCAAAATCAATTTCTGAATTGTTAGTTATCTATTCTATTTATGCATATATAATTTCTCCGAATTGTTTATGTATGCATATTAAAAAATTGGTGGACGCTTTTATCCGAGTATCATTTGTCTTGTGTTAAAAATCCAAGTCTTTTTAAACCAGTCTCTGAACCTTATGCTCTGTCCGATTCATGTATGTATCTATTCATGTGCAGAAACACATGGTTTTGATTAGAGTAGCTTTAACATGTATTCAAATATCGAGGGGCCGGGGGAGGGGTGGAGTTCTTTGTAGTGGATTTTTATCAAAACAGTCTCAGGAATTGCCAAGTTTCTTCTCCACATGAAACAGTGCACAAGCATGAACCAGTATCAGAAGCCAGGTCCGATCACGTACGCAGCCCGTGGGCTTCCGACGGGCTTTGCGACCCCAACCCCGTTGTTCCTGATTGGAGAGGGTCTCCCCGTGGGTGAGGGGCCTGCTCCATCTGTGCCCAGTCTTCAGGGAGATGTTCCCACTGAAAACACACCCTCATCTGCGGCTCCGTTGTTAAGCGTGTCTTCAGTTGTTCTGCAGTTAGGGCCCTTTCCCGGGTGGAATCTTTGTCTCAAGTTCTGCAGGCTTATTGCGCATACAGAGGCAAACAGTGGAGCCTCACAATCCTTTTGTAGGGACGCGATGAGCCTGTAGAGACACGGCTCCCTCTGACTTTTTAAAAGTTAGTTGTAAGAGGTTTGCTTTGGGTCGTGCCTTCTGAATTCTCCAAGCTTACAACTGAATTACTTGCGAACAGTGAGGCTGCTGTCACCCCTTTCCCAGTATTCGCAGTTATTGTGAGGGCCACGGACAGGAGGGGGGCTATGAAAGGGCCCTGGGCCTGCTGTGCTCCAACTGCAGTAGACGCCTTCAGGATCCCACCGCTGGATGAGATCAAACAAAGTGCGAATGGACGATTGATCCTAAAATGGACAGTCTGCTCTGGAAAACTCCATCTACAAGCGGTCGGTGTAAGGCATGAAAAATATAATAATTTACAAATTATTAAGGGATCATGAGGGAGGGAGGGGGGTGGGGAATGAGCTGATACCAAGGGCTCGAGGAGAAGGAAAATGTTTTGAAAATGATGATGGCAACATATGTGCAAACGTGATTGATACAATGGGTGGATGGGTGGATTGTGATAAGAGCTGTAAGAACCCCCAATGAGATGATTTTAAAAAATTAAAAAAAACACCTCCACCTAATTAATAACAAAAAGCTTAAAGTAATAATAAAGATAATCTATAGTGTCTCCCAGTACTGTTTTTTAAATTATTTCATTTAGAACTAATAAAATAAAATTATCCATAGTGCCTTCTAATACTATTTTTTAAAATTATTTCGAGAAGATGTTTTCCCCCTTTATTTTGCCTGAAATGTTTAATCAGAATTTTATTTTACTTATATTCGTTAACTAAGGGTTTCTTCTCAATTCGATTCAAAAGTTCCAGGATCTGATGGTGCGATTACAATTTACTCAAGTGAATAGTTAATACAATGAATTGTGCCTTGAGAGTGACGTGTGGAATTGAACTTCTAAAGTGTCTGTCTCTCAGGGGGGGCATGTAGTGGACCGAGGTGGAGGGGGTAGGTGGGTGTGGAACAAGGTTGGGGCAAGAGCAGACAGGACCGGGTGGGAAGCTGGTGACCCTCGCTGGAGGGTTGTCCCCTCTGGTGACGTCAGCACTGAAGATCCGTGCTCAGTGGAGAGAAACTACAATGTTCAGTGAATCGGTGGGAAAAGTCAGAGGTACAGGGACAGCTGAACCCTTGGTGTGGCCTTCAGTTAGACCACACGAGAGAGGGAGAGAGAGATCGAGAGAGGGAGAGAGATCGAGAGAGAGCGAGAGAGAGAGAGAGAGAGAGAGAGACTCCCTTAGCTGTAAGGGGCTCATACTAAAGAAGAGAAGAGAGAAATACAACTTTACTGAGATTTGTCCCTTCCAGCTGGGGCCTGCACGCTAGCGTCCCTTGATTTGTTGCCTCTGGGCGTTGGAACCTTTGAGTTCCACATCCCAAGCTCAACTTTGCAAGGACTGAGTTATGAGTGTGTGGGATTTAGGAGGCCATAAAGCCGGGCCGGAGCCAAGATGAATCCCTCCATCTCCCAGGCAGCCCTGTGCCATTACTCACAACACCCGCCATGACGGGGACCTGACTCTGGTGTGCTCCTCCTCGGCTGGGGCTGCTGTTCCCAGCAGCCTCGGGGAGACAGACGGCCTTGGGTGGAGGCCCGAGTGGACCTGAGGGGCCAGGGTCTGCTTAGACACAAGCCGACACCAGCTGTCTGGGTTGGGCCATCAGCCCAGGGCGGGGGCACTTGGGCAGGCGAGGCTGGTGTCCAGGAACTCGCCCCCCTGCTGGGGTGGGTCTCTTCACTCCCACCCAGTCAGGTGGGAAAACAAGCTCCTGACACGTGGCCACCTGTGCCCTTCCCCACCGTCCATTTCCTGAATGAGCGATGCATACAAGTAGCTCTGGACAGGACCGGAGCTGTCCTACTTGTCTGAGTTGCACACGACTTTCCAGCACGCGCTGATGGGTGTAAGTTGGTGCCAGAGCCATGTGGTTCTGGGTGGGTGGGTGGGTGGCTGGCTGAGTGAGGGGCTGTCCTGCCTGAGTTCCCGAGACTGCTCAATGAACTACCAGCAGGTGTGGCTTTCACGAACAGAAATGCCTTTTCTCACAGTCTTAGAGGACCAAGGTCCAAGTTCAGGGCTCTGGGGGCAGGAGTTCTCCCCTGACTCCTTTCACCTTCCTTGGGGCTCTCCCTGTGTCTTGGCAGCCGTCTTGCCCTGGGTCTAAGAGTTTTTGGGCAGGACTCGTGGGCACTCTCTGAAAGAAGGGAGGTCTCTTATTTCTGGGCAGTGGTCACTTGCTCCGGGCCAGTGAATTCTTCATGTGGCCCTCCTAGCCACGCTCTCTGTAACTCCCACCAGATGAACTTTACCTTGTGGGTCTGGTTGGGACCCCATTGTGTGTGCTTTTAAACAGGGTTCATTGTTGAGTGCCACCCTGCTCTGTATAAAATGAGCCATCTCAAAAGCAGGAGGGGGCATCTCTCTGCCACACGGCATCCTCTGGACCCAAGATCCCTGTGCAGTGAACCTCACGGATCCAGAACACCACTGTCCCATCAGAGGAGTGATACAGGAGCAGCCACAGCACTAGCAGAACCAGGATCCAGAACCTGAGACAGAGCACCGGCCTTCCCATCCCACAGACAAGCCACACTGAGTGCTTCAGGCAGGAGGCTGGCTTGTGGAGTGGGTGCCTCTGGGCACTTAATTGGGGGAGCTGGTTTTCTGACCCCAGAGCTGGAGCTGAGCATCTTTGGGTGGAAGCTCCCAGCCAAGTGGCAAGCCCCTGGGGCACGTTTTAGAGCCTTGAAGGAACGTTGTAACAGGTCCTGACTGAACATTCTGAGCATTCTCACCTGCATTGTAAGCTGTAGCTCCCACAGCAAACCCTGCCACCGCGAGCATGGTCTGTGAGCTCTAGATGGCCCTGGCAGTGGATTGCGGAACTAGGTACCCGAGAAAGGAGCGAACGTCCTTTGAGAAAGATCAACCCCGCTCTCGGCTACAATGTTTGACCCCGGTTCTATCTCAAAACACCCCCTGGTCTGTCCGGGTGTCATTCTGTGATGGCATGCATGTGGCTGTGATGCTGGAAGCCATGTGCTGGCATTTCAAATACCATCAGGGTCACCCAACGGGACCATGGTTCAGCAGTGTCTCAACTCCAGACTCAGGAGGAAGAAGCAGGAGGCTGGCTATCTCTTACGGAGGAGTCGCCACTGGAACCCTTACGAACACAGAGGCCCATGGGCACTGACCCCTGGACTGTGGCCCACAGAGACTGGAGTGTCTGATCTCCAGATTGTAAGATCCTGGATTTGTGTTCCTCGAGACAGCCAAGTGCTTGGGAATCTGTCCCCGCAGCACCCCAAGGGGCTCACGCCGTCTGGACACTGGGAGGACTCGTTTACACAGCACTCTGAGATCGTTACCAGTCTGGGCAGGGTGGGGAGCGCCCTTAGTTGCTGCAATTTTTCTGCAGCCTCTCTCCTCCTGCGTCCCCCAAGTCTCCACCAGCTTCTTAATGGATCGAGCACCCGGTGGGGTGGGGGAGGGCAGGTCTCCACCCCAAGAGAACTCACCACCTCCTCGATTTCCAGCCCAGGAGACCCCTTCTGACGGGGTCAATCCCCTCTGCCCTTCCTTGCCACTCTTTCTGCGACCTCATGAGCAAGAACCCCGCTCTCCCCCTGAGAGCCCCTTTCCCTCAGAGAAGAGGAAACTTCCGTCCCTTTGGCAACAAGCACAGGAAGGCGAGTGAAGCTCCCCGCCAGGGGACTCTGCCCTGCACGTTGGTGACCGTCGTCGATGGGGCTGATTGTAAAGGACGGCCCTTGCTCAGAAGGCTGAGGGTAGCCCTCAGGCTCAATGTATGTCCAATTGTTATCCACCAGTCCTTCCATGACCTTAAGAAGTCACACGCGGGGAACGCCTGCAGGTGGCCCTGCAGAGAGACATCCAGATGGTGGCAGATCAAAGTGAAGCTGCAGGCCAGAGAGGTGGGAGTCCAGGCCACCAGCGGTCCTCAGACAATGACAGCAGGATGGTGCCTGTCTGGGGGCACCCCTCTTATCGCCTGCTCCTGGCCCTGGTCCCCACTCTCCTCGGAAGCAGTTGGTCTGGTGCCAGGTCCTTGCGGGTCCGGTCCCGGTTGGGACAGAGGCTGGGTTGAAGTGGAAGGGCAGTCGTTCCGTGGACGTGCGCAAGACACTAGAGGTGGACCGGCTTCTCCCAGGCCAGCATCACTCACCTTCCTCCAGCTCGGAACAAAGCCACACCAGCCCTCTCTTTTAAAACATGATTTAAAAATCATTTTATTGGGGCTCTAACAGCTATTATAACAACTCATTCATCAATTGCATCAAGTATATTTTTACATATGCTGCCATCATTATTTTCTAAACATTTACTTTCTTTTTATTTTATTTCCTTGATACAGTTCTTATTTTTTAAAATACTTTTATTGGGGGCTCTTACATCTCTTATCACAATTCATACATTCCTCCAGTGTGTCAAACACATTTGCACACATGCCGCCATCATCATTTTCAAAGCATTGTCTTCCCACTTGAGCCCCTGATATCAGCTCCTCATTTCTTCCCCCCCCCCCACCCTCTCTCCCTCACAAACCCTTGATAAGTTATAGATTATGTTTTCTATATCTTACCTCATCCTCCGTTGCCCCTCACCCACTTTTCCATTATTCATGCCCCTGGGAGGGGGTTCTAGGTTGATCCTTGTGATCAATGCCGCCCGCCGCCCCCCATCCTCTCCAAATCCTCCTGGTATCTCTACTTTCTGTGTTGGCCCTGAGAGGTTTATCTATCCTGGATTCCCCGTGGTGCAGGCTCTTGTCTGTAGCAGTGTGCATGCTCTGGTCTAATTTTATTTGTAAGGTAGAATTGAGGTCATGATAGTGGGGTGAAGGAAAAGAGTTAGAGGAAAGTTGTATGTTTCATTGGTGCTATACTGGCTCATCTCGTCCCTGTGAGCCCTCTGTGACCTCAGCTCTTTTTGGGCACCCCCAGGGCACTTGCTGCCGGCTTTCCCAGTTCACGAAGCCAGAGGCTGGTCTTGGTCATTTGGGCAACTGCATCCAGTCACTCGCAGCGAGCTGAACGGCCTCCAGGACCGTGTCTGCTGAGCTTGGCTTGAAGGAGGCAGGACCGCTGGTGGCCGTGCTGGAGCATCTTCACTCCTGAGAGGTCTTCCTGGCTTGCGTTGCAGGGAGAGCCACAGAGGGATATGCTCAGTCTGCGTCTGGCTGGATCTGCCTCCTGCGCCTGCTCTTTGGCCGTGAGCAAATGGCCTGCCATGTGGCCTGCCAAGCCTGAGAGCCACCAACAGCCCACCTGCTGACCTTGAACTTACTCTACTCTACAGCCATGAGTCAGACAGGCCAGTTGACCCTGATTCAGAGGCCTCT
The DNA here is from genome assembly GCF_000313985.2 of Echinops telfairi. Classification (NCBI taxonomy): domain Eukaryota; kingdom Metazoa; phylum Chordata; class Mammalia; order Afrosoricida; family Tenrecidae; genus Echinops; species Echinops telfairi. The sequence goes on from NW_022111373.1 coordinate 150,059,163, forward strand.
GTGTCCTCCCACCCGTGGACTTCCTCTTTAGTCCTCAGTGGACGGCCCAGGAAGGGCCCGGTGTGTCTTTGCTATGCAGACCCATGCCCACCCCTCACAGGGGAAGGGGGCATGCCGGCTCTGTGTGCCTCATTCAGGTCTCCTCGTGGTCTGCAAATGGGGGCATGGACTTTGGGGGGTGTCGGTTTCTCCTCTTGTTGATACAGGAACAATATCCGGAGAGACCCCACATATGCGATGGTAAGAAGTGTTTCTTGTTTTAATTTAGGCACGTCTGACCCCAGCGTTTCCTGTACATTTGATATAGCCGAGTCCAAAGTCAGCCCCTGTCTGCACTTGCAGGGAACAGAGAAAAGGCAAAGAACATTCCAGAAGCATCTGCTTCTTGGACTGCCCGTGCTGTGGGGGCAGAGGCATTGCCCACGTGGGAAGGTCAGTCAGTGCTCAGACTCTGAGACCCTCAAGGGTTTTCAGGGCAGGTTCTGCAGCGAGCAGCGCCCCTCTGTGATCTGGGGGACTGCCCCATGGAGCTGGCTGAGCTTGCAGAAGGCAGATCTAAACCAAAGACTTGAAGCAACCAGCCTGCGGCCTCACAGATCAATGCAGGGAGCCCAGAATAGACGCTGCCCTCTGACCTCCAGGCTGAGGAACCATCCATCACCCGTCTCACAGGCACTAAACCCACCTTCTCTGGGAAGGCAGGTGGAGCCGTGTGACCCTGTGTCACCACACCAGAGCAGCTCGGCTTAGAATCTAAAGCATGAAGTTTTAGGGGGTGCAGGGGAGCAGGCACTGGGAGATATTGGTACATAAAGATGCATCGTTTCTTTCTCTTTGTTTGGCCACTCAGCCCACCATTTAGGTTTGAGAGATAAAGGAATCCTGAAGGATTATAACCTTTTTTATTATTATTAAAGAAACACTCTGTTTATATTTACATAGCCTATCTCAATAATTAATCAACAATATCCTGTTCAGCACTCTCTGTATGTGGTTCTCTTTCTTTCCTCCCTCCCACCCTTCCTCCTTCCTTCCTCAATCTCCCACCCCTCCCCTCTCCGAGCTCTCTCTGTGGCAGGCACATCATCTCCTGTCAACTGGATCAAAGGGGTGGAGCCTTGCCTGTCAATCAGGTCAAAGCCTATAATGCTTCTGTGTGGGCATGGCCTTCTCCTGAGGATTCTGGGAACTCCTGTCTTCCTCCCCAGAGGTGGGAGACACACACTCTCTGCTTCACATTCCTGTTGAGAAGCCTCATGGAGCCACACTGATGGCAGCCAGAGCCCTGGAGATGCATCCACCGCCACTGGACCACAGGACTTTCCACCCACCGGCCCGTGATCTTCCTGCAGTCCGCGTCATTGCATGTGCTGCGTGAGTCTGAAGAGGAATTCATGGACTAACATTGGACATATGGTCTAATATCAAACTTAGGGACTTGATCTGGACTGGGCTGGGATCTTTCATGGATGCATAATTACTTCTTAATATAAATTTCTCCCTCTCTCTTTTATAAGTTCTCTCTTACACATATGAGTGTCTCTGGATTTGGTTCTCTAGTCAACCTGGACTAACACACTGCCCCTGTTCCTGGCCTCCTCTTAGTCATTGAAGTTTTATTTATTCGTGTATACACCATGCTTCTTTCTCTTTGCTTTTCCTTATAGTAATGGTGTTATTAAATGTATATTCTTGTGAGATTGGCTAAGTGTGGTAAGCACATTGTTCTTGAGTCGCGTCCATGTCTTGTGGTGTTTCAGAGCGTTGTCATGGATTTTCATTGATGCACGAGATTCCGTTTATGGATGGATCAGGGTTTGTTTATCCATGGCTCTAGAGTCGGGCATTTGCTTGTTTCCATGCTCTAGCTATTACGGAAGTGGCTGCAGTAAGCATAGTGTGCATATTCTGTTCATGTGGCATTCTTGATTTCTTCAGGGCATCTGCCCAGCAGCAACATGGCTGGATCATGAGGGCGTTGTGTGTGCATTTGTTTACGGAAGGGCCACACTGGTTTCCACAGTGGTTGTACAGTTCCCCAGCCCACCAGCAGTGGGACAGGAAAAGCATTCCAAACTATCCACATTCTCTCCAGCATTTGTCCTTTCCTGTTTTATTGAATTTTGCTGAAAGTGTCAATGTAAGGTGGTATCTCATTGTTTTTCAATTTGTATTTCTTTTATTGCTAATGAACATGAACAATTCTTCATATGGTGGTTGGCTGCCTGGATGTCATCCTTGGTAAATTATGTATTCATGCTTATGCCCATATTTTAATTGGGTTATTTGTATGTTTCTTGTTAACACATTGTATTTTTTCTATAGATTTTGGAAATTAACCTTTTATCCAATGTATTAGAACTGAATATTTTTTTCCAATCCGTGGGTTCCCTGTTGACTCTTTTGGTGTGCATAAATGTCATGTCTTAGTAGGTCCCCAGTTCTTTACTTTGTCTTATATAGTGTGGGTATTTCTAATTATGTTTGGTAGTGTGTTTATGGCTTGTATTAGGGTCTGTGTTAGTCTGAGTGTCTAGAGAAACAAATTCATAGACACTCATATGTGTGTAATAGAAAACTTTATATAAAGAGTAATTGTATATTAAGAAACACCCCAGCCCAGTCCAGATCAAGTCCTTAAGTCCAATGTTAACCCATATGTCCAATACCAATCTATAAAGTCCTCTTTAGGCTCACGCAACTCATGCAATGATGCCAGATGCAGGAAGGTCACAGGCCAGAGTGGGGAAAGTCTTGTGGGCCCAGTGGTAGTGGAAGCATCTTAGTACTTCCTGGTGTGGGTCTCCATGTGGCTCCTCAGCTCCAGGGCTCTGGCTCCATCAGCCTCTCTCCATGTGGCTTGTTAACAGGAATATCTCTCAGGGAATGAGAGAGTGTCCCGCCTCAAGGGAGCTATTTATCTCCTTAGTGGCTCCAAATGATGTCATCGAGCTGCAACCTGATTGACAGGTTAAACTCCACCTCTTCACTCTTCAGTCTCAAATTGCCAACAGATTATGTAACTACCACAGGTCCTTGCATTTGTTCTTATGTTTTAATTGGTGGCAAGATGAGTATTTCCAGGACTTGAATCTTCTTACTAGCTGTCACTGTTGGGAGCCATTGAGTTTGTTCTGACCCAGAGCAGCCCTATAGAATGAAGAGTTGCCCAGTTCTTCTTGGTCCTTGTAATAATGGTAGGGATGTGTGAGCTCATTGTTGCTGCCACCATATCAATCCATCTTTTCTAGGATCTTCCTCTGTTTTGCTGCCCCTCAAGTTTACCAAGCATCATGTCCTCATCTAGGGACTGGTCCCTTCTGACCACATGCTTATAAGGAGGGAGGACAGGATTCAGGTGATCAAGTTAAGATTAGCCACTGGTTGATCTGTATTTCAGCCTCTATTCTTCTGATGAAGGAGCCTTGGTGACATTACTGGGTAAGTGCTGGGGTGCTAACTGTAAGCTCTTCAGTTCAAACCTACCAGCCCCTCTGAGGAAGAACAATGAGGCTATGGGCCCCATCAAGGGTTAGCAGTCTCAGCAACTCTGTGTAGGGTCGCTATGACTCAGCATCTCACTTGTCTGTCAGTCTGTCCTACTGCGGTGGCTATGGAGCGTGTGCTGCCGTCCTACTGGACGCGATGTCACTGGTATCTCAAATACCGGCAGGGTCGCTCCAAGTTCTCACATCTCAGCAGGCAGAGCCTCCAGGCTGAAAGCAGACCTCGGAGGAGGAGTGGGCTGCCGACTGCTGAGGACTGAGCCACTGGAAGGCCTACGGACAGCAGCAGAACACTGTCAGATACCGAAATATCGCACGTACAGCCACAGACCTTTGTCAGAGATCCCGCTGGAAGATGACCCCACGGGGAGAAGCCTGCGGAATATGAGTAAGGGACAGCTGCCATCTCGAAGTAGAGTCGCCCGTGATGATGTAGATGGAGTCAAGCCCGAGGTGGCTGAGCCGTCAAGACCTTCATTTGCTGACAGGGAACAACTCAAATGAAGAGAAGCAGCTGCAAACATCAATTCATAGGAAGAATTTGGAACGGAAAAAGAATACATTTAGGGAAACTGAAAATCATTGAAAATTAAATAGAGTGCACAGACCAATATCCTAGGCATTAGTGAGCTGAACTAGACTGGCATTGCCGTTTTAATCAATCGATCATATATATGGTTACGATGCTGGGGACAATAGATCTGCGAGGAATGTCATTGCATTCATCATCAAAAAGGATATTTCAAGATCTGCCTTGGAGAAAAGTGTTCTCTGTAATAGGATAACATCCACCCGCACACAAGGAAATCCAGTCAATATTACAACATCACACAAATGCGTGCACCAATCACTAAAGCTAGTGATGCAGAAATTTTAATTTATATATGTATATATAACCAACATCTGCCGCCGGAAAGGGATGTGTAGTCAAGATGCATTGAAAACATTTGGCTATTGGAATGCAAAAATGTTGAGTAAAGAGGAAATGAGAGTAGTTGGCAAGTGTGGTCTTGGTGATAGAAATGAACCCGGAGATCAAACGATAGATTTCGAAAGACCAATGGCTCCTTCACAGCAGATACCTTTTTCAACAACGCATTCCCATGGCTGTGTGCAGATGGAGTACAAAGAAGTCAATCTGACTGCAGCTGCGGGAAGGCGTGACGGAGAAGGCAAACTGCAGCACCGAAACAGGCCCTGGCTGACTGCAGAACAGGCCATCGATTGCTCATATGGAAGTTCCGGTGGAAGCAGAAGAAAATGAAAGCAAGTCCATGGGAACCAAAATATGACCTTGAGTCTCCCCCCCTGAATTCCAGGAACATGACAAGAACGGTTGCCACACTGGGCATTGATGGCCCTGGAAGAACGTCGAGAACGGCATCTGAAGAAAGAGGGCGGTCACTAAGAAGGCAAGGCAGAATGGACGGGTCCGCGGTCACTAAGAAGTCAAGGCAGAATGGACGGTCCGCGTGGCTGTCGGCGGACTCGGAGCCTCGCTCTTCATCATGGATTAGCTGAGGCAAACAGAAGGACTGATGGAGTCAAAGCGCTGAGCAAAAATGTTCAAAGGGCAGGCTCTAGAAGACAAATAAAATATTAGAATGGAGTGTGTAAAGACCTAGAGTTAGAAAACCCCAAAGGAAGGACACGCTCAGCTCTCCATAAAGCAAAAGAACTAAAGAAAAGTCCAGGCCTCGAGTTGAAATACTGAAAGATTCTATGGGAAAAGTATTGATACCGGAATCCTCAAAATAAGATGGAAAGAATACGGGGTTCTTCCAACCTGGCTGTCTAGTCAGGGCCTCCACGAGACCTTCAGCAAAGGAATTTAAAAAAAAAGTGCACAATATGCAGCAAGCTGCTGGTTGGTCCTTCCCTGAGGAACAGAAATCTCTGCTAATTGCCTTTTGGGGTGTCAGAGGGAGGAAATAACACAAAGAATCTTCCACAGTCACCGATTCTATGCTGCCCAACGAGACATCTGCAGACCTGCCCCTGCCCCTCAGCTCTCCCAGCCTCAGCCACGGAGGGAGGAAGGGTGGGTGGGGGTGCTACTCCTTCTTGCTCACCCTTCCTCACACCGCGGAGGACAGTCCCGCTTCTCTTCCCACGTCACCGTGGCCTCCAGTGGGGTGGGTGGTGGTGTTTGAGTCTAAGTGGGTAGAGACACTCACAGGCTCCTGGGTCCTGGGGCTCAGAGGGTTGCAACCGGCTCCCTGGCTTCCAGCTGGATAAGGCAGGTTTAGGTCAGCAGAAAGCTGACCTGGCTCAAACTCTCTGGGACCGGACTGTGGAAGAATGTAGCCAGAGCACCAGCGGGGATGGGTGGGGAGTGCAGAGGGCCCAGCCCTGTGAGACGGGGTGGTGGGGGTGCAGAATTCTGTGGCCTTGAGTCCAAGGGAGGAATCAGCATGACGGAGCTTGAACATCTCCCCACATCCCAGTGGTCAGGGTGGTATTGCCTGCCTGTCTGTGAGCCCATGCCCAAATGGAATCTGGGCCCTGCTCTGACATTCAGGGTCCGTGACAACAGCTCATGTGGGCACGTGGACAGTGTCTTGAAGATTCTCTTCTCTCCACTGTCATGCTGGTTTGTGGTGATCATTGCCTATCAGCCCCTGGGGACTTGGGAGCCAGACTCAGCACAGGAGTTTGATAGAGGAAATATTTCATTGTTTTCTGCCTCTGGCTCATGCTGGGATAGGCTGGGGCCAAACAGCCGGGCCACCCTTTGCAATCTGGGCTCTGTAATTCATGCATGGGAAATGCTTTGTGCTCAGAGACAAATGTAAAAAAACAAAGCAGCAATGCCCTGTCTCAAAAGTAACACTCAATCTCTGCACACATCCAGAAACAGGAAAAAAACAACCCAATTAACTGGAAAACGTACAGATGTAGACTTGGAAGAGCAGAAAGTTTAGATCCTCAGTAGGGACTTTGGGGTGATGAATTTCAGCTGCTCTAAGCACATGGAGGGGGAAACTGGTGGAAATACAGGAGAGGATATATATGGACCCAGGAAACACTAAGAGACCAATCTGACAAAATAAACAAAAGCTATAATATTTAAACACTGCACATAGTAATCCAAAAGGCAAACAAAACACTAGAATCAGATAATACTTCGAATAAACAAAATACTTTCAAAGAACAAAATAGAACAATGGATCTCAAAGACAAATCTCTCTAGACCAGACTGCAGGATAATTGAGCTATAATAAGATCCCCAAACCTGCAGGAAACCAAAGAATTCTATGAGGCACTATCAAAAGGGGAAAACTTATGTTAGATACACATCTCCAGACAGAAAGAAGACATATAAACTAAGAAAGAGAAGTATTCGAGGAGAATTTCTCTACTGTTATGACAGAACACAACCTAACTCTTCAAGAAGCCCAGAAGACGCCCAACAGAACTGATCCCAAAGGAACATCACCGAGACATCAGTCAAACATCGTAATGTCAAAGTCAAGGAAACATCTTGAGAGCAACATGGGGTGGGGGTGGGGTGGGGGGAGCAATCACCTAAAAAGGCCCACCAGTTAGGGTAAATCCAGATTTTTCCTCAACAAACCGTGCAGGCAGGATGTTGGTGGGTTGATGCATTCACATTTTTGAAATAAAAAATCCTGTCAACCAAGAATCCTATTGCAGCAAACTTATCCCTCAAATATGAGGGAGAAATAAAATCAGTTCCAGATAAGGGGGGTGGGATGAAAGAATTTGTAAAACACAGGACCACCCTTATAAAAAACAGTAAAACGAGTTCTTTCCACAGGGAGTCAACAACAAATCACTACACAAAACCTTATTACAGTGAAAACAGGCTATGTAAGTAATACACAGAGTGAAACGGAACAATAAGAACCCAAATAAGGACTCACGATGACATTGCTACAATGACGGCAACAACAATAATAAATAGCGGGATCAGAGGAGATAATTAATAGTCAAACAGAAAAGATATCAAGTCATGCACAAAAGACAACAGTTCTGAATTTTTAAAGAAAACCACACACACACACACACACACACACACACACACTCATACACACAAGCTCCTCAAAGAAAAAGTTAAAATCACAATAACACAAAATAGAGGAAAATCATATAATCCTGGTAAACAGGGAGATAAAAACAACAAAAAAGCAAATAAGCACCTATTGACAAGAAAATAGACAAACAAAAGGAATGCGGCACAAAAATGACCTTGAACAACAAAACCACTATCTCATAAGCTCTAACAAAATGATGGCGATGAAACCATGCCTGTCAAGAACAGCGCTGAAAGCAGATGGGCTGGACTCACCAGCTAAGAGACAAGGGCAAACAGAATAGACGTGAAAACACAAACTTCCATTGTTTTCCTTTTTCTTTCTTATCAATCATTTTATGGGTGAGGGGCCTCTTACAAATCTTATAACAATCCGTCATTCAATTGTATTAAACACTTTGTACATATGTTGCCATCGACATTTCCAAAATATTTCCTTTTATTTTTTATTTGTGTGTGTGTGTATAAACTATTTATGAAGAGACAAGGTGATCATCTTCATTTCTTCTTGGACACACCAACAGTTTGGCCGCGGCGGCCGGTGGTCTTGGTGCGCTGGCCTGGAACTCGAAGGCCCCAGAAGTGGCGCAGCCCCCTATGGGCGCGGATCTTTTTCCACTGCTCCAGATCTTCCCGGAGCTTGTTGTGCAGACCGTTGGCCAGGACCCGCCGGTATTTGCCATCCTTCTCATCTTCCTGGCTAGTCAAGAGCCGGTCTGGAATCTCGTCCTGCCGTGGATGCTGCAGGATGGTGGTCACGTGCTCAACCTCTTCTTCGGTGACTCCCCTGCTCTCTCGGCGAGGTCGATGTCTGCTTTCCTCAACGCCACGCGAGCACACCTTCGTCCCACACCGTTCAAGGCAGTGATGGCAAAGGCTATTTTCCGCCGTCCATCGATATTAGTGTTGAGGACTCCCAAGATGTACTGGAACTTCTCAGGGATTACTAAAGACATGGCGGCGGCGTGTAGGCCTAAAACACAAACTGTAAAAAAAATCATTTTATTGGGGCTCATACAACTCATCACAATCCATACATACATCAATTGTGTAAAGCACACTTATACATTTGTTGCCCTCATCATCCTCAAAATTCGCTTTCCACTTGGGTTCCTGGAATTAGCTCCTC
>NW_022111373.1:150070106-150071054 GCF_000313985.2 Echinops telfairi
CTCTCCCCCCAGGTGGGTTAGTGCCCTGTTCCCCCTGTGCCATCAACTCAGTTTCTGCCCACCCCGCTTCTCCCTCCACTTGTCCCCCTTCCCCTTCTTTATGTTGGACTCTCTTAGGTTGCTTACAAGAAACATACTTTACACAAGAAGACAAGCAGAGATCAAAAATCAAAGGATGGGGTAAATATATCTAGCTAAGACAGTCAAAAAGAAGGGGAATAGCAATATCAATCTCTAAAAAATAAACATCAAAGTAAAAGTCATCATGAAGCACAAACAAGGCCATTATCTAATCAGGAACGCGCAACTGATCCAAGGACTATAACCATAATTAATGGATATGCACCAAATGAAAAACTTCAAAAAGTGCTTCAATCAAATTATTAGAGAAACGAAGAGACAAACAGACCACAACATGATAACCTTGGAGACATTAACACACCACTTTTGAACAAAGATCTATCAACTGGAAAGAAATCCAACAAGGACACAGACTAACTACACCGCAGTCAATCAGCTCGATGGCTTAGACAAGCACAGAATCCTTCACTCAACAAAAACAAAGCGCATTTGTTCTAGTGCCCATGGAAAGCACTTCTGAAATGGCGAAATTTAAGGCCATAAAGCAAGCATGAACAAATTTTAAAAAACATCAAGGGACTACAAATAATTATTTTAGAACATAAAGCTATAAAATTAGAAATCAACTATAAGATGATCGGCTCCCAAAAATCAATTACATGAAAATTGAACACTTTACTTCAAAACCGTTGAGTAATTAAAGAAAAAAAACTCAACAAAAATATTCCATGAAACAAATGAGAATTAAAACACAGCATGACAAAATCTCTTGGACATGGCAGAAGCAGTGCTCAGAAGACGGTTTATAGCCATAAGTGCACACATCAAAAATGAATAAATAACTGAAAAAACACCTAAAGACATCAA
>NW_022111373.1:150072368-150075033 GCF_000313985.2 Echinops telfairi
CAGCGACTAAACCAGACCATGGCCGACTGTGGACCGGCCATCAATTGCTCACATGTACGTCCAGGCTGACGCTGAAGAAAATGAAAACAAGTCCACGAGAGCCAAAATACGAGGGTGAGTCTATCCCCCCTGAATTTCCAGAAGATCTCAAGAACACATTTGCTGCATTGAACACTAATGACAAAAAACCTGATGAGCTGTGGGAGGACATCAAGCCATTCATAAAGAAAGCAAAAGACCATTAAAAAGACATGGAGACAGAGTCAAATACTATAATGAAATGTGCAAAGCCTAGCGCTAGAAAACCGCAAAGGGTAAACATGCCAGACTGACTACTAGGAATACGCCTCCTGTGAGCTTTAATTATTTTTAACGAGGATACGATACCCATTTATTATCAGAGCATAGAATGTATGCTGTGTGAACTGAAGAAAATCAGAGACCATCACAAATGAAATGGAAAGCGTGAAGGTTGATTTCCTAGCCAGTGTTGTTGTTAGTGTTGTTCAGACTCAGAGAGACCCTGGGTGTGTTCAACAGCAGGAGATGCCAACACAGCAACTCACAATCATTTATTCACAGTCATCCTATGAACACAAACTCACAAACTAAACGCTCATGCTCCGGCCATTTCACTTAAATAATAAGTGGGTGGCTATTCCAATCAGCAGGTTGTCTGAAGTCACAGTGTGAGAGATAATGGCTACCACCACATGATTGTGGTGCAAGGCTTTTAAGAGGCAGCGTTTCATAACTCTTTTCCATGAGATCCCCAAGCCATATTTAAATGAATCTTTATTGACTTCTACCTTGTCTTACATGGATTTAACTGGCAGAATACCAATTCTCTTCAACCCTTTTTGTCCCCACATAAGGTTGCCCATGGTGCGTTGTGGTCTGAAACTAGTGCAGATTAGTTGGTTCTGAGGCACGGTATTATCATTTCAGAGAAAGCGACTGCATTTGTAGAGCTATACCTCTATCTTTAGTCTCTTCGTACACATGTGAAAGTTGGCCATTGAGTAAGGAAGCGAGGAAAACGAAGGCATTTGAATGATGGTGTGGGTGGAGACTATTGGAAGCACCATGGACTACCAGAAGAACAACAGCTCTGTCTTGGAAGGAGTCCAGCCAGAGTCCCCATAGAAGCAAGGATGGTGGGAGCCTTCTCAAGTACTTTGGACAAAGACCAGTCCCTGGAGAAGGACATCATGCTTGGTGAAGGGGAAGGGAGTGAAAAGGAGCAAGACCCTTGGCGAGATGGAGGGCCTGGTGGCTGCCACCATGGGCACAAGCAGAAGAACAATGGTGGGGATCGGAGACGGCAGGGTTCACCAGGGTGGGCTTCGGGTTGCTATGCGTTAGAAGCAATTCGTCAGCACCTAGCTACACCAATGATGTCAGCACATTCCGCTTCACGAGGGGGCACTGCCCCCTCCCCGCCACCCCTCGAAAAATGGATCTTTTTTTAAAAGCTATACAAAACAACCTTATCACCTTCAAAGTACTCTCCATGACACTTAAAACATCTGTCAAATCTGTGATTCCATCCTTGGAAACATTTTTCAAACTCATCTGTTTGGATAGCTGACACCACCTCCCTCGTTTTTTTCTTCTTCACCTTTTCTACATGATCAAATCGCTGTCCTTTCATGTCCCTCTGCGCTCATGGAAACAAAAAGAAGTCACACGGAGCAAAGTCAGGTGAATCAGGTGCATGGGGCAAGAGAGGCGTGCTGGGTTTTGTCCCAAACTGGCGCAGGGAGATGACTGCGTAAGCAGGTGCATTGTCGTGGTGCCACAAATCAGGCCTTATTTGTCGCACACTGTGACACAATCTTTTCAGAACCTCTGAACAGAAAGCTGGATTCTCAGTCTGACCTGGTGGAATGAACTCCAAATGCATTATCCCCTTCACATCAAAAACAAAAACAAATGACCACCGTCTTGGCCTTAGATTTCACGTGATGAGCTTTTTGGGGGCACGAGGTGACAATGGCATCTTCCACTGGTGTGATTGATCTTTGCTTTCAAGGTCGTAAGAATAGCACTGTGTATTGTCACCAGTAATGATCTTGGGGAAAAGGCCTGAGTCTCGTTGGAGCTGTTCTTTCAAAGCACGGCATGTTTCCACTGGACGCGGTTTGCGCTGCTCAGTCAGAACGCAAGGCACACAGTTTGCAGAGACCCGTCCATTCCCAAGTCTTCTGCTACAATTCACTGAATCGAGCTCCAAGACAGTCCAGATAACTTCCCCATAGCTTCAATGGTCTGTCGTCTGTCTTTGAGCACAAGTGCATGAATTTTGTCGACATTTTTTGTCTGTTCAGGAAGTTGATGGACACCCAGAATGAGGTTTCTCGTTTTTTGAAATGAGAAAACAACTCGTATACTTGAGTTTTTCCTTGTAAGCTGTGTTCACCATTAGAACAGTTTCTGCGGCATTGTTTCCCAGAGCAGGAAACAAAATTTCACAGCTGCACACTGTTGTCTTAAATCGATCTCAGAAAATGTGGTTTGAGCAAAACTGCTTTTACAAAAGGATTCCCTGTGTCTGGGTAGACTAGAGGAACAAATCCATAGGCCCACATATGTGTATAAGAAAGAGGCTTATATACAAGAACAATTGAACCTGGAGACAATGCCGCAGCCCAGTCCAGATCAA
>NW_022111373.1:150075986-150081554 GCF_000313985.2 Echinops telfairi
AGAGGTTTACCCTCACGTTCCCCGCGAGAAGATGAAAGGCTGCAGGCCCCTCCACACATTTTTAGTTGAACATCTAAACTTTCTTATCAAAAATTAAAATAATTGCGGGGATGTAATTCTAACTTTTTGCCTGGTAAAGCTGAGGGCTCAAACACAAGAGGAAGACCTTCAACGAGACGGATTGGCACGGTGACTACAACCATGGGTTCAAATCGACTAATGATTGTGGACATGGCACAGGACCGGGCAGTACGTCCTTCTGTTGACCTGGGAGTCACTGGGAGTCGGAACCAAGCAGACAGCACCAACCGCAGCATACCCATCAGCACTGCTAAGCCAGTCCAGTAGGTTTTCTTTCCATAAACCCAAAGGAATCTAAACCCCACAGTAATTTGATATCAACTATTTTAAAACTACATGAACAAACGCTTCTTTTATAGTCAAAGTTGTACATCATTTCTTTTTCCCTCATTGAATTTGCATTTCCATTATACTTCTGTACAATATAAACATGGGTTTGTATTTAAGTTTAATTTTCTAAAATACCACGTGATACTTTAAATACCTTGCTCTCTGCTTTGAATAATTTCCTCTGGATTTGGGTATCATTATAATAATTACCCTTGCATAATTTGACAGAAAATGAAAATGTCTCACAATTTTTTATAATCTTATAAAAAAAACACTATTGGAAAATCTATCTTTAGTGAGCTGCATCATGCTTTCTTTTCCTTTTGCTTTATATTACTGTTGAGTTTTGGGATTTCTTTCTTTAGTTCTTCTGTCCCCAGATGAATATGACTTATTGCTAGAATAAAGAAGAATTCAGCATCAATTCTATTCCTATTCTTTGATTTTATAAGTTCAAGTGCTTAGAAATTCATCCACATAAATAAATGGGAATGGAAGAAGTTTGTGATAACAGTGTCATTGGATTCTTTGAACTCCTTCCAAACTGTACTTCAGAAATCATACCGTAATCTATCATGCAAAGTTGCTTTTCACGATCTGTCAGCTGATGATCCAATTAAATCCTTCTTCAATCTGGCTGAAACAGCAACTAACAGTACTGAAAACAGATCTGATAAAATGCTAAGTCCTTATAGGGTCCTGCACCCCTTCTCCTGCAAGTGCAGCACCCAGGGGATACAGGGATGATAAATCCACAGTAAACCGCCCTCTTTATAGGGTCCCTGTGAGTCAGAACTGGCTTGAAGGCAGTGAGCTTGGGTTGTTCAATTATTATAGCTTCAATAGCACACACACACACACACACACACACACACACACACACACACACACCAACAAGAAAAATGTATGCTGAGTTCTCAGGCCCTTTGCACATGGCCATCACCTGGTTTGTGACATGGTTTTTGACGAGTTATCTGTTAAGATGCCCAAACACTCACTGCCATTGAGTCAGTTCCGACTTACAGCGACTTCAAAGAACAGGACCGGACTGCTCCCGTGGGTTTCCGAGACTGTCAATCTTGTCCGGGTTAGGAAGCCTCCTCTTTCTCTCCAATAAGGGCTGGTGAGTTCAAACTGCTGTCCTGCGGTTAGTAGCCCTGTGAGTCACCACTAACCCAGCAGGCCCCCAGAGGGCATGGCAGAGTAGGAAGGGTCCTAGTCTCATTTGAGTGGGGTCCAAGAGAAGAGAAGAGACCTGACGTCGAGTCCATGCTGACTCTCAGAGACCCTGTGGGTCAGGCAGACTGCCCCGTGAGTTTCCAGGACTGTCACTGTTTACGGAGTAGAAAGCCCCGGCTATATCCTGAGGATCAGCTGGTGGTTTTCAACTGCTGACCCTGAGCTTAGCAGCCCAACCCGGACCCACCTGCCACTTGGTCAGGCAACTCTTCACCCACCCAGGGGAGTGCCCTGGGTGCCCAGAAGCTGCGAGAGACCAAGAAGCACCCCTCCCTGGAGCCTGCAGAGGAACCATGGTTCTGATGGCACCTGCATGTGGGCCCCCAACCTCCACAGCTGTGAGAGCCCCATTCTGTTGTGGCAGCTCAACGAGACCAAGAGTGGCAGGTACTTGGGGAGGGGGGAGGAGGGCAGAGAGTGGGGGTTCCTGCACCTGTGACTCTCCACAGCCCACCAGGAAGATCTCTGTCTATTTATTTTTAACTTCATTGTGATCTGAGTGACTGTTTCTAGAGCAAATTGGTTTCCCCTTCAACCACTCACGGTGTTTTGTGACCCTGACTGCATCCCTCATCGTGTCACAGCCCCACGTCCTCCTGTGACCCCATTTCCAGGTCTCCCAGTGTCCCTTTCCTTCCTCCTTCCGAGCTGTCTCCCAGCAAGCGCTGCCTTGGGATCTCCAGGGTTGGTTGACTGCAGGCGGGTGCAGTGTGCTTTTGCTGAGCCACGGGGCAGGATGGGGATTTAGTGCACATCTGAAGGGTGTCTAAGGCCATGGTCTTGGGGTTTCACCCAGAGGAGACCTTTAGGTGTCTGGGCTTTGACAAGCACTGCTAGTGAAACGCTGCGGTTGACCCGCCACCCAACAGACTCTGACATGATGAGCATGTAGGCAGGGGCTGCTGTGGGGGAGTAGGAATCCTTTCACCAGCCCTTAGCAAATTGTTTTCAACCACTGTAAGCATTAAGATGAAATGTCTTATTCTGCTAGAAGAACGTACAAGGAGACCTCCTATCTGGCACCTGGCAAGAGCGGGTGAACCTTCTGAATCAATCAATCAGTGGCTGGGGGCATGGGGGAATTCTTGAAATTCTCCCCTGGGGAGTAAGCCTGTTTCTGGGGTCATCATACGTGATATTTCCACAGTACCGGAGGGAAGGAGGGCACCTTGCCATGTGCCATGCCTGTTCTCACCACCAAATCTTGAGTTTTGACCAAAACTGCCCAAGTGAGCCTGTAGAATTAGATGCATTTTAATTAGTAAGTCCCACTGAACAATGCTTTCAGAAACAGAATACAAAGTATTTGCACCAAGAGTCTGCGTCTGGGTGTTAAAGGCCCCGGGCTGTCAGTAGGAGTTACCTTTGGGTTCCTACGGAGGATGCCCACAAAGTGATGATGACAAGAAGCCCAGCGCTGTTGGCCATGTAGGCAAACATGTAGCCTGTGCCTCCAGATCATGGTGGCAGAGAAAGGCAGCTAGCTGCCTCCAAGACGCACCTTCTTCCACCGAGGGAGCTGTGTTCGCCCAGCCCAGCCCTTCCGGGCTCAGTGATCCCCAGGGTCTGGCCGAGTGACCCATTCTCTCTGCGGAGGCCTGGGTGGAAACCACAATCATATTTCTGGTTTGGTGCTGAGGGGGCAGGTGAACCTTCTCCTGATCCTTTTCCCGCTGCTGGCTGGACGTAGAGACTTCAGGAGGTCCACCATGTGACCCAGGGGACGTGGCATCCCCTCATAGAAGGAATTAGGGCCTTGGCCACAATTTGGAGCAAAATTTCCTGCTGACAAGAGATTCCCCGTTTACTGTCAGCAGGACAAGAAAAAGAGTCACCGCACCAATCAACAGAAGGCTGGGTGGACTTGTTGCGGTGCTCTCATTACCCCAGGACACAGAGACAACAAAGAACAAAACAAAGCCATTCTACTAAATAAGAGAAAGCCTGTAGTGCCCTGGGCTAAGCATCGGGCAGCTAACCTGAGGTTGGTGGTTCAAACCTCCTGCATGGGAGAAAGATGAGGCAGTCTGCTCCTATAAAGATGCACCCTTCCACAAACCCTAAGGATCCAATCTGGTAGTGGAGTTAGCTTTTGAATCTTCAGCTAAACTGGTGCATGGAACATTTATGTTTATTTGAAGTAGCGTAAAGATATTTTAAAGAACATCGCGTACTGAAGGATTTCCTCTAATCAGTTGCACCAGACACCACAGAGAGCCTACATTTATTCTTTCCCAGTTCTCGAGGTGGGGAGTTCAAATGAGGGTGTTGGCCATGTCAATGTCTTCTCAGGCTATCATTCTGTCCCACGAAATACATGGCAATTTGTCTGCGCCATGATTTTCTAGTTTGCCCATGTTGTGAGACTGTAATGTGGCAGTTGCGTGATGCTCCCCCGTGATGGGGTCTGATGGGATCAGTTAATCAAGTGTAAGGGGATCAGGGTGGGGTGCTGTTGTTAGGCGCATAGTGACCTGATGTCCGCAGAACTGGCTCTGCGCCAGTCTCACACTTGTTGCTGTGACAGCCCATCTCTGCGGCCAGCATGTCAGTTCATCTTGTTGAGGGCGGTCCTCGTTACCGAGAGGGACGTCCTATTCTAGAGACTGGTCTACCTTCACACGGTGTCCATTGTGCGGGAGACCAAGTCTCAACATCCTCACCTCTAAGGAGCATTCTGGCTGCACTTCTTCCAAGAAAGATGTATTCATTCTTTCGGTAGGCTGTGGTGAATTCAATATTCTTCACGAGCGCCGTGATTCCAATGCATTGCTTCCTCTGTGGTCTTCCTTGCTCAGGGTCCAGCTCTCACGGGTATCTGGGGCGATGGAGAACACCATGGCTGCAGTCAAGCACACCGGAGCCTTCAAAGTGGCACCCTTGCTTTCCAACACTTTCAAGAGGTCTTGTGCAGCAGATTGACCCAAGGCGATGCATTCTTTGATCTCTTGACTGCTGCTTCTAGGAGAATTGATTGTAGATCTGAGCAAGACAAAATTGTTGACAACTTTGATCTTTTATCCATTTACCATATGCTACCTATTGGTCCAGTTATGAGGATTTTGGTCTCCTTTAAATTGTAATCTCTATTGAAGGTTGCACTCCTTGATCTTCATCAGCAAATGCATCAAGTCCTCCTAAATTTCAGCAATTAAGGTTGTGACGTCTGCAGTCGCAGGTTGTTAATAAGCCCTCCTCCACACCTGATGCTGCATTCTTCTTCACATAAGTCAGCTTCTCTGATAATTTGCTCAACCTACAGATTGAGTGAGTAGGATGAGAGGACACCATGGGGTCGCACACCTGTCCTCATTTTAAGCCATGCAGTATCCCTCATTCTGTCCTCGTGGTCCATGTACAGGTTCCGCGTGAGCACAATGAAGTCTTCTGGAATACCATTCTTCTCAAGGCGCTCCATAGTTTGATTTGCTCCACACAGTCAAATATCTTTGCATAGTCAATAAAATGTAAGTAAACATCTTTCTGGTGTTCTCTGCTTTGGGCCAAGATCCATCTGATGTCAGTAATTAGATCCCTCTCGAACGTCTTTACATAGTCAATAAAACATAAGTCAACATCTTTCTGGTACTCTCTGCTTTGAGCCAAGCTCCATCCGATGTCAGTAATTAGAAGCCTTGTTCCACACCCTCTTCTGAATCCAGATGGAACCCGGGGCAGCTCCAGTCAATGCACTGCTGCAAACGCTGTCAGGAAAATTTTGCTTGCCTGTCATATCGATGATATTGTTCTATAATGTGCACATTCTGTTAGGCCACGTGTCTTTGGGATGGTACAACGACAGATCGATTCCAGTGGGTTGGCCTGGGATCTGACTTCCAAAGGTCCTGGCAAAGGCGAGTTGGTACTTCCTGTGCTTCGTCGTCGTCTGGTTGAAACACTTCGATTAGGGTTCCAGCA
>NW_022111373.1:150082359-150083427 GCF_000313985.2 Echinops telfairi
TGTCTGGCTTCTGGCGGCACCCGGGAGCCTTGGCTGTGGCTCCACCTGCCTTCCTCGTCACTCGGACACCTGCCCCTGTTGAGATCTGTGCTCCTCCTCTGCTGCTGGACACTTCGAAGGGACCAGGAACCCAACTGCCCCGCCTCCAGACCCCGTTTCCCCAGTGGTCGCATCCACAGGTACCCTGGGCTCATCCGGGCTCTAGCGTCACTTTGGAGGAATACAATGTGATTAGTAGCAGGTGTGCTTGTGCTCTTGACTTCTGGGAATCGGACTCTGCCTGGACATGCTAACTTTCCAAACACCTGCCATTAGGAGATCAATCTGGAGAAGAAAACAATGGGACAGACGGTGTTGAAGTGGGCGTTAAACCCAGGGACAAGGGAATGACAAGTGAGCTGAAATCGATGGTGAGGAGGGTGTAGGACACCTTGTAAGGCTTGATCAGGGGCAATGTAACTGAGAGAAACTACTGAAACCCAAGTGAAGGCTGAACATGACAGCGGGACAAGAGGAAAGTAAAAGGAAATAGAGGAAAGAACTAGAAGACAAAGGGCATTTATAGAGGTCTAAATACAGACATGTACATATGTAAATAAATTTATATATGACGATGGGGAAATAGATCTATGTGCATATATGTATAGGTTTAGTGTTAAGGTAGCAGATGGACATTGGACCTTCACTCAAGTACTCCCTCAACACTTTGTTCTATTAAACTGGCATTCCATGATGCTCACTTTCCCAATACGATCACTGAAGACAAAGTGGGTGCATAAGCAAATGTGGTGAAGAAAGCTGATGGTGCCCAGCTATCAAAAGATATATTGTCTGGAGTCTTAAAAGCTTGAAGAAAAACAAGTGGCCATCTAGCTCAGAAGCAACAAAGCCCACATGGAAGAAGCACACCAGCCTGTGTGATCAAGAGCTGTCAAAGGGATCAGGTATCAGGCATCAAAGAACAAAATATCATATCATTGTAAATGAAGGGGAGTGTGGAGTGGGGACCCAAAGCCCATTTGAAGGCAACTGGACATCCCCTTACAGAAGGGTCACGGGGAGGAGACG
>NW_022111373.1:150085455-150097461 GCF_000313985.2 Echinops telfairi
TCTTGTATATAAACCTCTTTCTTATACACACATGAGTGTCTATGGATTTGTTTCTCTAGTCCACCCCGACTGACAAAGGGTGTGTGAGGAGCAACTAACCCAGTGGTGGTGGTGGGGAATCGGTGCTGCCTGGGCAAGCTGGCAGGAAGAGCCCCACTGACCCATGACCTTTGCCAGGAGTGCACACAGGCATCACCCATGCCAAGGCTCTAGAGCCCTGCTGAGAAGGCGTCATTCTGGGTCAGCTTCCTGTAGGAGCCCTGGTTTCCGGAGAGCACCAGTTGTCCCTGCGACTTATCCAAATGGCTGCTCTGTGAGCTCTGCTGCTAATGGGGCCTAAATGAGGGACCGCCCCCCACCCCCAGGTCATCCTCGCTGTATTTTAGGCCAACAGAGAGGACTAGAACAAGCACTGTCAGGCTGCCACCCCCTGCCACATGGCCTGGCGTCAGGCAGGAGAGCAATCACGTGGCTTCCGCAGGTGTATGGGCTCGCATCCCACGCCGCACCTCTGCGGGCAGCTCCACCTCTGAAGAAGTCAGCTTGGAGGGCTCCTGAGGCCGCCGCCTGTGGCCCACCCACACGGTGGCCCCAAGTGCTCGCAGAGGAGACTCCAGGTCCAGCACAGCACGGGTCCTTGGTGCATCACGGGCAGAGCCCCACAGCATGTGGTTTGGGCTGTCGTTGCAGCCTGTGATTCGCACACACATCTGCATCGAAAGGGGGCACCATGAAAGATGAGGCTGGCCCCTTTCTCATGAGGGCAGGCAGAGAGGTGGTTCCCGGCCCAGGGGAGGGGGCTCATCTGCTGTCTATCCCAGCCTGGCCCAGGGAACCGGGGAGACACAGACTCACTCCAGGTTGACGTTCAGTGTCCAGAAAGTCCCCACCAGCTCCCCAGTCCCATGAGGATGTGAGCAGAGTGTGTCAGTGAACACAGCACAGTCAATGAAGCACAAGTCAACATCTTTCTGGTCTGCTCTGCTTTCAGCAGACAGCAGCAGTGATAGCCCTGGTTCCGAGTCCTTTTCTGAATCGGCACACACGGGGTCTCCCAGAGGCCCTGCCCCACCCTCACGTGGCTTCACCTGTTGTCCTCAGAGGGGCAGGGTTCTTCAGACCCGAGCCCCCTCTCCATCACGATCTCAAAGCTCGCTCCCACCAAGGTGCTACCGATTCTCAGCAGCTCTCTGGGGCAGGTTGAGAGACCCCTGTGGGTTTCAGAGGCTGGTTCTCTGCACAGGAGCAGATAGCTCTCTCTTCCTCCTGCATCCCGGGGGTGGGCTCCAGCAATTCCACTGTCCATGGTTCCCTGGTTTCTCTGCTGCATGCTCAGGCCCTCGCCCCTCACTGTCCATCTGTGACAGTTAGGTTTGTCACGCCAACTAGGCCAATAGGAATGTGTGGGTGAAGTTTAATCAGGTTGAAGCTTGATTGGGGGGCAATGAGATAAATGGCTTTCCAAGGCCCATTCCCATCTCTCTTTCTATATGGTGATCCGACCAGTATGCACCTGCTTTAGCTAGTTCTCTGCCCCAACCTGTGTGCTACACTGCCTGTGGGCTAACCCAACCTGTGGATCATGCAGCTAGAGCTTGAGGCTCCTTCCAGACCTGCTTCGCCACGCTGCTGGTGCACATTGCTGGAGCTTGAGGCTGGTGGGTCCTGTTTCCCTGCATTGCTTGAGTTCAAGATCCCTTGGTGCCTGGTTTGCTAAGCTCCTGTGCTACTGACTGTTGCTGACCCGCCTGCTGTTTGCTGCCTGTGGGTGGACTCTGCCTGTCTTGTCCGAGGGAGGACTCTGCCGTCTGCTTCCTTAACCTTGGACCCGGCAGCCCACATGAGTCGAAGGACTTTCAGTATATTAACTACTCCATGGAATTGAGTTGAACTGAGCCCTCTGTGTTGCTGTGTGGAAGACTAATTAGCTGTTATATTCCTTCTCACTGAATAAACCTATCATATACATTTATATATATTCATAAGTGTCCTGGTTTTGTTTCTCTAGAGAACCCTGCCTAACACACCATCAATGGATGAAGAGCACCCTGCCCAGCCCACAGCAGAGAGTCCCCTCAGCGGGCGGCAATTCCTACCTGGACAAGCTGCTCACACGAGCTTCTGCTGTTGCTGTCTGCACACTACCCTCCACCCTCTCCTGTTGGACCAGGGAGTCTTCTGTGCACACGGGAAGGCTGAGGGCATGAGGAGCCCATCAGACCATGTCTGTCCACCTCCACGTCCCACAGCAGCTGCTTCCTGTCTGTTTGATGGGAAGCAGCGCCGTCGCAGGTAAAGCCACACATCAATCGATGTCTATGCAAGCTGCTCGGTGACATCGGTGCCGTCCTTCACGGTGCGTGAGGTCTCACGGTTTCTGCTGATGGTCCCGTTCCCTCTCACCTGGTCTCTCTGCCCCTTGTTGTTCTAACCTCGCTGTAAAGTAACTGTGGACCATCCGGTCTTTCATCACACACACACACACACACACACACACCGCCGCATCCATCTGACACACAGCAACCATCGAGGGCAGGGGAGAGCTGCCTCCTTGAGTTTCTGAGAGCAGAGTTCACTGCCTCCTTCTTCTCCCGAGGACCAGCTTGTGAGCTTGAACCACTGACCTTGAGATGAGCAGCTCAGAGTCAATCGCAGCCTCGTCGTTCTGTGGATCATTGTAGTTGTGGAGGGAGCTGGCTGTGGTGTGGGTGCAGGTTAGGTCCCTTAGTGGGTTCTGATTCCTAGAAACTGTGCACACGGGAGGCAAGAGTGCCCGGCCCTGTGCCAGCCTCACCACAGCCGCTGTGTTTGAGCTGGGGGCAGCCACGGGGTCAGCCCATCCAGTGTCAGGGTGGGAGCATTTTGAGTCTCCACCTCCCTAAGGGTGTGACTCAGGTCAATACCCTCTATTTCCTTGGGGGTCTGGTCTGCAGAAGGCAACCCTCCCTCCCCCAAATCAAAGCCACACATCTGTGCCTGCCCCTTCCTGACCGAGCAAGGGCAGAAGCAATGGGGTCGGCTTTGGTTGTGGGGCATCCTTTTTCTGACTCTGCACCCTACCTCTGGCTGACCTCACACCTGACCTGTGGTCCCTGGGACTTGAGCTGTGCTGGGCACCTGCACTGGCTTCACCAGCTTCCGCAGCCTCGGGGGGGACAAGGAGAGTCCTTCAGATGGATGCGTGAACCTTGGGATTGGGACTGACCAGCCCTCACGACCATGTGTCCTTAATGGTCAGGCCGTGAGTCTGTGAGATGCTGCCGTGAACTGCAGAGCCGGGGTCTTGGGGGAATCCACTGTGGGCAGAATGCGGCTGGTTTCAGGGAGAGGGAGGGAGAGCCTGGGGGCCTGGACAGACACCTGGGCCCTTCCTGGGCCTCGTTGGGTGTTGGTTTCCAACAGCAACCCTGTCTGCAGCATGTGTGAGCACACTGCGGTGGCCATGACATCAGCCCAGTTCACCAGCGTGCTCATTCATTTTCAACAACTCTCTCTACCAGACGCCACGTCCTTTCCTGATATGGTCCTTCCCGGCAAGCTGCCCGTCTGAGCATGAAGGAGGCCACTGGTCATGTTTCTGCCAAGGCTGATGGTTTGCTGCCCTGGAAGGGCACCGTCTAGTCCCTACTTCTTACCAACAACTCCGTTCAAACACATCACCGCCAAGCCCCATGCACTGCGCACTTCTCCTAAATCCCCCTCGCTAACTCAGCCACAGCTGGTCTGCTCAGGCGTTTCCATGACTGCCAATCCCATTGGCATGAAATGGTGCCTCTGTTTTCACCAGACGCCCCTGTGCATGTACTTCTGGGCCAGTGAGCTCCCTGTTCTGTGCATGTCCTTGTGGCTGCAAATTTGCTGTGTGGATTTGTCCCTTTCAGTTGGCGTTTGGAGACAGATTCTGTAAACCACCCTCTGTCATCTCTCTGCTCTGAAAAGGCCACCCCGGCAGCGGCTGGCTTCAGTTCAGTCCTGTCCTGTCCTTTGGGAGTCCTGAGTTCTGTTGTTGTCCTCTGTATTGATCTTGCCCACTCCCTTTTGTGGATGGTCTTGGTATTTTATTTTAAGGACATCTTCCCTGACCTCAAGGTCACGTGTGCAGCTTCTCATCTGTTTCCCCAAGTGTCTTCATGATTTTGCTGTCCACTCCTGGGTCCACCGACCTGGAGGTTCTTCTTAGAACTGGCCAGAGAGAGGGATGTCATTGGGTATTTTGACATGTGGATGGACCCTTGTCCTAGCTGTCTCTAGGGTCATTCCTCAGCCCAGTGATCTGAAATGCCCCCTTGATCACCTGTCACGAAGGCATGAGTGCAGGATGGTCTGTCCATGGGCTCTACAAGACGGTTCTCTTGGTCTACCCTGTGCCAATTCATGCCTGTCTTTTTGACCTTATAAATCTATAGACATCCCTTCAACAACATGGACATCTTATAAGCAATACGAGCATATTATAAGCAGTATGTGGTTAATATTAGTTACCATCAAATTGGTTCCGCCTCACAGCCACCTCATGTGCAATAGAGTGAAACAGTGGCTGGTCCTGCACCATCCTCACCATTGCTGTATTTGAGCCCATCACTGAGGTCACCATGTCAGTCCATCTCATAGAGGGTCTGCTTCTTTTTCAATGCTCCTCCACTGTACAAGCATGATGTCTGTGTTAGGCAGGGTTCTCTGAGCTCCCGTATTGCGGGTTCCAAGGTCAAGGAAGCAGACAGTGGAGTCTTCCCTCAGGCAAGGCAGGCAGAGTCTTCCTGTAGGCAGTAGACAGCAGGTGGGTCAGCAACAGTTAGCAATAGTCAGTAGCACGGGAGCCTAGCAAAGCAGGCCTGAATGGGATATTGAACCCAAGCAAAGCAAGGCAACAGGATCCACCAGCCTCAAGCTCAAGCAATGTACGCACCAGCAGCGTGGTGAAGCAGGTCTTGAAGGAGCCTCAAGCTCTAGCGACACAATGGTTGGCTTGGCCTGAAGGTAGTGTAGCACACAGGTTGAGGCAGAGAACTGGCTAAAGCAGCAGGACCCTGGTCCCATCACCACAGAGCAAGAAAGATGGGGGCAGGTCTTGGAGAGCCATTTATCTCTTTTCCATCCAATAAAACTGCAACCTGATTAATCTCCGCCTGACAACCTGTCCAAAGTATGTAAGATGAAGTCTCACCATCCTTGCTTCTAAGGAGCATTTTGACTATACTTCCAAGAAAAGCTTGTTTATCCATTTAGCAGCCAGTGGGACTGCTAAAACTTCGCCAACACTGCAATTTAAAAGCGTTGATTCGTTTGCACAGGTGCACCTTAGTCCTCAAATTAACATCCTTTCAACACTTTAAAGAGGTCTTGTGCAGCAGATTCACCTAATGAAATGCATAATTTGATCTCTTGATTTTCACTTCCATGAGCACTGATTGGGGGTCCAGGCAAGGGGAGATTCTTGATAATGTCAATCTTTCCCCGTTTAGCATGATGTTACATATCGGTCCAGTTGCAAGGATTTTGGTTTTCTTACCATTGAATAAAGACCTTACATACTGCACATGAGTCGGGAGCTCCCATCTCATTGCTGATATCAGGTGATCTTGGTTCAAAGTGGAAAGTACCAGAAAGATGTTTACTTGTGTTTTATTGACTATGTGAAGACATTTGACTGTGTGGATCACAATAAACTGTGAATAACCTTGCGAAGAATGTGAATTCCAGAACACTTCATTGTGCTCCAGTGGAATTTGCATATGGATCAAGGGAATAGTGCATGGATAAGAATCGGGAAAGGTTTTGCATCAGGGTTATATCCTTTCACCAAGCTTGGTTAATCTGTAGGCTGAGCAGGTCATCAAAAAAGCTGGTTTACATTCAGAAAAGTGAAATCTGGATGGTGGGATGCAGAGATGCACATGAAAGAAAGTAGGAGGAACACTGCAGAGGACCACTCAATAGAAGAAGAACCGCCAAAGCAGAACCGAAGGCCCAGCTTTACATTTTCCAGGCCTTTTACACTAGCCGAGGGCCCTGGGTTCTACGAGGAAGAGTGCGGCATCAGGACCGGAGGAAGGCTTAATGACACCCTGTGTGTGCAGATGACAGCCATGCTTGCTCAAAGTGAGGAGGACTTGCAGCCCTTGCTGAGGAAGATCAAGGATTGTAGCCTTCGGTATGGATTATAACGCCATGTAAGGAAGACTCAAATCCTCACAACTGGACTCGCAGGTACGTCCTGCTAAATGGAGAAAAGGCGGAAGTTCTCAAGGATTTATTTTCATTTGAATGCAGCCAACACGCATGGAAGCAGTAAGCAAGAAATCAAATGACATATTGCACCGGGCAAATCTGCCGCACAAGCCTCTTGATTAACATGTTCCAGAGCAGAACTGTCCCGTAGAGGACCAAGGTGAGCTGGGCCCAAGGCATGGCCTTTGTGCTCATCTCGTGGGTGGGAGAAAGCTGGGTGGTGGCGCAGGCCGACTGGAGAGAGACCTGCATGTACAGTGCTGGAGGGAAGGCTGAGCACTGAGTCTCAGGGGCTTCCAGAGGGAAGGACACACCTGTCTGGGAAGCCTGGGTGGTGGCTTGTCGCACTCCACTCACTCACTCACTCACTCACTCACTCGGGGCAGATCTCCGGAGGGACCCATCCCTGGAGAACATTAGACTTGGTTGTGTGCAGAGACAGCAGAAAAGAGGAAAATGCTCACTGAGGACAGGCACCGTGGCTGCATGGTGGGCTCAGACACGGCAACGATTGTGGGGACTGTGCTGGACCAGGCGGTGTTTGGCAGCTATGCAAGGGGCGGTCGTGAGTTGACACCCAGAGACAACACAGGCCCAGCCTCGCCCCGCACAGAGGGCTTCCAGGGATGGTTGGGGGCGGGGGCAGGAGGGACAGTGGAAGCCTCCCCGTGCAGCTCTGTTTGTACCCTCTCTGCTGTGATAATGAATGGGGAATTGTAAGGATGAGCGTGAGCACACTCCTTTCTCCTCTGAGTCATCCCAACGAATTTCAGAAGGAGCCATGGAGGTGGGGGTGCAGTGAGAGACAGGAGACTGGCATCTGTTTCCCCTGGGGCGGGGGGTGGGTGCTGCGCACCCATGGGCCAGGCAGGCCCCAGAAAGGCTGTGTGGGCAGTCAGGTTAACACGACCAAGCTTTCCAGCTTGTGAGGCCCCACTGAAGCCTTGGGGTGAGGACAGAGAGAACGCACCAGGTGAGGGCTGGTGGCGGGGTCAAGGAGACAGGAACGGAGGGCCAAAGACACAAGGCGGTCCTCGGGGTTTGGGAATCGGCAAGGCCACCACATCTGGCTGGGTGAGACAGAGCCACACAAGGGCCACTCAGATGAGTGGGTGATGCAGGGCCATCTACCAACACGTCTTGCACGCTGGCTGCAGAAGACGTCTGGCCCGCCAGTGACATTTCACTCCTTAGAAATCCTCTCGTTAGGAATTAGCAGGCTGGGTGAATGGTGAGGCGGACGGCAGAGGAGCTGTGCTTCTGAATCGAAGCTGGGTAAACATTTATAAAGTCATCTTTCCAAGGGTAACAGAATGCAGCATGCGCACCATGTCATTCCCCCCTCCCCACCCCCCCCACCCCCCATTCCCCAGACGGGACCACAGGCTAAGGAACACCCTGCTCACTCACGGACAAATGGGGGTTGTGTCCGTGGCAGGTACCAGGATGCCCTGAGGGGGCTTCATACTCCAGCTACAAGCCACCCATCTGCTCCAGGTACCCTGGCCCTCTCTCAGGGAGCCATGTCCCCATCCCCTCACCACACATATGCAAGGATGACCTGGGCTATTTTGAGCGTCCTGAATTTATTGTGAGGAAATTCGGCTGCCAGAAATCTGTGTTTAGGAGCTCAACCGGTGGAATGTGGAAGTTGAGCCCAGCCTTCCTCTGCAGACCTCGCCTTCTGTTCATGGGTGTGGGGCTAGTGGAGTGGGCACCTGGCCCTCAGTCGCCCCACACCCACTTGCACCAAGGAAGGAGGTGGTGCTCAGGTCAGACTGTGGTGATGCCAGGGGCTTTTTGGGAGTCCGTAGAACTCCAGGTCTTTCTTCCTAACCGCCAGTCTTCAGACGCCTGGGGAACCGGGCCAGCCTCTGCCAACAGGTATTGGTGGCCGAGAGGGAGGCAGGGGCCCATCCTGCCACAGCCCCCTCCCCTCCCGCACACTGGAACCCAACAGCTCTGCTCAGGGAAAAACCATCACTGCCATCCCGTCCTTTTTGACGGCCAGCCACCCGGCAGGACAGGGCGGAACTGCCCCCGTAGGTGACGCATCACAGGAGTAGAAAGCTTCATCTCCTAGGTTTGAACTGCTGTTGAAAACCACCCCACTCTCCCGCAGCACTGCAGGGAGCACTTCCAGGGTGATAGATGCTGATTCTTGGATCCGGAGTTACTGCCCAGGCTCCCGGCAGGGACAACTCTAACCAGCTTGCCTCCTTGAAAAAAGCGCCCCCCCACCCGAGCGGAGAGGGGTTGTGGCTCTCAGCTGAGCGCCAGCCAGGCCGTCTCAGAAGTGGGCAGGGTTGACCCAGGCAGGGGTCACAGTGGCAGAGTTCTTCCAGGCCTGGTGGAGCAGTGGACCTGGGCTGGGGAGAGCATGTCAGAGGGGGGTACCCCAGGCTACCTGGTGGTTGCCCAAGACGCCCCACAGATTCCCCTGTGACTAAAACGACCAGCATGGGGGCACTTCTGAAGGCTATGCAGATGCTGTCCAAGGATGCACCTGGGTGCTAAGGTGAGAGTGGCGGAGGGACCCTGATGCAGGGAAGACATCTTCCTGCTTCCTGCTGGAGGAATACTTTCTACTCACGCTAGGGGGGCCCTGAGCCTGGGCCTGGCACTCTGGTCTGACTTGGCCATGGCTGGCAGAGGCCCAGGAGAGGTCCAGGTGGTTGTCCCCCACCCTCTGACACTCATTCTTTTGCTTGCGATCACTGGGGTCCCTGGGCAGCAGCGCAGACAGTTGAACGTTGGCAGTTCCAGACCACCCCACCTGTGCAGAAAGGCCTGCAGGGGTACTGGACCCCCCAGTCCTGGGTTGGGCTCAGCTTCCTGGAACTGGCTTGGCTTGTGCCGTCCTTGTCCTGCTGGGGCTGGGCTTCCACGGGCTGTGGTTCACCTGGGAGCCCAGCCGGGCCACAGAACTTGTTGCTCCCGAACCCTCCCCATCAGGGGTATCCTTCATTGTGGAGCCCTAGTGGCTGGTCCCCGTGACCTGGAATCTTGGGATATAGGCAGCCAGTCTTGGTGAGATGGCTGGCTGTCTCTGGGCCTCAGTTTACTGGGGTGAGACCCATGGCCCCTCACCAGGAGAGGAGCACTGAGTATAGAGAACTCGCAGGCATCAGCACTGGCTCCGTCCCTGTGGCCTGAAGGCGGTGCTGGATGACATCCCGTTCTCACGCTCACTTCCACATCACCACATCCCTCGAAGCTGCTGGTCCCCTCCAGGTGGGGACTCTCTTCTCCTGGGGCTGCGGGAGGGAGGGGCGTAAAGACACAGGGTTTGCGGGCAGTACTGGCCTGAGATTGGGCGCCCCTTGAGGTTTGCAGGAAGACACGGGTGAATCAGGAAATGGATGGCCTTTTTCAGGTCACATGACTCAGAGACCCAGAATTCATCATTTTCACCATGTCCCCTGCCTTGCAAAGCACCTGTGCCCCCCGCAGCGTTGGGGAGCCCCGGCTTTATTTTGATGAGAATGAGACATTTTGGTTTTAAACCGTCACAAGTGTTCTCTAGCTGGTGTGTATATATGTATATATATGTATATGTGTGTGTATGTGTGTGTGTGTACAGCATAACAAAGGCAGTGCGTCTGTGAACAGCACCTGAGAGACAGAGCTCATGCAGGACCAGGAGACTCGGGTGACAAATCACTGGGACGTCACCTGTGCCACCATCAAGACTCCCAGGCACCAACTCACCTCCGCTGGCATCTTGTAGGTCTGTACAAGGTGGTCCCGCCGGTCGGAGAGAAACCCAGCTTTTCTGCGGATCAGAAACAAGGCAGGGAGATCCCCTTAGCCCACAGTCCCCCAAGCTCAGGATGCTTAGCCAGGGCTTCAGTCAGTCCCAGCCCTCAGACACACAGCCCAGGCCACACCTGTGGAGCCTCGGACAACTGACTAAGGGACTCTCCTTCCTCCCCTGCCCCCGTTGTTGTTGGGATGGTCGGCTCTGACCCATAGCAACTAACGTACAGCAGCAGGAAACACCACCCGCTCCACAGTCATCCGCACAGGCCTTCTTACCTTTGAACCTGGTGCTGCAGCCAGGGGCCCGGCCATCGCCTCCAGGCCTTCCCTTTGTCCCTGCCAGTTATTGGTTTGTAATTCCTTACCCTCCTCACGCATTCCTTTTAAGGTGCTTCTGCACAGCCAGACCCAACCCAAAGCCCATTCACGGCCCTCACACCGCCCCTGTGAGTTTCCAGGACTGTAACTCTCTACAAGCGCAGAGCAACCCATCCTTCTACCTTGGAGCGGCTAAGGGGTTTGAACTGCTGACACTGCAGTTAGCAGCTCAAAACATAACTACAACACCTCCAGGGCTCAAGGTCCCACTCACTCACTCACTCACTTATATACAAACTCTCTCTGTCTCTCTCAACTCAGCCAGTTCACCACTATCTTCTATTCTAGAGCACTGCTGCAGGCTAAGATTTTTTCCTAGCTGTTAAGTGTTAACTGCAAACTGGAGGCGGTGACAAAGATTGCTTAAGCCCATCTGGGCCCTGATTCCAGTTACCTTTCTTGGTGCAGATGAGGCTCCCGCAGCTCCATGCCAGCCAAGGATCTGGGGCACCAGGGCTCTAATGGCATGTCCCCCATCTCCCCCTCCAACCCCCAGTAACAGTCTGGGATCCTCCAACCTCCTTCTAGGAGCAGGGCTCTCAAAGGCCTGGGCGCCACGTAGGCAGCCAGGCTGGCCAGGGCTAGGGGCAGGGTGCAGGGCTCAGTGCTCCACTGCCAGCTTGGGGAGGACCTTCAGCTTAGAGGCATCCTGCCAGATGGGTGGCCTGTGGTGAGGGTCCAAGGGAGACCCCAGGCACAGGAACCTGGACCTGAGACTGTGCATTTTGTTTGGGCTCTCTTTCATTCCGATAAAACAATTCTAGAAAAGACTTAACTCCGGAAGGACACAATGGGAACTCCCACTGCCCCCCTTTCAGGCTGCCGCTGTGGGCTAGGGGATGGTCCCGCCTGTTTTACAATTAAGCACAAGGTGAGTGGGGGGAGGGGGCTTCTGGATACAAGGGGCTGGGGGAGGCCTGCTCCCACCCTCGCTGGTCAGGGAGAGGTTGTCAGACCCAGACCCTTGGAGACATCCTCTTGGCTCTGAGGAGGAAGCTTTGGGGACCAGTCCTGCTTGTCCTCTGAAAGCCCCCAACTCAGAACCTCCCACTCACCCTGACTCACCCCCAGGCACGCCAGGTGATGGGCAGCATCCCGGAGGCACAGGTCGCGCTGGCCCACCACCAGCCCCTCGCCTGAGCGCTGCGCCAGGCGGACAGATCCCAGTAAGGTGCTGCAACAAGTCCTCTGGGCCGCAGCACAGGGCACCACCCGTCCCGCGCGGCTGCAGTAGGTCTGAGCGCGCGGCCCAGCCCAGGGGCCTGCCCTATCCCTGCCTGCATTTCACTCCCACCCCTCCAGGGACCCTCAGGGCGGAGGTGCCCCGAAGAGCTAGGTCACCTCATAGAGTCCAAGACTGGGCCTAACCCCGCCTGACGGCCCACACATACCTGGGCCTGCAGCGCGCGCCACGTCTCTGCTCTGCGGCGCCACCTCGGCCTTTATACTGCTCTCCCCACTCCCCCCAAGTCGCCACGTCCGGGCGGCGGGACAGGGCGGGGGACACCCAGGGGTATGCTAGGCTGGGAGGGGGCCCCAAAAAGTGGGTACTCCGGCGATCTCGCCCTATCGGTCTTGCTCGTGACTTCCTATGGGAAAGCGGACACGGGGGCGCGGAGGGGGTCCCGTGCGGGCCCG
>NW_022111373.1:150098074-150101361 GCF_000313985.2 Echinops telfairi
CGGCTGGGGGCGCCACGACAGTGGCTGCGGGGGAAGTTGGGTCCCCGCCGGGCCAGGGTTGAGTGGGCGGCCTCCAGTCCGGACCTGCCCGCACCTCCCCCAGGGGTTCGGCGGGCGCTTCGCAGCCCCGAGGCCCTGTCGTGCCCACGGCGGGGCGGTGGGAGTCCGGGGTGCAGGGCCCGTGGACTCCGCTCGGTCCGGCGCTGGGTCGGAAGGAGACCTAGGCCGCCGGTGGCTGCAGTCAGCGCGCCCCTCTCCAGCTCTCCCGCGCGCCCTGTGCTGCGCGCACCGACTGGAAGGGGTTTTGGGGGGGACGCGGGCCCGCGGGCACCCATCCTCCCCCGTGTGCAGTCGGCGCCGTCCGGGCCCGCCTGGCGCGGGGGTCGGGCGCCCGGCTTTGGCGGGAAGCGCGCCCCGGGGCGCCGGCCTGGCTTTGTACCTGGCGAGTTGGGCTTTAACTTTGCGGCGCCCAGGCGCCCTGGGGACCCCCGGCAGAGGGCGCAGCGAGCCGAGAAGAGCCGCGGGCAGGTCCCGGGGAGCGGCTGGGAGTCTCCGGCTGCCAGGATGCCCCTGGAGGCCCCGGTGACTTGCAGGCCGGAGCGGCCGGCGTTGCCCGCGGAGGGAGGGTGAAGGCAAAACGCTAGCCTTCAGGCCGCAGAGGCTTCTCCCAGATTCACACTTGCCGCCCGTCGGGGTCCCGGGGCTCCGCGGCCATCCGCCTGCAGTGGAGGAGTGGGGACAGCGGGAGGGAAGACGCGTCGGCGGCGCTTTAACCGCTACGCAAACTTTGGCCGGTTCAGACGCAGGGCTTTATCAGGCTAGGGCGCCTGGGCTTTTTGGAAAGCGCTTGTGGGTCAGCGCCCTCCAGGGTGGGTTTGGAAACAGCAGATGGGTAATTACAGGAGTGTGTCTTCCCGGAGAAGAACGGCTTTGGAAGAAAAGGACTTGCCTCTAGAAGGGAGGATCGTAGCCGCTGGTTTGGGTTGATAAACAAGGTGATCGTTAAGGTGTGCTTTATTATTTCAGCGAGAATACTCCCTAGCCTCGGGGCCCTGGTGGCATCCTGGTTCAAATCCACCAGCAACTCCATGGGAGAAGGATGGGGAAGAAGCTCAAGTAGAAAGAAAATGTTTTGGAAATGATGGCAACCTATGTACAAATGTGCTTGACACGATGGATGGATTGTGCTAAGAGCTGTACGAGTGCACACACACACACACACACACACACAAAGAGAATGGTAGTCTTGGAAACCCACGGGGCAGTCCCACTCTGCCGGATAGGGTCACTGTGAGTCGGCAGTGACCCGCTGGCAATGAGCTTGTTGTTTTCTGCAAGGCTTAGCCATGGAGGCCAGGTGGTAAAGTAGCTGTTGACAGAGAAGTTGGTGGTTCTAAGCCACTGGCCACTCCTGGGGAGGACACGGCTGTCTTGGTCCTCGAGGCTGGTTCTCTGCCCTTCTGGGTCTCCCAGAATCGGCCTCCATGGCCAGCCTAGGGCTGGGCTTAGGGGTCAGTCTGTGCTGTATGTATGACTGGTTCCTGGTTGGGGTGAAGGCAACAGTGCTTTCTGTGATATGTACTGGAAATAGGTTTACTTCTCGGTGACTAAGTTTACCCAAGGGGATCATGGTTTCTACCCTTAATGCTTTTAAAACTTCCCCCATATAAACAAAAAAGCAGTCTCAATGCAATTGCCTGGTCCGCTTAAGACAGGTTTGCTGTCCGGGAGTTTCTCCCAGGACACAGCTTTTGTTGCGAGAGACACCAGCCTGGTGTCTGCTCTCCTGGGCAGGGCTCCCGGGGCTGGAGGCTGGTGTCCTGCGAGCCTGCCTTCAGCCACAGGGCCCTGACCTGGGTATGCTCTCATCGGCAAGAGATGATGCACGAGAAGCGCCTTGTGGTGGGCCCTCCTTGGGCCACTGGCCATTAAGTGAGGATGAAGGATGTCCACTCCTGTAAAGAGCCACCATCTCAGAAACCCATGGCCAGCTCTGCCCTGTCCCATAGGGTCACTGTGAGTCAGCGTGCACTCAGCGACAGTGAGTTCCTAAGAACAAGCTTAAGGAAAGGCGCAGGACTGGACGGACGGTGTGTGTTTTGTTCCGGCGAGTCGGAACTGATCCGACGGCGCGTACCGAGGCAACGCAGCATGAGTGCCCCTGACTTCCCGGGCTGCCTTCTGGCCAGTTCCTGTGAAACCCTGCTGGGCGCACAGGCTTGGCCTTTGCCTGGGAGGGCTTTCTAACACTTCAGATGGCACAGAGATGGACCTTTTCTGCTGCCCCAGCATCTGGCTGGAGTGGCACTTAGAACATGGCCCTGTCGACTCTGTTGACCACAGCTGAAGACAGAATTGGACAGTCCCCCAACTCCGCGAGTGTCAGGGGCTTTGGAGACGCCCTCTGGCCACACACTGGGCACCCGACCTCCTGCTGGGGAGATGGGGCAGCAAGAAGAGGAGACCACTGCTGATGTGGACAGCTGTCCCCTGTGCTGCGTGCTGGCTGCCCAGAGTGCCAGGGGCCGGACTTCAGGACTGTGCTGAGGGTGCCCAGGGAGAAAGGCCTGGCTGTCGGCAGGCAGACTGGGGTGAGGCTGCGGGTTAGGGTCCAGCCATTACAAAGCGAGTGGCACAACTTTGGGGCTTCCCAGTGCCCAGAAACATTCGGTCGACACTAGACTGTCACGTGCAAAGTAAGTGTGGGAGAAGCACGTGAGGGACGTGTTGGGCTGCTGTGAGAGTAGCCAGAAGTGGGGCAGAGTGCGCATCGGTTGCCCTTGTGAGAGACATGGGGGGCCCAGGGACATGCTGACACAGGGCGGCCACCAGCCTTTGGTGTCAGCTCGCTCCTGGCCAGAGCCCGCTCTGCCATCCTGGGGGGACTTGATGGTTTTTAAAAAGGATTCCAAATATGTGTCTGTGTATGTGCACGTGTTTGTGTATATACATATAAATGTATGTGTATATATGTATGTGTGCGTGTTTATACACATGCATATATACGTGTATATGTATGTGTGTATGTGCGTGTGTTTACATATATGTATGTGTATATATATGTATGTGTACATGTGTGTGTATGTGTATTTACTCGTGTACGTGTTCACAAAGTGAATGAACCAGAGTCCTTGCTTCTGACCAGACAGCCGGGGTATTAAGAGCTGTGAACGGTCAGGTCAGAAGCTGCCTCCCTTTTGGGGGGCACCAGTTGTGCCACCAGGCCATCGTGGCCCTAGGCATGAACCAAGAACAGAAACTCCTCAAGAGAGACTTTGCATTATGGG
>NW_022111373.1:150102914-150104768 GCF_000313985.2 Echinops telfairi
ATCTGTCCATGTTTTCTCTCCCTACGTCTCTGAGGGGTTCCTGCTGCACCTAGAGAAAGGCGGGCAGTGGGCGTTTGCATTTCAGGGCGGGCACTCTTCCCTGCCCTCTCCCCCTCCGAGCCCCACAGCAGAGTCAGCAACTCCATCCCAGGTGGGTGGCGACTTCCTCTTGGGGGCCACTTGGGTGCCAAATCAAGGTGGCCTTTGTTGAAGTGTGAAATGGGGGAGGTGGGAGGCAGGGTGGGCGGACAGCACTTGGTCACCTTGGCAGTGATGGCATGCCCACCGGAAGGACAGTGGGCTTTATGGGGACACCTGCGCCCCCCACCCCAATTCTGCAAATGAGTCACTGGGACCCCAGACTCGCCAGCAGGGAGGGTGGGCAGAATGCTCAGCTGAGCGCCAGTGGACAGGGCCTTTCTGACTGGGCCTCCTGTCGCCTGTGGCGTAGAGATACTGGCTGGATTCTGGGGTTCTTTACCCAGAGGGGCAGAGGTGAGTGAACCTGACCAGGTGCAAAGCAGGGGGGCTGGGTAGGGGGCAGTGTTGGAACCCCAGGCCAAAATTGGGGCCACACCTCTGGGTGTTGGTGGGTCTGGACAGCACGTTCCCCTCCCACCAAACAGCGGTTGGCAGTGACTGGCGTGGTATGGGCCCAGTGTGTGTGTAGGACTCTCTGGACAGCCCGGCTGTGGGTGGACATGCCTGGGGCTTGCTTTGGGGAAGGCTGAGGGCAGGAAAGGATGCTTGCTGGGCCTGGGGGACAGCCTGATGGGCAGGGCCTTTGCGCCCTCTTCCCCTCCCTCTCCCCTCCCTGCAGGGAGAGCCTCCCCTGGACAGTTGTGGATTCTGGGCCTGAGATCTCACCCTGGTGGATAGACTCGTGGTTGTTTTCCCGTGACGGGAGGGGGTGGGGGTCCCTGGCGGTAGCCTGCTGCCTGGAGATGGGTGCTGGTGTTGGGCGGCAGCCCTGGTAGTAGCGACACTCCCTCTGGGTGACCTAGAGTGGGCTGACATCCCCTGAAGGCTCCAGGTGGGGACATGACCTTCCGGAGGGACTTGGAGTGGGCGAGCTGTGAGGCTGCAGCCCTGTCTGCAGGTGGCCCCCGGATGTGGCAGGGGCCCCCAGGATGTGGTAGTAGCCCCCGGATGTGGCAGGCCCTGGCACCAGGACAGTGGTGGAAGAGGGGGCAATGCTAACAGCAGGATGTGGGGGTGCTAAGACAAAGGCCATGCTGGTGTGGGAGTGGCATCAGAATAAGCTGGCTGCTGGTCTGACAGGGACCCGTTGGCCCTGGGACTGGGGACCCTGGTCACCTTCAGCCGGAAACTGATCTCACACCTTTGGCTCAGTTTTCAGCCACGGGATAGACAGCCTTGTCAGGGGTGCAGTGAGTGACCCCAGGGAAGCCGTCTGAGACCACAAGGGGGGAAGCTGAGAAGGACAGAGGGCAGGGAGGAAGCTGGCAGAGCCGTGCCATGTTGCGGGCAGGGCGGTCAGTGTCTGGAGTCAGAATGTGCAGAGAGTGCTGACCGAAAGCACGTCGCAGAGTTGAAGGCAGCTGCAGGTGGCCAGCAGGGCTGACCCCGCCGGGAGTGGGCTCTGGGACTGGTGGGACTGTGCAGTTGGACTTGAACGTAGACAGGTTGCCTTTGTGCTGAGACACCTTGGTGGCTCATTGGGTTAGGCATTGGGGTACTAGCAGGGAGGTTGTATTAGTCTGGGTACTTTGGAGAGACAAATCCACAGCAATTCATGTATAAGAGAGTTTTATGTAAAGAAAGTGTGCATCACGAAAACATCCCAACCCAATGCTGCCCAAGCCCACAAGTCCAACATTAACCCATTAACCC
>NW_022111373.1:150105970-150107497 GCF_000313985.2 Echinops telfairi
CCCAGGTTGCAAGGTGCCCAGCATGCACGGGGGCCGGGACCAGGGGCCGAGGGTGCTGCAGGACGCACAGTACAGTGGCGTTTGGTTGTGTCATGGGGGAGTCGTTGTGAGTGGGGGGGGCACCTGGAGGGTGCCTCAAAGACCCACAGAAAGGCAGGACATCCTCTAGAGGGTGGGGGCCCAGGGGGACGATGGATGTGGGCGCAGGCCACAGTGGAGATGGTTGCACCCCCTGTAAATGGGTGCAGACTCCCCGTGGTGCCCATCCACAAAGGGCATGCCTTCTGGTGTGTAACTCGCCCCTCCGCAAGCTGTCAGAGAAAGCCCCTATGGTCAAGGGCATCGCCCCACAGGCCAGAGCCCAGCCATAGTGCCCTGCCCGGGAACCAGACTCTGGGTCTCCGTTCATACAAAGCCTGGACAGGGCCATTGGCGCCCACCAGCCGGCCCCTTTGCAAGGTCAGGAACAGACTCGGCTCCTTTCCCGGTGACCCAGATGACCACATGTCCTCCCTCCCCCCTTCGGTCAGACTCAGCCCCTGGGTGTGTGCTTGCCTTGGGTGCTGGCTACTGATGGACCTGGCTTTCCTGTCCATGGGGGAGTCACTTGGGCCATAGCCCAGGCCCCCTTGCTCGGGAAGGCGTGGCTGGCATTGGTGGGGACGTCTGCTCTGTGTCCCACAACACCTCTTAGCAGGTGTGAGCTTCAGCAGGTGGGCAGCTGGCATCCCCCACTTCCAAGTACTGAGGACCTAGGCACTGCCATCAAGTCGACTGACCCCTGAAGACCCGATGGGCACTTGGAGCGTGGCACTGGAGAAGAGTATCATCGAAGTACCATGGATGCTGAAAGGTCGAGCATGGCCG
Source organism: Echinops telfairi (assembly GCF_000313985.2). NCBI lineage: Eukaryota > Metazoa > Chordata > Mammalia > Afrosoricida > Tenrecidae > Echinops > Echinops telfairi. The sequence goes on from NW_022111373.1 coordinate 150,106,838, forward strand.
TCTCAGGAGCAGTGTGGCCGAGCGCTCCTAAGAGGCAAAGGTGGTGAGACTTGGTCTTACAGTAGTCCCCGAAGAAGGACATCATGTTGGGTGAAGTAGAGGGGCAGCAAAAAAGAGGGAAGACCTTAAGGAGCGAGACTGCCAGCGACAACAGGCCCCAGCCGAGGAGCCATGGGGAGGACGGCGCAGGAGCGGGCAGGGTTTCATTCTGTTGGGCATAGGTTGCTCTGAGTCAGAGCAGACTCCACAACTCTACGTGAGCAGAAAGCCTCCTCGCTCTCCCTCCGAGTGGCAACTGCCTTCGGGCTGGCGCTGACCTGTTGGCTCTCAGCCCAGGGCACAACCACCGCACCACCAGGACTCCTCTTTAACACAGACGAACAGATTATTTTCCCGAAGAAGTCTAATAATGTACACTTCCACTGAGCTGACTTTAAACCAGATTGCTACGGTCTGGACATTCTGACTCTGGCTCTCAGTGAGGCCTTGGACCGGCCCTCTCACCTCGCTGTGCAGGCTCTTCTCCTCCCCTTCCCGTGAGCTGGCTGGGGGCCCAGCTGGCCCTTTCTACACGGGGTCAATGTGGAGAGAGATGGTCCCCACTGAGGGCGGGCCCTGGGGTCCCGGCAGGTCTCCCGCTCCAGAGCTGCTGTCAGCCTG
>NW_022111373.1:150109438-150110507 GCF_000313985.2 Echinops telfairi
TGAGAGTGGACAAACTGTGTACATTGAGAGTGCAGACTGTGTACACTGAGAGTGGAGACTGTGTGCACTGAGAGTGGAGAGACTGTGTGTACACTGAGAGTGGAGACTCTATACACTGAGAGTGACACTGAGAGTGAAGAATGTGTACACTGAGAGTGGAGAGACTGTGTGCACACCGAGAGTGGATAGACTGTGTGCAAACTGAGAGTGGAGACTGTGTGTACACCTAGAGTAGAGCAACTGTGTACACCGAGAGTGGACAGACTGTGTGTACACTGAGAGTGGAGACTGTGTACATGGATAGTGGAGAGACTGTGTGTACACCAAGAGTGGAGACTGTGTGTACACCAAGAGTGGAGACACTGTGTGTGCACTGAGAGTAGAGACTGTGTACACTGAGAGTGGAGAGACTGTGTGTACACCGAGAGTGGACAGACTGTGTGTCCACTGAGAGTGGAGACTGTGTGTACACCTAGAGTAGAGAGACTGTGTGTACACCTAGAGTAGAGGGACTGTGTGTACACCGAGAGTGGACAGACTGTGTGTACACTGAGAGTGGACAGACTGTGTATACACTGAGAGTGGAGACTGTGTGTACACCGAGAGTGGAGACTGTGTACATGGATAGTAGAGAGACTGTGTACACTGAGAGTGGAGAGACTGTGTGTACATTGAGAGTGGTGGCTGTGTATATACTGGGAGTGGAGACTGTACACTGAGAGTAGAGAGACTGTGTGTTCACTGAGAGTGGAGACTGTGTACACTGAGAGTGGAGAGACTGTGTACATTGAGGGTGGAGAGACTGTGTGTACACCGAGAGTGGAGACTGTGTGTACATCGAGAATGGTGGCTGTGTGTACACTGGGAGTGGAGACTGTACACTGAGCGTGGAGAGACTGTGTGTATACTAATAGTGGAGACTGTGTACACTGGGAGTGGAGAGACTGTACACCAAGAGTGGAGAGACTGTGTGTATACCAAGAGTGGAGAGCTGTGTATCCCAAGAGTGGAGAGACTGGGTACACCAAGAGTGGAGACTGTGTACACTGAGAGTGGAGAGACTGTGTGT
>NW_022111373.1:150111906-150113192 GCF_000313985.2 Echinops telfairi
GCTGCAAGTACACATCTGCACCACCTGCACCTCACAGACTGAAAAGTGAAGGCCCATCCTGGTTGGTGGAGCAGGGCCTTTTGGGGGCCAGCCAGGGGCTGGAAGGGGCTGAGGGGGTGTGAGCCTAGGCCCAGACAGAAAGACACCTCATCTGGAGTGAGGAATTCAGAGACCAGAATTTCTACTTCTGGGTCACCTCCCACTTGCTGTGTGGCAGAGATGCTAGACATGTGACCCAGAGAGAATCTACCATCCACCCATCCATCCATTCCCTCACCCACCCATCTGTCCATCCACCAACCCATCCACTCACCAACCCATTCACCCATCCATCATCCATCTACCCACCCATCCACTTACCCACCCGTCCAGCCATCCACCATCCATCTACCCATCCACCCATCCACTCCTCCACCGATCCATCATCCATCCACTCACCCACTCATCTGTCCACCCATCCACTCATCCATCACCCATCCATCCACCATCCATCTACTCATCTACCTGTTCATCATCCATCCGTCCATCCATCATCCATGAATCCATCCATTCACCTCTCTCTGTCATCTGTGGTAGCTGCATAATTTCATGTCAACCTGATAAATAAGTTGTAGTGGTGGAGTCTAGCCTGTCAATCAGATGACGCAGCCTGGTGCTGGCTCCTGGTGGCTGTGGCCTTCTCATGAGGATTCTGGGAACTTCCCCTTTTTCTCCCTGGAAGTGGGCCACATGCTCTCTGCTTCACCTTTCTGTTGAGGAGCCACATGGAGTCCCTCACCAGTCCACCACCACTGGATCCACAAGGCTTTCTACCCAGCAGCCTGTGATCTGCCTGCCTTTGGCATCATTGCAAGTGCTGCGTGAGTCTGACGAAGAATTTGTGAAGTAGTATCGGACATACGGGCTCATATTGGACTTATGGACTTGATATGGACTGGGCTGGGATGTTTGCTCCATATAAAATTGCTCTTTGATATAAAGTTCTTTCTTACACACATACAAGTGTCAATGAATTTATTTCTGTAGTTAACCCAGACTAACACATCATCTCTCATTCATCCTTCTATCTTTTCTATCATCTCTCACCTGTGTATCCATGTATCCCTCCACCCACCCATCTGTCCACCTACTCCTCCATCCATCCATCCATTCAACCATCCATTCATCTATCCACTTACTCACCTACTCATCCATCCATCCATCCATCCATCCATCCATCCATCCATCCATCCATCCATCCATCCATCCACTCAACCCATCCATCCACCCACTCACCCACCTACTCA
>NW_022111373.1:150116397-150119901 GCF_000313985.2 Echinops telfairi
CAGCCTGTGGTTTTTAACCAGGGCTCCTTGGGGGAGAGGGGGTGGGCCTCTGAGCCTGAGGCTGAGCAATCCAGCCAGGACTCCTTGGGGACGTGGGTGGGAGGTGCATGTGCCCCCCTTCAAGCTTCAGCGTATGGGTTGTAGACAGGGCTCCTCTGGGTGGGGGGATAGGGGTGACTGGAAGGGGCTTGCGCCCTTACAGAGCCTCAGCCTGACTCCTCTCCGGGCCTTGGGGGTGTGGATGGTTAGGAGGTACACTGGGTCCCCTTAGAGCCTCTGCCTGACTCCTGGCTGGGCCTTGGGGCCTGGGTGGTTGCCTCAGCCTCCCTGTGAGAGGCTTGTTCCAGCATGGGCCCAGGGCCTGCCTCTTGGCAGGGACTCTGAATGGAATTCAGCAAAGGAACACATCGATGTGGTGATCTACAGCAGGCCAAGGGTGAGGTCTTCTTGCCTGCAGACTGGGGTTCAGGGCCACTGGGGCTAGGGGCATCCACAACTGTCCTTCTCTCAGGCCTCAGCCTCTGGGGCACAGCCCTCTGCTCAGGAGCCTGCCCTCCACTCCTGTGCTCTGCAAAGGCAGACGTGAGCCCAGCCCTCGAACTGCAGAAGGGCTGGCCATCAGCTTCCACTCTGTTTCCAAGCAGCAGGGGTCGGCTCAATGGCACACAGCAGCGGCTAAAAAGCCTGAGTCCTCCGCTGTCAGCATCACGACAGTCTGTGTTGCTGCAGACAGCGAGGGGCGCCTGGAGTCCCACGTCTGGGCTGAGACCACCAACAGCTGGGAGACCTCATGACAGATCTGTGCGGAGACAGACAGGGTCTCCCTGAGACCAGACGGGCTGGGGCTGCGTGCGAGCTTGTGAGGACAGACCCACTTCAGGAGCACCCCGAGGGATGGCTGCAGCCCTGGAGGGTGGGCCAAGCAGTCCTGTGTCCGAAATCCAGCCTCCTGTGCCGCTGGCACTCCCCTCCTCTTGGTGGGTGGTGGGGGTGTCACAGGCTCTTCCCTGGGGGCCTCAGGCAGCAGATGCCACGACTGTTTGTTAAGCAGAGAGTGGCAGTGCCGTGTGTTCGACGCATGCCCTTTGAGACCCTTGTCCCGGCGTCTTGCGTGGTCTTGTTGGTTTTCTCTCCCCGTTCACTCAGGGAGCCGTGGCTCTGGGGAGCGCTGCCACCTTGAAGCCTCCTGGGAGGCTGGTGGCACAGTGGTTATGAGCTCACGGGGCTGCTGAATCCACAAGGTCGGCAGTTCGAAACCAGCTGTCTCTCCTTGGGAGAAGGATGAGGCTTTCTACTCCAGCAAAGAATTCTTGTTCCAGAAGCCCATGGCGCGGTTCTGCCCTGTCTCGGTGGGTCCCCATGTGTGGACAGCGGAGTGTGTGTGTGTCTGGGTGTCTGCCTTGGGACTCCACATGCTGCTTGTTACCTGCAACCAGACACTCGTTGGGAGAAATGCCACCAGGATGCTTCTAGGAAGCAAGGAGGGGGAGGCTGGTTCACTCACTGTGGGCATGCCATCAGGAGATACCAGACGGCTTTGCTGGACACAGGAGGTCACCGGACAGAGGAGCCCCTGCAGGAGAGGGCCAGGCACAAGGCACGCCCACGGCAGTGAAGACGCCTCAGGGCCGGGCGCGTGTCCGCTGGGTGGCTGACCGTGAGCAGGACCCACCCGATGACGCTGTCAGTGCTGCTCCTGGGACTCGCTCGCTGCTGGCCCCTCCGTGGTCACCCCCCATGGCCCACCCTCCTACCCCCGGCCCGGAGACCGGAGCTCCTCCCTTGATGGTACCTGGACTTGTCGCTAAAACAAACCAGCAGGAGGTTTGCAGGCCCCCTGGCGACCTTCCCACTGGCATGAGCCCCTCGGGGTCTCCTGGTCCCGAGCTGGCCGTTCTTTTGGTGACCTGCACTTCCCCTCCTGCAATCTCACGCCTCACGCACTGCAGTAGTGTGCGTCCACTCCAGGTTCACACGAACGTGGGTCCCTTGGGGGCGGGGGCTGGGCAGTCCGTCCCATCCCAGGGGGGATGGCTGTCCCCAAGGTGGCATGGGCATGGCAGCAGGCCAGGCACTGGGTGGCGGGGGCCCTGCTCGCTGAAGGTCAGCATTGCACGGCGACGGGAGAGTTTCCAGTGCCCCTGGCGGCCCTGCTCCTTACAGCAGACACCCCCTGGGCAGTGGACGAGGAACCAGCCTTGCGCTTGACCCACCTGAAGACACTGGCCGACATGGTGCACCCAGTCAGCCCCGGCAGCGCCCCCTTGAAGAATCGCCCTCCACAGATGTGCTTTCTCAAGTTCCAGAGGCCTGGGCCGCCTCCGTCCTCTTGCCGAGCAGTTCCAGCCGTGCCGGGTGGAGCGCGGTTTTGGTGAAGCCATCGGATGCTCAGAAGGAGTGTGACGCGGCAGGCATACCTGTGGCGGCAGGCATACCTGTGACGGCTCACCACGCCTGCTTGGTCCTCCCACGGGCACACACAGCCCAGACACCCTCACAGCCCCGCGGGCCAGCTGGGGGCTGGGTGGCATCGTCCAGGGCAGCCTGTGTCGAGGGTCAGTGCGGCCGAGGCTCCAGGCCCTTGGTCTTGTGTGCAGGCTGCGAGGTGGTCGCACGCAGACTTTGCTGGATGTGCGGTTGGTGTGGCTGTTTCCACCAGGGCCCAGGTGCTTAGGGGCTTTCTGGTGACCTCTTCATCCAGAGATGCACTATCTGGGCACTCAGTGCCCGGAGGGGTGGGGGCGGCAGGGCCCTCAGACGTGTCGAATCGCTGTTGTCCACTCTGGTTCAAGCCGTGGCAGCAAGCAGTGTGGCTGGGGTCTGGGTGAAGAGAGGCCCTGAGGACCCTGTCCTGTGTCTCTGCTGTCTGCATGGGTCAGCAGGGTGCACATCTGGAGGCCAGGTCTGCCCTGGTGGTCCAGGGCTGTAAAGTCGGGGTGCCTGGACCTTCTGATTGCACACCCACAGAACATCCATCCCACTGCTCAGAGCACTGGCCCTGCAGGCAGGACACTGGAAACCCTGGCCTGGTGGGCTGATGCCTGCCTGGCCTGCTCCCTTACCTGACTCCCAACTGGAACCTTCCCCACTTGGACTCCCACCTGGGCCGCCCTCACCCGGTGCTCATGTGGGCTCATCCACCTGGCTCCCACCTGGGCCTTTCCCCACCTGGGTCTTCCCTGCCCAGCACTCAGCTGGACACCTTCCACGCTCAACTCCCCACCTGGTCTCGCTCACTGCCTGTCTTCCCCCTGGGCTGGCTCCCAACCGGGCTTCCACCTTGACCGGTTCCTAACCCTGCTTCCACCTGGGCCTGCCTCTGCCTGGGTGCCCCCTACCTGGCTCCCACCCATCTCCAACCTGAGCTCACCTGGGCCCGCCCCACCTGGCTCCTGCCTGCCTGCAGAACATTCTGTCCTTTGTGAGTCAGCCCCTCAGGCTGCACCTCTTCCTGGCCATCAGGTGCCCCTATTTTCTGAGAGGTGATTTCCAGGGAGGCCGGCC
>NW_022111373.1:150121733-150122854 GCF_000313985.2 Echinops telfairi
AATCAGCTATTCAGATAATTTAGGTAAGTAATTTATTTATTTCATAAATACATAAATTTTCTTGGATTTAGCAGACAGTACTCATATGCCAAAGAATAAAATAATACTATACATAATTTTTAATGTATTATATTTGTAAGTTGTACTTATGTTGAAATTAAAAAAAATATATTACAATACTATTTTTGCGTTCTATGAAAGCTTTTGTTGCTTCCTATAGACCAAATTTTTAATCAAGAACCACACCCCTACCCCACTCCTGGTCATTGGTGTCCCGCTTTACCAATGTTAAAATCTGGTCACCTTAACCTAAGTCCCTGGCATTAGCTCCTCATTTTTCCCCTCCCTCATGAGCCCTGGATCATTTATAAATTAGTATCTTGTCATATCTTGCCCCGTCCGACATCTCCATTTGCCAGTCTGTGCTTTTACAGGCCGGTGGGACTTTGAGTGTTCGTCACCAGCACCCTTACCCGGATGCACCAGTTCTTCCTTGAGCTTCCTCATTTGGTTTCCAGCTCCCACATGCTCAGGTGACTTAAAAGACCAGGCACACCTCAGTGTCAAGGTGACCTCGTTGCTTTTGTCCGTTCTTCTCTTGCCTGCCATTCCCCATGAGCACTGGTTGTGGATGCAAGCAGGACACAGTCCCTGGTAACCTCTGTCTTTTCTCCACTCATCACGCTGTCTGTCGCCTGTCGGCCCCGTTGTGAGGATTTTGGTTTTCTTGACATTGAGCCACAGCGTGAAGAACTGGAGCCTTGTCCTTGGTCTTCAGGCCCTCCTCTCCTTCAGCAAGCAAGGCTGTGTCATCTGCGAATCGCAGGCTGTCACGAGCCCTCCTCCAGTCCCGATGCCTGGTTCTGCTTCCTAGAATCCAGCTTCTCTGATGATTTGCTCCGCATCCAGACGGAATACGTGTGGTGAGAGGAGAAAACCCAGGCGCACACCTTTCCTGACTTTAAGGCAGACATGGCTCCCTCAGTCTGTTTGCACAACTGCCGCCTGAGCACCGCGAGGCGTTCTGCAGTGCCCAGCCCTTTTCTCAGCATGGTCCGGGGGAGCTGGTGTCCACAGCTGGATGTTTTGCATGGTCAGCGAGGATGGATGGGATCGGGAGT
>NW_022111373.1:150123668-150127305 GCF_000313985.2 Echinops telfairi
GCTGAGTCAGGAACAGACCGGCCTGTGCTATTTTTGAAGCCTCATCATTTCCCTGCGAAGAGGTTACTGTTTTTATCCTTATTTACAGAAGCACAGACTTAGCAAAGTGAAACCACACGCTTCCCTGTTGGCAGAGAGCAGTGGCTAACTTTGGACTTGGGTCATCTTGCTGCCAGAGGCCTCACTTTCTGTCACTGCCTGCAAGCCCCGAAGTTCAAGTCCCCTGGGAGGGGCCTCAGAAGGAAGTCCTGCTGACAGCCTTGGAACCTGAGGGCCACAGCTCTGTACCTGGGACCACAGGGCCACAGCTCTGTCCCTGGACCAGAGTGCCGCAGCTCTGTCCCTGGGACCAGAGGGCCACAGCTCTGTTCCTGGGACCACAGGGCCACAGCTCTGTCCCTGGACCAGAGGGCCGCAGCTCTGTCCCTGGACCAGAGGGCCACAGTTGTGCTCTGACACACCGGGACAGTCTGTGAGCAGTGAGGTCTTTTTGCTGCTTCCTGGGGAGCAGAGCTGCTTTGGGGAAGTCCTATCAGAGAAGAGGGACCTCTTTGCGATACTGTGACTTCCTCTAGAGATCGGGGTCCTGGGTAGGGAGCCTGGTGGGCTGTCTTGCTGGGGCCCTTGCTGAAAAATTGGGGTGGCAGTATTGACACTCTAGGGGCATGTGCCCCCTTTGGACTTCAAAACCTCCATTCTCAGGACCAGGAAAGCACCTGGGGCAATGAGGGACCAGCTGGACCGTGAGTGGACCAGGGTGAGGGAGGTCGTAGATAGCTCTGTGGGGCCCTCGTCTCTTCACAGTCACTGAGCGAAGGGGCCTCCACGTGGCCCAGAGAGATGACCCTGGCAGGCGCACTCCCTGCTCTGTGGTTCCTGAGACTTTAAATCCCCGCAGGAGCAGACAGCCTCATCGTTTTCCTACGGAGCGGCTGGTGGGCTCGAACCGCTGACCTTGCAGCTAGCAGCTCATGCGCCACTCACTATGTCACGGGCTCTTCTTGTTCAGGAGCCTGGACACCAGGGACATCAGGGTGCTGACGGCAGGGGAAGGTTCCCTTCTGTCCTTGTTGCTCTCTGAGCACCACCCCTCCCCCATGACCCGCCTGGGGCCCAGGAGGTTCCTTATACAGGATCCCAGGGTCCAAAGGCCACCTCCGTCTGTGAGCTGCTCTCCTGGCCCCCTTGGCTAATCACTTTGACCTCTGAAAAGGGGCTGAGTGGAGACAGGGCCTGGCCCTGCAGAGGCACCCGACCTCGTCAGCATCACCTCAGTGCCGTGTCAGCGGCGAGGCCATGGCACACAGGGTCACAAATGGGGGGTCCTCACATCGTATGGAGGGCCCATGCCGATCCCTCACATGACATGGGGCCAGGATCCTGCCAGCCGGCCTGTTCTTACTGGGCCTGGGCTCTTGCTGCGCGGGGCTTGCTCAGTTCCTGTCATTCCCCTTTGGGGTCAAACCCCCACCCGGCCGCGGAGTGGATTCCAGCGCACAGGGACCCTCTGCAGAGGGTCTGAGAGTGTGGGCCTCAGCTTTCTCCGCGGAGCTGCCGGGGGCTCAGAACCGCGGACCTTCGGGCTGGCAGCCTAGCCCTTGGCCCTCAGCTCCTGCCGTGAGGGAGAGGACGAAGCAGAGACACCACCGAGGGAGCCCCCTGCTTCGGGACCCACCACACTCACCAGAGGGAGAACTGGGATTTCAACCCGCGCTGTCTGCCTCACTCAAGGCTCCAGCACAGCACTCCCCTCAGCCCCGCACAGACCCTCTTTGGAAAGGAGAGAGAGCCAGACCCCTGCAGGCCCTTCCAGAAAAGTGCTCAGTCAAGACGAGAATGAGACTCGTTTCTGAGGCAGACGCCCATGTCAGGGCCACAGCTCTCTGTCAAGGCCCAGGTGGTGGGCATCCTGTGCCCCCTGAGCAGGCAGCTGTGCCCTGGGATGCGGAGTTGCCACACAGGGCTGGCTTCCATGATCCCCGAGTGCCAGGCAGGCAGTAGGGAGGGTGGAGGTGTCTCAGGGAGGGCTAGGTGTGGGTCCCCGGGCAGAGCTCAGGCGGATGAATGGAGTCTGATCACAACCCCGCCCCCTCCTCTCCTCACCGCCCACTCTGGCCCTGGGTCAGCGCGGGAGCTGCCTCAGTCTCCCTTGTGTGGTGCCTCCTCTTTGTGACCTCCAAACGCTGAGCCTCGGGGTGAGCTTGGTTCCAGGCTTGAGGGGTGACTCGGGTACATGGTCTCGGGGTCTGCCATGCCTGGTCCTTTGAATCCCAGACAACTTCTCCCCAAGCTCTGATGAACCCAAACCAAACTGGCTCATGGCCACCGCGACCCTGTGGGGCAGGACAGACCCGGCCCTGCGGGCTCCCCAGATGGCCACCCTGCACAGGAGTAGAAAGCCTTGTCTTTCTCCTGTGGAGCTGCTGGGGGTTTCCACTGCTGACCTCGGGCAGCAGCCCGATGTGTGAGAAACCGCCTCGGAGAAAGGCCTCGCTGCCTCTGCTTGGCTGATGGGCTTTGCTGAGGGATTCATCCAAGTGCCCTTGTTGGGCAAGTGACCCGCGTGTGTCCCCCCACCTCTGGGCTGGCCCCCTGGGCTTTCTTCCAGTGCCCCCTGAGTGGACACAACCTCCTCCTTCCAGGTAGCATGCAGGCATTCCTGTGTGCACATCAGGGACACGTTGAAGTGAGCCCGGGGCAGGCTGTACCGGACACTGCTTGTCACCGACAGCCTGTTTACGAGCAGTGGTGTCCATGTCCGCTCGGTCTGTGCCTCCTCTCCAGCGGTGGCTTCTCCAGCTGCGCCCGCCCCGTCGGCCACCCCAGCGCCAGGTCTGAGGACAAGCACGCTATTCTCTGGGCTGCCTGCTAATGACGGCACACCTTAAAGGTGTTCTCCTGTCACACCTCCGCCGGCACAGTCAGCCAGCGGGCGGTGACCGATCAAGTTTGAACGAGTGAGAATACTTGAGCCCTGACAAAGCCTGGGACACCCGCGCCACACGTACCAGGGAGCTGCTTTCTTCCACCCGCCTCCCGGAGCCTGGGCACGCCACACCGGGTGTCTCGCAGCTACCTGTAGCCTGGTGCCTGGAGGAGACAGACGGGCAGGACAGACCCTGTTTGATGCAGTGGAGATGTTCCAACCGCCCCGCTGCCTGTGACCACGGGAGAGAGACCGGTCACCCTGCTCCGAGCGGAGCCTGCGACAGATGTTGCCAATGGTGCCAGGTGCTGCTCCTTCGATCCCCTCTGCCCTCCTGAGCGGGGTGGCAGCCGCTCTGTCTTGAGGCAGTCACAGCTTTTTACCTACGCCTTCAGTGACCCTGGTTGGTTGCTATTTCTTGACTAGAACTCTATCTCCCGCCGTGCTGAGCAGCAGCCGGTTGCAATCGCCCTGCTCTGCCTTTGTAGAACTGGACATGAGGCGGGGGGTGACCTTTCGGGTCCCCAGCTTTGCCGCCGGGAAATACTCAGTCCTTTTGCTCCCCCGGCTCCTGCCTGGGCCTCTCGGCTCCCTCTTTCCTCCTGGGCCAGCTGCACCCCGAGTGGCTTCAGGGTCCCCTCACTGCTACCTCGGGTTGTGTAGTGATCCGTGGGGCCAGGAGAGACCAGCCCCTGGAGGGGGCAGTGTACA
>NW_022111373.1:150127612-150131405 GCF_000313985.2 Echinops telfairi
CGACACTGGGCTTCTGAGCTGCCCCTGATGCCCGTTCATGGGCAGTGCCATGTGGTCGGAGTGTCGCCCTGGCTGGCGTCTCTCCTGGGCCCTGTGTGCCCAGTGCCGTGCAGTGGGAAGGTGACCTTTGTCCTCCCTCTTCTTGGCAGGGACTTGGAGTGGTGGGCACCTGTCTTAGTCCGGGTGGACTAGAGAAACAAATTCATGGACACTAGTATGCATTTAAGAAAGAACTTTATAGAAAAGAAAAATTGTACATTAAGAAAACATCCCAGCCCAGTCCAGATCAGGTCCATAAGTCCGATATTGGCCCCTATGTCTTGTAAATTCCTTTCCAGACTCATACAACACATGCAATGACGCCGACTGCAGGAAGACCAGAGGCCCGTCCGTGGGTGGGAGGTCTTGTGGATCCAGTGGCAGTGGAAGCCTCTCAGGACTGACAGGGTCTCCATGTGGCTCCTCCAGCTCCCAGGCACTGGCTGCATTAGGGTAGCTTCATCAGGCTTGTCACCAGAAATGTCTCAGGGAGTGAACGAGTGTCCCGCCTCTAGTGAGCGTTTTATCTCCTTAGCGCCTCCAAATGAGGTCATCAAGCTGCGACCTGATTGACAGGTAAACTCCACCCTTCACTCTTAAGTCTCAAATTCACAACAGAAGGTGTAACTACTACAGAGCCCCTCCCCATGGCCCCGTCCACTGTTCAGTCGGCCTGGTGGAAGCCTGTCTGTCGGTCGGCAGGGAGGCCCTGAGATCTGATGTCTTCTGTCTCACGCTCTCCCCACGTGCCAGCCCAGGTGTGTCCTCTCACCCCTGAGTCAGAAAGCCAGCACGCTCACTTCGGTCTCAGCGATGCCCACTCTGAGCTCAGGGACGCCCTCTTGGGTCTCGGGACGCAGCTTTCTTGCTGTCTGTGATTCCCCAGCCCCCTGTCTTTGCTCAGTGACCTGCCCTGTGTGATGCCCGTCCTCGGGGTCACTGACTGTAAATGTCTGGGAGCCAGGGTCAGGTGGCCAACTGTGGAGTCCGTGCCCTGGCCTTACTCTATGGAGCTCTAGCTCCGAGACACCCCTGGTGAGAAGGGGTGTGTGGGGCCCGCTGCCTGGGCCAGGGGCTTGGGGTGCGTGACAGGATTGGGCCCCCAGTGGCCTGCTGTGTAGGATTGTTTCCGGAAGAACTTTCCGGGGCAGCGTCCCCCAAGGACACCTGTGGCTCCTGCCTGCTTTGGGCTGCCCTGTGTTTGAGTCTCAGCCTGTTTGCTTCGACTGCAGGCCCGAGACCCTACCATGGCTGGGGCCTGGCTTCTCCAGAGGCCGCCCTGTGTGCTTGGCCTCCCAGATGCCCACCTTCCCTGGTTCCCGTGACCACTGGCCCTCAAGCCCCAGTTGCATAAGCTAAACTGGAAGGTTCCGGAGTCAGGGCCGTCCTGGTTGTCACAGCCCAGACGAAGCTCAGGGGCCCCCTCCCGCTAAGGCTGAGGCCTGGGCGGCTGCAGGCAGACACTCCTGGGCCCCTGCCTGCCGTGGCCCCGTCTGAAACCAGAGGACGACTCAGGCAGGCTCTTGGGCCCCCCTGTCCCACCCGTCTGCACCAGGGATGACTGAAGCATCATGGGAGACCGGCCACATTTCATGTGGAGACGTGCGATGGGACACTGGGTATTAAACTCATGCAGATTCGTAATGGGGACCCCAGATGTGTCTTATGCCATCATCCTGAACCCCACATCCTGAGTGGGTTCCAACTCCTCGTGACCCTGTAGGTCGGAGAACAACTGCCCCCCATGGTCTCCGCACCTGTGCGTCTGTGTCTGAGCAGACACCTCCTCTCCCCACAGCGGCTGTCGGGTCTGAACTGCTGGCCTTGAGGTCTCGTCTGACCGCCTGGCCGCCATGCTCCCCGTCCTCATCAGCCAGGGCACATGGTCACCACTGGGCACACTGCACTTAATCTTTGCAGCGACACTTCCAGGCGGGGCCCAGAATTCCCACTCCCACTGCAGCTTCAGATTCCAACTGCCCTGTTCTCTGTGACCACAGCCAAGCTCTGAGTCCCTGGACCAGGCGGCCTCCCCCCAACTCCCCCCACCCCCTACTGACCACTGTCCTGCAGAGAGACGCTGTCAGACAGACTCTGCCAACTTCAGGGCCTGGAGGTGCCTTCTCCTGCCCACGGGGTCACCAAGCCTGGCTTCGAGGTGCACTGGCCTCTCCACTGCGGGCTTGCCGTGCGTGTGCGTGCGTGCGTGCTTGCATGACTAGGTAGAGAAGACGAGCGGAGTCATGAGTAGGTCCTGTGAGTGGGCCCACTGTTGTAGCCACTGTGTCTATCCATCTCCGTAAGGCCTCCCTCTTGTTGGTTGCCCCTCCAGATGACCAAGCATGGCCCATGCCGATGGGTGTTCCTGCCCCATGCTGGGCAGGGTGAGGGGTGGCCTGCACATGGTGCCCTGTCAACCTTCATCCAGCCCAGCAGCCTGAGGGAGGTGCTCAGTCTCCTTGTGCATGGACCTGTGGTCATCTGAGAGCTGAAAGGGCTTCCCAAAGCCACTCAGGCAGCTGGGGCCGCACGGGCTTTGCCCTTGGCAGGCGAGTGGGCTGGGCAGGTGACGATGTCCCCAGCAAAGTCCCGTTGCTGTTTATTTTCCCAGGAGCCTTATGAAGTCCCCCACCCCATTCTTCCGTCCTTCCCCATGTGCCCACCCGTGCTGACTGGTTCCGTGCAGTGGTTAGGACCATGGCACTCATGGAGGGTGCTCCCTTGGGGGGTCACGTTTATAAATAATGGCAGCAGAGGGTGGGGGTGTCACTTAGCATTCTCTCACAGTCTTCTGTGAACTGCGACGCTGAGTGTTGGGGACACCTCACCAAGCATTTGGGAGCCCAGGCCTGCGGTGGCTGCGGGTGGGGCTTCAGGTGGAGGGGGGTGAGCACGGTGGGTGTGATGGTTTCTGCATTGTTGGTGGGGGGGTGTGGCCAAATGGGGGTGGGTGCGCAGAGCTAATTATCACCCTTGTGGGCATGCCTGGTGCGGACCCACCTCCCTACACGCAGACCATGGACAGTACCCTTGGCTGGCCGCAGGCCTGACATCTGACTGGCAGGGGCAGCCCAGTCATGCTGTGGGGGCGTGGGGGCAGCCGGGGGTGGGGGATGAGCTGTTGGTCATGGCTGTGCTGTGCTTGGGGGCAGCCCTGGCCGACCTCACCACTGATGTTGAATGCCTACAGGACGGGGGTCTTGCCCAAAGCAGGGCCTTCTCCAGGTCAGGATTGACCTGTATGGAGAAGCTGCCCAGGGTCAGGACTGACTTGTATGGAGAAGCTGCCGAGGGTCAGGATTGACCTGTATGGAGACGCTGCCCAAGGTCAGGATTGACCTATATGGAGACGCTGCCCAGGGTCAGTATTGACCTGTATGGAGACACTTCCCAGGGTCAGGATTGACCTGTAGGGAGACGCTGTCCAGGGTCAGGATTGACCTGTAGGGAGACGCTGTCCAGGGTCAGGATTGACCTATATGGAGACACTGCCCAGGGTCAGGATTGACCTGTATGGAGACACTGCCCAGGGTCAGCATTGACCTGTAGGGAGACTCCTTCTGTCTGCACTTCCTCTCCTGGGAAGGTTTGGCTTTGTGTTCTGAGCCTCAGCCGACACTTCCCGCTCAGGGACAAGCTCTCGGTCCTCTCACCAGATCCAGCGCCCTGGCAGCACAGGAGGGCACTGGGCAATGGGCTCGCCTTTGTGGCTATGCCCCTGGCCGGCAGCCGGCACAGGTCTTCATCTCCGGCC
>NW_022111373.1:150132249-150133286 GCF_000313985.2 Echinops telfairi
CAGCAAACCAAACGCAGGCACCGCTGCCGGAGGAGGCCAGGCGGACCCTGACCCTGGAGGGTGGGCACCACGGCCCTCAGGGGCCCCAGACTGGGCCCTTTACAGGAGCAGAAAGCCTGACCTCTCTCCTGTGTGGTTGGTTCCCATTCACACTGGACCCCTCGCTGGCCCCACAACTAAAGGTTTGCGGAGTGGCCATCTGCGGAGGCGCGGCCAGCCAGCTGGCTCTTCCCCCTGGAACCCATGCACAGCTTTGAACCCACAGCCTGGAGCCCACCCTGCTACACCACTCCTGTCCTGTGCGACGGCCCTGCAGAGTGCATCATGGGGTGCAGCTCCGAGGCCAAGTGGCTGAGTGTGGCTGAGCTTCTTGGGGTATGAATGTGTGTTGTGGGGTTATGTGTGCTGTGTATTGTATGTGGTGTGTTAGGTGTGTTGTATGTGGTGTGCTATGCATGTTATGCATGTGGGTGCGTGGGTGCTCATGGCTTGTGCTCACACTCCCTGCCAGGTGGCTGCTCTGACGTTAGGACCTGTACCGGGGTGTCCAGGCCCAGCGGAGTGTCCAGGCCCAGCAGGGTCTCCCTGTGTGCAGGTTTCCGGAGGCTCTCAGATGGGACCATTTAGGAAGACAGGCCTGGTGACCTGTCACTGAGAACTGGTGTCCAGTAGAGACGTTGACCTCCCCCATCCTTGTTGGATGCCCCTTAAATACACAGTGGCCACAGTGGGGGGCTCTCGCGGGCCCAGGGCAGGCCAAGCCCATGGGGCTGGTAGTGACCGCACCTCCACTTACCTTGCAGCCACCTCCTCCCCAACAAGGCAGACATGTGGGGGTGGCTCCGCTGCAGGGTGGCTCACAGAGCAGGGTCCTGGTCCGTCGTGGCCCGTGGGACAGCTGGGCTGCATTTCAGTCCGTGGAACTGTGGCCCATGTCACTTCTTAGGTCAGAGTGGGGACCCTGCTTCTTCCGAGGATCAGCAAATCCACCGCTGTCTCTGTTTGACTCACAACTGTGCTGCCCGGGAGCTAAATGT
>NW_022111373.1:150134018-150140538 GCF_000313985.2 Echinops telfairi
GACTTCCGTAGGCTCCAGCTCACCCTCTCTTGGAGTCCTGCATGGATGGATGTGGGTTCCCCAGAAGCTTTACCTGCCCCCTCACCTCCACTGCTCCCTGGGGACGGGTGCTGGTGGCATCGTGGTTACCCCTCGGGCTGCTAAGGGCAAGGCCAGCAGTTCCAAACACTGTCCACTCCAAGGGAGAAAGCCAAGGCTCTGTGCTCCGGGAAAGAGCATAGAGCAGTGGTTGCCACAGTGTATCCGAGTGTGGTGGCGATGGACACAGTGTATCCGAGTGTGGCGGTGATGGATACAGTGTATCCGAGTGTGGCGGCGATGGACAGAATGTATCCAATTATGAAAGTGATGGACAGAATGTATCCAATTATGAAAGTGATGGACACTTTGTGAGGTGGCAGTGATGGACACAGTGTGTCTGCTGTGACAGTGATGGACACAGTATATCTGATGTGACAGTGATGGACACAGTGTATCTGTGACAGCGATGGACACTGTCTGAATGGGCAGCGATGGACACAGTGTATCTGATGTCACAGTGATGGACACAGTATGTCTGATTCTGGCAGTGATGGACACAGTGTATCTGCTGTGACAGCGATGGACACAGTGTGTCTGATTCTGGCAGTGATGGACACAGTGTATCTGCTGTGACAGCAATGGACACAGTGTGTCTGCTGTGACCGATGGACACACTATCTGTGACAGCAATGGACACACTGTATCTGTGACAGCAATGGACACAGTGTATCTGCTGTGACAGCAATGGACACAGTGTGTCTGTGACAGCGATGGGCACAGTGCATGTGAGCGGGCAGCTGTAGGGAAGAGTGGGGGGGCTGGGCAGTGTTTGGTGCCGTTGTCCTCAGGGTCCCCATGAACGTGTTTCGTTCATCCTGGTTAGATGCTCCTTAAAGCAACCGCGTGTACGCTTTCCTCCTGTCTCTGGGTTTTCATCTGCCAGCATTTCATTTCCCTGTCTGTTTGCTCAGAGGCCCAGTCCTGTCCCCCAGGCCCACTGGACTGCAGTGTGGGTGTGACAGCGGCATTGCTTATCTACAGGGCTGTGTTTATTTAGAGTGGCCCCACGCGGGCTTCCTACGCCGGAAACGCCCGCTCCGGCTTCAGGCCCTTTCAATTATGGTGACAAACGCCTGTGCTGTGTCCCCAGATGGTCTTGAGAAATCTCCCTGCTGGGAGGGAGCTTCTGTCCAACATCCGCCCCCAGCGGTGCTGGGAGGAAGGGCTTCGTGTGCTCTTGACTGAAGGCCTTCCTCAGAGATGCTGTCTCCCAGACACAGCCGGAGAACTGACGTGCACCCTGTCCCTGACACTCGTGGGCTTGAAAGGCCCGGGGAGCTCTCTTGCAAGGGGCGGTTGTGGCCTTAGAAAGAATAGAATTTTTTTTAAGAATAGAACATTTTTAAAGGAAAGGAGATGTTCACACACGTGCGGTCGGAGCCTCGGTTTCCAGGATGGCCTTGGGGTGCAGTGGCACCGTGGCTCAGCATTAAGTTGCTCACGTGAGCACGTCCGTGGTTCGGACACGCCAGCAGCTCCTTGGGAGGAAGAGGGGGCTTTCTGCTCCTGTAACGAGTCCCAGCCTTGGAGATCCATAGCGGCCGTTCCATAGGGGCGCTGTGAGCGGACTGGGGGGTGGGGGAAATCTGGCTGTCAGGAGTGGGGGTGCTACAGCTTCTTGGGGGGTGGGGGGAGGCCGGGCTGCTCCTTTGGTGAGTGGGGGCTGGGTGCTCCCAGGATGACTTGGCCTGCAGGGTGCTGACTGAGCCCCTCCCCTGTGTTCCAGGCATGTCCCACCCATGACAGGACGGCGAGCTGCTGGCTAGAGGGCACCGAGCGCCTGGTCCGCCTGCCGCCCACCCTGCACCATGAGGGGCCCTGGCTTCCTGGCCTGGCTGGTGTCCAGCTTGGGTGCATGGCGGGTCGGCCAGCTGACAGCGGGAGATTCGTCTGACTGCCAGCGCACCGAGCACCCAGTCATCCCCTACACAGGTAGGTGGCTGCCTGGGACGGAGCTCTGTGCTCTGTGAGGGGCAGCTCCCGGTGCTGGGGGGCTGTAAACCTTGTTTCGCAGGTGCTGGGATGTAGATGTGGAAGTTCCAGCCCCGTCCCAGCAAACATTCCACAAACTGACCACCCGAGGCAGGGCTGTTATGGGAGGGAGCCCCTTGATCCAGGCAGTTTAGCGAGTACTGCGGACTCTGTCCTGGGACAGAGCCACATGGTGCAAGAGCCATCCTGCATGGTCCCTGGGAGTCGGACGGACCCCCAGGACTGCTGGTAGGAAGGTGGGCAGTTCTAGCCCATTGGCTCCTGCAAAGGAGGAAGATGAGGCTGTCTGCTTCCTAGAGGGTCCACCCACAGAAATCTGTGGGTCCGCTCCTCCACCCTGTCCCTTAGGGTCTTAGGAAGCCTGTGGGGCCGCTCCTCCGTCCTGTCCCGCTGTGGCGATGGGAGTCAGCCTAGCAGGGAGCTTACTATTGCCTTGACTCTTGACTCATGGTCTGATATGGAGACCCTGTGTGGTGCCAGTGTTTAAACGCTGACTGCTGCCCACATGGTGTTAAGGCTGGGACCGCCCAGAGGCACCTCGGAAGAAGGCTGCCCCTGCTTCTCAAAGACCCTGGAGCCCAGGCTTCTCTGACACATGGGGTCACCTGTGGGCCCTGGGCCATCCAGGCGTGACCCACAGGTGACCCACAGGTGACAGCAGTACCAGGTGAAACTGACACCCAGTGCTCTTGGTGTCCCTTGAAGCCCTGCTCTGACTACAGAGCTCTTCTTCATCCCTGTCGTGGGCATCGGGCAGGCGAGGGTTTGGGTCCAAGCGTCTGCCCAGATCTGTCTTGTGAGTCAGTGTGCCCTCCCTCCCTGACCCGCGCAGACATGTCCTCCTGGAGAGAGTCTGGGCATTTGTCCCTGTGGGAACTGAGCTCCCACCACATGGGTGGGTGGGGCGTGGCGTTGGGGGTAGACAGACCACCGAAGCACCTCTGCTATTATGGTACCAGTTCACTCGGCAAGTATGCACCCTTCGCCTTGGTATTTCCAAACTGCAAAGTCGAAAGGAGAGCAAGCGCCCATCGCCCACGACCGCTGGTCTGTGTGGACAAGCCTTCACCTCAGCGCCTCCGCCCAGAGGGACTGCAGCACCTCCCTTACCTGCCGGGTCTGCTGTCTATCACAGACCAGGGGTCACAGGGCCGGCATCACTGCCCCCGCCCCCAAACAAACATACACACCAACACACACACAAACGAGCAGCAAACCCCACACCCAACACAGAATCCTGCACCCCACAACCCACCCCCACCCCCCATCCCAGTGCTAGCACCGAGGGCCTCCCTCAGCACCGGGTCCAGAGAGGCCTTGTGTCCCTCAGCCCTTACCTGCTCAGCCGGTCCCGTCCCTCTGAGGAGTCTCAGCTCTTGAGAAAGCGCTCTTTGAAGGAAGAGACAGACCTGTGACTGGAGATGGACCACACCGTGTTCTCCTGCACGCACCCCTCAGCGCCCAGCACGGCCCACCGCCTTCCCGAGGGGACCGTGGGCTGCGCAGTGTGCACCGCACTGTTTGCCCGATGGCCGTCCCCAAGGTGGTCTTTTCCCTGAGAACGCCCAGTTCCACCAAGGGGTCAGGGTAAGGCTCAGTGGGGCCAGCCCTCAGTGGCTCACCCGGGTGCTGGAGGTCAGTCCTTCCTTAAGATCAGAGACAGGGCGTGTCTGCTTGCTTGTTAGTGTTATTCTGACCCCTGTGTCCAGTCACTGCCCTACTGCACTCAGTCCGTCAGCATCCTGACCCTGTGTCCAGTCACTGCCCTGGTGTACTGAATCAGTCAGCATCCTGACCCTGTGTCCAGTCACTGCCCTGCTGCACTCAGTCCGTCAGCATCCTGACCCTGTGTCCAGTCACTGCCCCTACTGCGCTCAGTTAGCATCCTGTTCAGTCACTGCCCTGCTGTCCTCAGTCAGCCCCCTCCCACGGCCTACCCGTGGTGCATGCAAAGCAGACCCCCCCCCTCCTGCCTTCCCAAGGGTGGGGGGCGGGGCTGGGACCACCAATCTCTTAGGAGCGCTCAGCACTAGCTGCCCTCCCTGGGCTTCTCTGGGATAGGTGAACTCATCTTTCCCCAGTTCCTTACACTCCGCCCAGATTGTCGGGGTGCAGTGGGTATAGGGGGTGCACCCTGGCTGCCATCCGCAGGGTGGGCAGTTGGGAACCACCCGCAGCTCCAGGGGAAAGCCTGGGCCTTCCGCTCCTGCCACAGAGACCTTCTCGGAATGTCCCACAGGCCGCAGGGTCAGCCTTGGTCTGGTCCGCCCTGCTGCTGCTGCGGGCTGTGGGCCGAGCCTGTCTGGGGTGTCCCTGCGTCTTCGGGGTCCCCGGGCTCTTGTTCTCCAGTTTCTCCATGAGAGTGGCCGTGGATTTGGAACGCCCGCTTCTGGTAGCAGGGAGGCACACACCCAGAGGAGCAACTTTAGGCCGGGAAACCCGTGTGTGTGTGTGTGTGTGTGTGTGTGTGTGTGTGTGTGTGTGCAGTGATTTCCTTCTGTAGCCTGAGGACATGCCTCCTGGGAAGGACCCCGCCCCCACGCTTCGCTTTACATAGAGTTGTTTAAACAGAGTCTCACTGGAGGGAGAGTGGGCAGTTCTGCTTGTCTGGTGTCCTCCTGGGTCTGAACCATCTTTCACGCGGCATTTCACACTTTCCCAGGTGTCCTGAGAGGGTGATGTGTTAGGCAGCTAGCCGCAAGGTCAGCCCTTTGAATCCACCAGCCGCTCCACAGGACAAAGGTGAGGACTACTTGGCGTGCAGAGTTGCCTCCGGACATTCTAGGGGCAGGCCCATCCTGACCTCCAGGGTCACTGTGTTGGTCGACTCCTTGGCCGTGAGTGTGGTTTCTCTGGTTTTGAGCCCCGAGGCAGTTGCTGGGTCAGAGGGTCTGAGTTCGCAGGTCAGAAACCCTGAAAAGCGGTAGATTCTAGAAGGCAGCAAGCAGGATGTGCTGGGCGGGGCATGAGAGCAAGTGAAGAGAGGGAGGGAGATGGGGTGCTGAGGACCTGCTGGCCGTCACAGCGAACACTCCAGCCAGAGAGGGTGGCCCTTCGGTCACACCTGGGAAGGTCTCGGGCCTGTGGCAGGGAGGAAGCCCTCGGCGAGGTAAGGACACAGTGGCCGGACAGTGGTCCCAGGCCCCGCAGCCATTGTGAGGACAGTGGAGTCTGAGGCAGGGCCCCTACGCACAGCCTCAGCCCCGGCCCAGGAAGACCTTTCCCAGCAGGAGCTGTACGTCGGGCATGTGAAGTTGCAAAGGTGCAGGCTGGGCGAGCAGGACGGTGCCCCACTTGGTGTCAGCTCGGGAGGGCAAGGCTTCTGTGCAGGGAAGTGGGACCTACTCCGGGGGTCCTCAGGAGACCCATGGGGGTCCTCACGCGCCTGTCCTTGTGGACGTGAGCTTGCTGGGAAATCCCACATCCGTGCATGGTACCAACGGGGTCCCTTTGGGAAACCTGTCCAGCGAACATGCACGCCCACTGTGGTCGAGGCGATGCCGACCCATGGTGACCTGCTGCACAGGCAGGGCTGGCCCTGGTTCCTGACGCTGTAACTCTCCATGGGGAGTACCATCCTCACTGTGAGCCCTGGGGTCAATGCCGCCTCGAGACACAATGCAAGCAGTGGAAATTAGAAAGACTGGGAACACACTGGGCTCAGCGTGGGGCCCACATGACAGGCTGCGTGGCCTTCAAACCTGTCAATTGCACGGATCTACGGGAAGCACCCTCAGGAGACTTGGGCACTTTTGCAGAAGGGGCAGGACTGGGGGACAGTTAAAACCAAGCAGTCGATGGAATAGTCAATCACCAGTTGCATTCACACGAGGTCACAGTACAGCTGGGCGACCGCCAATCTCATCTGAGGGCACCCTCAACTTGAGAGGAAATGGGGGCCAGAGAGCGAGGAGGCTGTGAGATGGAGGCGGGGTTGGAAGCACCCAGAGCTAGCGGACCCTCAGACAGCCCTCATGGCCGGCACCCCGTGTGAACTTGCGGAGCCCAGGACTGGGAGGCAGGACATTTCCGTTTCTGTGGTTTGCCAGGGTGGTATCTCTGGGTGCCATGCCTCCCTCCCACAGAAACCTGGCCTTGGGGATGTTTGCCGCATTAGGGTGGGGACCAGAAACCAGATGGTGGGGTGGAGGAGAAAGAGGGCTAAAAAAAACAAACATGGAAGGAGAGAAGTACTGCCTCCACCAGGTGGGACGTGAGGGCGGAGGTGGTGGCTTTTAAGAGGACATGAACCAACCGTCCTTACTTGGGAAGGAGGGGCAGCTGGCAGCAGAACAAAGGGATCATTCGCCAGGGACCGTCCAGGTCCTGTGGAGGGACCGTCCAGGTCCTGTGGAGGGACAGCCCAGGTCCTGTGGAGGGAGAGCCCAGGTCCGGTGGAGAGACCGCCCAGGTCCTGTGGAGGGACCGTCCAGGTCCTGTGGAGGGA
>NW_022111373.1:150141308-150145070 GCF_000313985.2 Echinops telfairi
AGGGCCTTGGCTGCCCAGTGGCTGCAGGGAGCACGGCTCACATTGGCACCCTGTGCTTAAACATCTGTGGGATCGCGAGGGAGGGGCGGCGTTCCAGTGAGCACGCTGGAGAGCTGCATCACCAGCTGCGTCAGTTTTTAGCCTGTAAATGGCCTCTTCCAGTGGGAAGGCAGAGCCGGTGGATGGGAGTTGATGACAGTCTGCCTGGCTTGCCTGCTTCTTTCACAGAGGGCGGGCACTGGTTTGAGGAGCCCGAGATGGGTGGGGACCATGAAGGGGTGGTCTCCACCTGAGGACAGTGGCCCTCTGGAGGACTGACCGTCCAAACTCAGGAGTCCTGGTGCTCCTGTAGACTGTCTAGTCCATGTGTGTCTGAGGTCACCCTAGGAGAGAGATTGTGCTGCCTTGTGGGGTCCCCTAGCCTCCGGAGCTAGGGTACCTCCTGAGTGGGTCTGAGGCCACCGTCCATGTTGCTGAGAAACCTGGGTGTGCCCAGGTGGTCTCTGGTTCTAACCTCTTCAGCCAAGTGCTGAGCTGTGCGTGCGTGTGCTGCTCATGTCCACGTTACCCTCGCAAACTCTGGTGTTGGAGGCATGTGGACTCCTGGCAGCCCTGGCTGGGCTCTTCTGCATGTGGGGTTCTGTCCGCCCAGCTTCTCCATGTGGCTGGAACCCCGCCTGGTCAGCCTCACCTGCATGGTCTAGCAGAGGCCAGGCTATGGGATGGCAGGCTGGGGGCCTAGGAAGAAGTTTGTTCCATCTATTTCTTCCAGTTACACATGCACCTTGTGATTGCACACATGCTCCTTGTGTACATCGAGACTGCACACATGTCCCGTGTACACCTCATGGCTGCACGTATGTCCTGTGTACACCTCATGCTACATACATGTTCTGTGTACACCTCATGGCTGAACACATTTCCCACATATACTTCTTGGCTGCACACATGTCCCGTGTATACCTCATGGCTGCACACATGTTCTGTGTACACCTTATGACTACACACGTGCTGTGTACATCCCGTGGCTGCATGGCTGACGCGTGTACACCTCATGGCTGCACACATGTCCCACATATACCCCATGGCTGCACACATGTCCCATGACGGACATGTGTCTATGTCCCACGGGCCCCATGGCGTAGGATTCTCAGGTTGCCCCAGCATTTGTCCACTCCAGCTGCTCTTCAACCGTCCTCCGTTGGGCTTTATAAACCCCAATGCGCCCTGGGTCTGCTCCTAGCCTCGCTCAGAGGAAGCCGTGGGGCCTCCCCTAAGAATAGAGAGACAGTGTGAAATGCGTTACAGACGGTCTCCAGTCCAGCACTTTGCTTTAGAGAAAGCAAACTTCATGCTGCCCATGGGTGGCTCTCTTAGCAACCCTATACGGCAGAGCAGCGCTGCTCCTGGGAGTCCCGAGGCTGAAAACAATGACCGCGAACAAGACTTGACGCAGTTGCTGGTGAAGATGAAGGATCGCGGCCTTCAGCCTGGATTACTGTCCCCGTCAGGAAGACCAGACCCTCCCAACCGCACCCACAGGCAGCATCAGGGTCAGCGGAGAACATGTGGCATGCAGAGGGTCGCTCTGGCATGGAGCCAGTCAGTGCTCACGGAGCAGCTGTCCATGGAGCAGCGGCTCTCACCTTCCTCATGCCGCAACCCTTTCGTACAGTTCCTCACATTGTGGTGACCCCAACCATACACTTACTTTTGTGGCTACTTCATCACTGTCCTTTTGCTACTGTTATGAATCGGGCCACCTCTGTGAAAGGGTCGTTTGACCCCCCCCAAAGGGGTCGCGACCCACAGGCTGAGAACCACTGCCATAGATCAGAAGCCTTAGAATGAGGGCCGCCTGCTGCACAGGGCCGCGTTAGCGCATCGGAAAGCAAGGCTACTTCTGTGAGGACTGAGGTGCGCTGGCCGCGCACCCACCGTATTTCCATCGCCTCATGTGCATGTGAGAGTTGGGCACTGGGTAAGGGCGACTGAAGAAGGATGGGTGCGTCTGAATCGGGGTGCTGGAGAAGAATAGTGGAAGTCTCGTGGACAGCCAGACAAGGATCGAATGAATCTGTCTCGGAAGAAGGATGGCCAGAGTGCTCCTTAGAGGCAAGGATGGCGAGACTCTGTCTTACATGCTTGGGGCCCGTGGTCAGGAGAGGCCAGTCCTTGCAGAAGGACATCGTGCTGGGTACAGTGGAGGGTCCGCTAAAAAGAGGAAGCCCTCAACGAGAGGGCTGGACACTGGCTGCCACCGAGGGCTGGGGCCTGGGAACAGCTGCAGGGCCGGCACACGTCTGCGCCGTGTTTTGTTTGGTTCCGTGGTGCACATGTGTGTATGTGTGTGGTGCTGTGGTTGGAGCGGCCTGGATGGCTGTTCACAACGACAACTCGGGCTCGAGCGAGGTGGTAACGGCGAGGGTGGTGCGGGGCCGGCGGGGCTTCCTTCCAGCACACGCAGGGCCTAGCAGCGACCCTAGCAGCCAGTCTTCACCAGAGCAGAGCCCTCAGGGCCCTCCTTCAGAGCCCTGCCAGGGTTTGGGCTGCCCATCCCGCCATCAGGGTGCCTCTCCCACAGAGAATTCAAGCCGAATTTAGCTATCCTTTTGCAATTTAGAAAATGGATCCGTGTGATTCAATCAGCTCTAGCGTGCTGCTTCTTGACTGCCGAGCGAGCGTCGTTGGCACTCGAGAAAGCGTGTCTGCAAAGCTGATTGTGACACCCCGTCCTGGGAACCCGGATCCTCCATCTCAGGACGGGAAAGCTGGGTCTGAGGTGCTAAATCTCAGGATAAAGGCATAAATCTCAGACCTAAATAATTAGCTTCGGGGATCCGCATGCAAACTAAGCTCGAGGGATGAATGCGTGAACTTGAGAATGCCTTCCTCGCTGTTCTGATTTGGGGAATCGTTTACAGATTTCAGGGAAGCCCTGCTTATTTGCCTGCTGTTTGTCCAAGATCTGGCAAACAGCTGTTTGGAGGTTGAAGATGAGCCAGAGGACTTCAGCATCTCCCATTAGACCACGGGGATCAGACACAGCCTGAAGTTACAGTGGGCAGGCAGTGGGCAGCAGGCAGAGCAGGGCTGTGGGGGGCAGGGAGGGGGGGGCACGCCGAGCCTGAAGGGTCCCCATTGCCCTTTGCAAGTGGTTTCCGACAGAGCATGGGAGGTAAGGCACAGGCCACCGGACTTCCTGAGTTTCGGAGGAGGCAGCCATCTGGCTGTGGGCGTGCAAGGTGGTGGGATGCTAGGCTTAAATCTTTCTGTATTAATACTGGCGTGAACTCTGAGTGCCCCAAGGGCGAAGTTGTCAGCGCTAAAAGGCAATGCGCTATCTGCTGTTTACCAGACGGCAGTTTTGAATATTAAGACACACACGGGCTAAACAAAGGAAGGAAGCAAAGGAGGAAAGAAAGAAAAAAAGAGTTGTAAGCATG
Source organism: Echinops telfairi (assembly GCF_000313985.2). Lineage (NCBI taxonomy): Eukaryota > Metazoa > Chordata > Mammalia > Afrosoricida > Tenrecidae > Echinops > Echinops telfairi. The sequence goes on from NW_022111373.1 coordinate 150,144,755, forward strand.
CACGGAAGGAGTTTGGAATGGATTATTAATCATGGGCATCGCCAGGATGGAGAGGGACAGCCGTGGTGACACATCTGTCAGAGGCTCTTCCACTGTGACGGCGCACGCGGGCCCTGGAATACAGCCAGGAAAGACACGCACGCGGCACCCAGGGAAGGCACAGGCTGTAGCACTTCCCTTCCAGGGGCTGATCGACATAGGAGACCATTGAAAAGAACGTGGAGGGAGAAAAACACCCAGCACCCACAACTCTGCCCGCCACCCTGGGGCACCGTGTCCAACAGCACCCACAACTCTGCCCGCCACCCTGGGGCAC
>NW_022111373.1:150145635-150147995 GCF_000313985.2 Echinops telfairi
CCAACAGCACCCACAACTCTGCCTGCCACCCTGGGGCCGTGCCCACAGCCCACACATGACTGTGGACGGACGGCATCACAGGCATCTCAGATGTGCCAGGACTGGGACCATCACACACAGTGTTGCCACATTAAAATCAAACTTGGAATCCTTAGAATTCCTGGAGAGATAGATATGTTGGAAACGAAGCAATGCAGTTCTCAATAATCTAACGGTAAAACACATTGTAAAACCCCACACATCCCTCATAATGAAAGTCGAGACGCGTTTTCACCTGAGTGGAAACAAGAACGCCTCTCTACACTGCGAGATCTAGCGACTGAGCGGCACCATTGCTCAGAGCGCCACGCAGCCAGAGTGCTGTGGACGGAGTCAGGGTCACGCGGAGCCAAAGAGACCACAAACACGGAGTCCCCAGTGAACAGGAGGAGAGGGGAAGCATCCGGAGGGCAGGTGAGTGAGACCCAGAGGACCTCTAATGAAGATCATGACACTGAACCCCGGCTCTTAGTAAACGTAAGTGAAACCAGCCAACTCCCGCCAGGGCATCAACAGAGAGAGAGAAGGTCATTGGCCCCATAAGGAACCACGGGGGAGCCACCACTCCGGAGCAGACAGGGTCAGACAAGGGTGTTAAAGAGCTTGCCGACTGCTTCATAGAAGCCTTGTGCAGGGCTTCTTCTCAGCAACTTCTGTGCACTTCCGAATGCGTGTCCCGTCTCTCTAACCCTTCCCTGAAAAACCCTGCCATCATCGATTGACACTTCACCCAAACCAGTGATTTGTAGCATGCTCAGGGGCCTCCAATCACATCCCTCTTACACGATCTTGGCTTTGGGGAGCAAAGAGAAGTCTGAAGGGGCACCATCGGGGCTGGAGGGTGGATGAGGTGAAGTTTCTCAGCAAACTTCTGATCGAGGAGTCCTTGCTATCCAGGAGAGTTGTCATGGGAAAATCCTCCTCTGTGATCCTGCCTGTTCTTCTTCTTGCCAGTGCAATCTTCCGTTTCCCTAGAGCTTCTTCATGAGCCCCCGTGACAGCCCGCTGTCTTTTGAGAAAAGCTACCAGAATTATCCCTGTGGAGCCTCACCCCTTACGCTCATTCAACCTAAAAGCCACCACACGCTTTGAGCAGACCTCTCTGCCCAACAGATCCCCTGGGAAGGCACGGTTTTGATGGACCTTCTTTGGAGGCCTCTTGGCGACACTAAGACGTCGGCCGCCGCCGCCAGTGGCTGGGGGTGCTTCAGCACATACTGTCTGGAATAATGCGGGCATGCAGGACACGGGGAGCCCTGCAGCGGTGCTTTCAGATGGGCTCTCAGGAGGTGGGTAACCATAGAAACGGTGCCCAACTGTTTGCCCATCCATTTCATGACCCAGGTCCCTGGCTGGTAGCAGGCAGGTGGGCCGCGGTAGCCCACTTGGTGGCATCACAGAGACAGAGACCTAGCAGTTCCCTTCAGGAAAGATTCCAGCCAGGAAGCCTCCATGGGGCAGTCTACTCCTGTCCACTGGTACCGTGGACATCAGAACAAACCCAAGCGACCAGCACAAAGGAAACCCAAACCCACTGCCACCGGCCCGTTCCAACAGAGAGTGGCCCTGGGCACTTCCCAGGCTGCAGATTCTGAGAGGCGCACACAGCCTCATCTGTGTCCAGGGGAGCCAGCAGTTGGTGGGTTTGAACTGCTGACTTTGTAGTTAATAGTCCTCCCACACGTACCTGGGATTGCAATCACCGACAGCGTTTTAAAAGAATCTTTTCATTGCGAATGCTCAGCGGGAAGGGCCGTGGCTTTGAGGCCAGCGAGGGTGTTTTCTTCTTCGTCAGCAATTCCGTTGCAGAGGGTGGACCACCCCCCTTGTGGCTCTCACACATTTCCTGGCCACCCATAAGTCGCCGGCCCCAGAGGAGAAGCAGGGGTGTGGTCACCCACAGGGGTGGGTCAAACTCCCCACACTGCAGGCCCACGGTGCCGCAGTGGCACCAGTGAGACGTATAGTACCTGGCACAGCAGAAGCCAACTCAACAGCCACTGAACTCCCACAGGGACTTGTAGAGGACAGTGGTGGTCCAGGCTAGGACGCTCTCCTCCCATGCAGGAGACCCCTGCTTGGATCCAGACAGCGCACCCCCACCCACCAGGATGGCCTCCACCTGCCTGCCAGCAGTGCTGTGTGTCGCACTGCTGCTGCTGCTGGGGGGTCCACGTGGACAAACCAACCCCTGAGTATCGTCTGCCCAGACATGGACGGGCAGAAGTCTAGAGTGAAGCGCTCTGGGCTGGTTCCGAAGCCCAGCGAGGCCCCGCTCCCTCGCTGTGCTCAGCCGGCGCGGGCTTTGCTCTGGGTCTTCC
>NW_022111373.1:150148118-150150379 GCF_000313985.2 Echinops telfairi
TCTTGCTGCAGTGACCGGAGGGCCAGGGAGCTCTGCACGACCCCAGGGTCTGGATTTCAGACATGCTCAGGGGAGGGAAAGGAGCCCGACTGGCATGTTGGCAGTTCAGACCCATCAGCTGCTCAGCAGGAGAACGACGCGGCTCTGCTCCCGTGTCTGTCTGCAGCCTCAGAGACCCGCGGGGCGGTCCTCCTCTGCCTGGAGGGCTGCTGTGAGTCAGAGGGACAGTGGAGGGGCAGCGAACAAGAGGGGGCCCACGGAGGGATGGCGGACACCATGGCTGCATCGATGGGCTCGGGCACAGGACTGGGCAGCGTGCCCTTCTGTTGTGCACGGGTTGCTGTGGGTCGGAACTGACTGCATGGCATCTGACAACATCATCAAGCTCCAAGCCCCAAGGGTGGTCCTACTGGCCGTGGACATTTCAAAAACTACACCCCAGCCTCTGAGCTGGAGGGAGGAAGCTGGTGGTGGGCTGGAACAGACCCACGGCAGAAAGCAAATACCAAACACCAGCCCCGTTCTGTCATGTCCAGGGGCACCCAAGAAGGTAGGTCTGTCCTTGCAGGGGAGCAGCCCAAGCCAAGGGATTAGCACACAGGTGTCTGTGCGTGGAGGTGCCCTTTGATACCTGCCCACAGCAATGCCGGGGGTCTGGGGCTCCAGGGCTCCAGCAAAGCCCTATCAGCTAAAGATCCGGGGGGTCCACGATGGGATGCACCCCTCTCAGCCAGTCAAGAGACATGACTGAAGATCGAATCACCCCCCAGATTCACAGGACAGCCTGCCCCCAGCCAGCCAGCCTCTTCACCTTTGACATGTCCACCTGAGTGAACCCGTCCCAGCGGGGCAAGAGATGACCATGCAGTTGGGGTGTTTGGAAGAGAAGCAAAATGAAGGCCCAGCACTGTCCCCATGGGCAGGTGGCACTGGGGCTGCACGGGAGGGAAGGCTCTTGAACTGGGGGAGAATTCGGGGCGGGGGGAATCTCTAACATACAGTGCACCCACATATCTATCCATGAACTTCAGGGTTTGTGAGGCCAGCAAGGAATTCTGTGGAGGTGTGTTGCTGCTGTCGGGGCTCTGCCTCACAGTGACCCCTGTGCATCGGGACCACCACCGCCCTCTGCTGCCCCACATGGGCTCACAGCCGGCATCTCGGAGCCCAGTGCTGCAGCCACGGTGCCCGTCATCTCCTGGGGGAGCCTTCCTCCCTTTCACCAACCCCCCCACCCCTCCCCACTTTACCAAGCCTGACGTCCTTCTCCAGGCACTGGACTCTCCTGACAACACGTCCAAAGTCCATCCTTGCCTCCCAGGAGCGCTCTGGCCCGGCTTGTTTGTCCTTCTGTCATTCTTCATGTGATCCAGCTCCTCTGGTGACCGGCTCAGTGCACAGACAGGACAGACAGGGTGAGAAGATGCTTGTAGCACACGATGTAGATGTCACTCCGTCCAAGCACAAAGCACAGGGAAATTAAAAACACAAAGCAAGTGATTCAAGACCGACATGTCTACCTTAGAAGCATCGTGATAAAGACCACCAATGAAAAAATGATAGGGACAAACTTCAGGGCCCTAACACAGGCGTAAATACACTACCAACTACAGCGGGAAATCCTTACACTGGAGAGGGCAAAATAGAGCACTAGGGCCTTCTACAAGAGCAGCTGATACCAAGGGCCCAAGTAGAAAGCAAATGTTTCGAGAATGAGGATGGCAGTATAGATGTGCTTGACACAATGGATGTATTTGTGGATTGTGATATGAGTTGTACGAGCCCCCAGTAAAATGATTAAGAAAAAAAAAAGACAACATTGAAGCACATCCAAAATCCTTCATCAAAAGAGTTAAACAAGAATCCATAGATTGGGTAAAAAAATATTTGGCAATGACATATCTGATAAAGGGCTAGTTTCAAAACTCTGTGGAAAACTATAGCACCTTACACACACACACACACACACACACACACACAAGCCAATTAAAAGGTAGCACAAGACATGAATAGACAATTTATGAAAGATGACACCCAGGCAGCCAACAATCACACGCAGAAATGTTTGCGTTCATGTGCCATCGAGAAATACAAGTTTAAACAAGAGTGGGCTGCCACCTCACATCCACACTCTTGGCAACATTAAACAATAAAACCAGAAAACAGCAAGTGCTGGAGAGGATGTGGAGAGATGGGAATGCTCATGCAGGCAGAACTGTACAACCACCGATGGAAATCAGCATGGTGCTTTAAAAAAAAAA
>NW_022111373.1:150151320-150152336 GCF_000313985.2 Echinops telfairi
GCTTTCTTCACCACTTTTGTTAATGTACCCCTTTGTCCTCAGTGATCGAGTAGGGGCAGGCTGGTGTGCTTCTTCCATGTGGGTTTTGTTGTCTCTCAGCTAGATGGTGCTTGTTTATCTTCAGGTCTTTAAGGCTTCAGGTGCTATATCCTTTGGTAGCTGAGCACCATCAGCTTTCTTCACCACACTTGCTTGTGCACCCATCGTCTTCAGTGACTCCAGGTGTTATATCTTTTGGTAGCCAAGCACCATCCGCTTTCTTCACCAATTTTCTTGTGCAAGCATGGTGCTTTCTTAAACAAATACAAGCACAATGACCTCGCCATCCTGCACTCTCTCTACTTGGCATGTGCCCTGAAGAAGTCAAAAATAAAACACAAGTGGACATGTGCACACCTTTGTTTATTACAGCAAGTTCAATAACATCAAAAAGGTGGAACCGGTCAAACACCCCGACTGTTGAGGGCTGAGAGGAAGCAAGCCTCGACGGAAAGTCCCAGGAAACAGTCCTACCCTCGAATTCCATACGGAAAGATTTTATAGGCAAACGATTGCCTGGCGTAGGGAGCCTGGAGAGGAGATGGCAAGAATCCACAGCCACCGTCCCAGAGAGCACTAGTCGGGGGTCCCCCGCTTCTCAGGGGCCGGCATCTGAGCAAGAAGCTAGTCTGCGAAGGAGGAAGTTCCAGCTGCACTGAAAGCATCAGCCAAAAGCAAGGCCCCAGGAATTGACGGGTACCCATTGAAACGAACGATTCAGCAAGCTGAAGAAGCACTGGGAGCTCTCACTCGTCTGTGCCAGGAAATTTGGAAGACAGCTACTGCAACTGCCTGGAAGGGCTCCACATGGGTGGCCATTCCAAGGAGAGGCGGCCCAACAGAATGCTCAAACTACAGGACAAGCAGACCTGTATTGGAAGAAGTAAGGCCAGAGTGTTCCTGAGAGGCAAAGATCGCAGGCTTCTTGCAGACTGTGGACCTATTTGTCAGAGGAGGAGGCCCCGGAGGAGGGCATC
>NW_022111373.1:150153573-150154668 GCF_000313985.2 Echinops telfairi
GGGGTGAGGGTGGCAGGGGGAAGCCAGGCCTTTTGTCCTGTGTTTCCAAAAACTTCTCTCCGGTAGGATAACGTGTCCACGGCAGGGAGGCCACCTGTGACCTCTGGCTACACCGGAGAGGAGGAGAATCCGTCTCCACACTGGCCCAAAGTCTAGCAGAGGCAGAGGTCAGACGCGCGTCCCGTCCCCACCCCCTTCTCTAGGCTGGCCCCATCCATTCCTCCCATGGTGCTTGCCCATGCCTCAGTTGACGGCAGGCCTGTGCAGCCCTTCCCTGGGCATTGACGGTGGACCCCAGGAGGAGGACATGCTGACACCTTCCGCTCTCCTGCCTCCCTCATGCTGTGCGCTGCAGGGGTGGCTGTGAGGAGGGGCGCCCACCTTCCGTGAGGTGGAATCCATACTGCTGTCTGCACTCTGGGCTTCATCGACAAGACTCCGAGCCTTCTTTGCTTTCAGCGAGTGAGGGGCGTCATCGGTGGGTCATGAGCCTCCCTCTGGCCCTGAAGCCCCTGCTCCATGGTACCGTCCACCTGTGATCAGCTCCGAGCCGTGCGGGGACCCCCTCATCGTTGGCTTGGCGTACACACCGAGTAGGTGTGAACGGATACAATGCCGGTGTCACACCCGCGTGCTTTTAAACCTCTGTTGTGTGTCCTCCACTCTGCTGGAGAGACTGCCTCCTGGCCCAGGTCCAGGGCCCACAGAGGCACAGTGAAGATTGGAGACCTGTACTGACGCTAGCTGTGCTTGTGTCTGGGGACGAGCGAAAATAGACATGTTTATAACTGGCGGGGACCATAGAAGAGGCTGGGCTGGAGTTCCAGACACCTGCAATTAGCCGACTTTCCCTTCCTGTACGTGGACAAAGAAATGCTGTCGGCTGCCCTGCCCGTCAAGGCCCTGGGCTGGGGTGTGGATGCTCAGGCCTGTCCCCAGAAACGTCCACGTGGCCCTGACTGACCATGATGGACATGGCCCGTCCAAGTAGAATCATGACCAGGAACATCCGTCGAGAGGGGTTGGGCGGTGGGACAAAAGGAGACCTTTGACGACCCGCCAGCTGCCCTGGTTAGTGGGTGAGGCTCGGCTTTT
>NW_022111373.1:150156353-150158119 GCF_000313985.2 Echinops telfairi
AAGAGCAATTGAATATTGAGAAAACATCCCAGTCCGGATCAAGTCCATAAGTCCAATATTAGCCCATATGTCCAACACCAACCTATAAAGTCCTCTTCAGACCCATGAAGCACATGCAATGTTGCCGAATGCAGGAGGATCACTGGCCAGTGGGTGGGACGTCTTGTGAGTGTTGAAAAGCAGGGCCTCGGTGGCGCGGTGGTTAGAGTGCTGGAGGGCTGGGTTGAGGGCTGCAGCCCCCGCCTACTCTGGGGAGGAGCATGAGGCCATGTGCTTCGATGAAGCTGCAGCGTTAGGGCCCTCGGGCTGGGCCTCTGTCCTGTGGGTCATTTGAGTGGGAATGGATTCCCTGTGGCAGTGAGGGTGGCTGTCTCGGGCACAGTCTGCCCTGCCCTGTGCGGTCCCCGTGAGTTGGGGTGGAGCTCACAACAGTGGGCCCTGCCAGTGGTGTCCATTGGCCACCTTACCAAGAATGGGCTCTTGATGGCAGTGGGTGTGATTTATTTGGGGGTTGGGGTGGTGGGGTGCAGTCCTGCTCTGTCCTGTAGGGTCATTGAGAATCTGAGCTGGTTTGATGGCAGTGGGCGGGTGGCTGTAGTCAGGGTGCGGGCCTCGTCACTAGGAGTGGAAGCTGGGGCCCACAGGAGCAAGGCCTGGCTGTCTGCTCCCATAGAGATGCGTTGCTGCTGCCCTGCCCGTGTTGCCGGTTTCCACGCAAGGTGGCCAGTGTCACAGATAGGACAGCCCTCCAGCGTGGGGTCTCCATGGGCGGCTGTTCTCAGGGTCTCGCCCCATGGGGCCCCGGGCAGTCACAGCCATGGGCAGACCCGTTTTCCCAGCCGGAAGCTGAAGGACGTGGCTGGGCCCGCTGACCATGGGTCCTGTGCGTCGGGGTCAGCTGGTGGCCATGGGCTCGATCCCCAAAGGGGGGTGCGAGCCATGTGTCTGTCTGACCGTCTGTGAGTTTGGGTTGGTCTGTGCTAGCAGTTCCAGGTCATGCAAGGGTGGGAGGTTAGAACGCCCTCTGAAGCCCCCCGGAAGAAAGGCCTGGTGATCCACTTTTTGAAAACTACCCTCCCAGGTCCCGGGAAGTGACGTCCCACCCTCAGCGGCGGCGGCACCACGGTGCCGTCAGTGGTTCACACCCACCCGCTGCCCCAGGGAGGAAAGATGAGGCTGTCTGTCCCTGCAAAGATTGACAGGCTCTGCACCCAACCAACCAACCAAACTCACTGTCACTGAGTCCATGCAGACTCACGGCCACCCCACAGGATGGACAGAACTGCCCCTTGGTTTCCCAGACCGTGAGTCTTCACGAGAGTAGAAAGCCTCCATTTTCTCCCTGGGAGCGGCTGGTGGTTTCGAACTGTGTACCTTACAGTTAGCAGCTCGATTTGTAACCAGGACACCACCAGGCGACAAAGAGGAAGGCCCTCAGGAGATGGACAGTTGTGAGGATGACAGGGGCGGTCAGGAGATGCTCAGTTGTGAGGATGGCAGGGGCGGTCAGGAGATGGACAGTTGTGAGGATGGCAGGGGCGGTCAGGCAACGTTTCCTTCTGTTGTGCAGGAGGTGGCCACCATCAGAGCATATTCGACGGTTTCTGAAAACAGCAACTGCCCCCGACGGAGCCTCCTCTGGGCTCTGTCAGCCTCCGGAGGCGCAGAACTGCCCTGGGGGTTTCGAAGATTGTCACTCTCTATGGGAGTGAAAGCTTCACTGTTCTCCCACAGAGCCGCTGGTAGTCTCAAACCCCTGACCATGT
>NW_022111373.1:150161078-150162446 GCF_000313985.2 Echinops telfairi
TCCTGCAGTGGGCGCAGGGCCTGCCCTTCTCTGCCTTGAGTGCAGGGTGGGTTGGAGCCCCAGGACCCCCTGGAGGGGTCTGAAGCCAGGGTCTCCAGGGGAGGAGAGGTGATGACTTTCCTGGTCCTTCAACAAGATTCTGGCACTTTCTGTGGGGCATGCCCAGACTTCCCCTCTCCATTTTTTTTATTATTAACTTAGCGGAAATACGTGTTCTTCCAGCCTCTGTGGCAGCAGCCTTTCTGAGGTGGATGCTCGGGGGGCACAGCAGATTCTGCAGGCCGGACTGTCCCCCAGATGGCTCCCCACCCTTTGGGGGAACTTGATGCTGCTTAGTCCCATGGCCTGGGCTTTAAGAAGAGACGTGGTCAGGGCAGCTGGTTGGTCCCCAGATGCGGGCATCTGTGGGTGTGATGGAAACTGCCCAGCCAGGGCTTGAGACCCATGTGTCTCTGCTGCCCCCTGCACCTCCGTGTCGTGCCCATGAGCTGAGCCCACCTCAGTGCAGAGCAATGACCCCACACACAGGGAGAGTGGACTCTCCGCCCCCAGGCCTCCCGCAGACATGCTCCCCGTGTGTGAGCGTTCCCCACACAGTCTCTGTGAACAGCAGAGAACTCGCTTCCACAGACACCCCCAGGGCTCCTTGCCATATATGGAGTAAACAGAGCGCAAACTCACTGCCATCGAGTCATTGCTGCCTCGTAGCGACCCTGTGGGCTTCTGAGACCGTCATGACTTCCAGGAGTGGGACACTCAGTCTGTATCCCACGGAGCTGCTCGTGGTTTTGAACTGCCAACCATGCAGATTGCAGCCCAGTGTGCAACCACTATGCTACCAGGGATCCTACTGTCATAGATTCAGTACTTTTTAAATTAAGTCTACACCCATGAGAAATTCATACCCCGAAACAAACCTGCTGCCCGGAGTCGATTCAGATTCATAGCGACCGTGGAGGAATGCCCTTTGGGTTTCCAGGGCAGACCTGCTGCCTGAGACCTTGTAGGCATCAAAGAGCTAGGGCTTCTGTGAGCACTCTGGGGCATGTGACCACGTTGTGGCATCCCATCACCTCACAGGGGGTAAGAAGACGGAAGGGGAATCGCAGGTGCGTTTGCTTTGGGATGCGGATGAAGAACACGGATTATCCCGCAAACTTCCAGAGGAACAGAGAGATGGGTCTTGGAAGAAGCACGCCTGGCCTGCTCTTTGGAAGTGAGGATGGCGAGCCTTTCTCTCATGGACCTGTTGTCCGGAGAGACCAGCCCCTGGAGCAGGGCGTCGTGCTGGGCAAAGTGGGGTGACATGAAGAAGAGGAGGGCCCACGGTGAGACGGACAGACACAGGGCTGCACAGGCGTGGCTGTC
>NW_022111373.1:150162546-150164464 GCF_000313985.2 Echinops telfairi
GATGACGGTGGTGATAGTGGCGGTCAGTTACGATCATGACAGTCCCCTTGCAGGAGGCGCTCCGTCCACAGGCAGGTGCCAGTGGCAGTGTGGAAGTCCTGGCCAGCGTGCGACTGGTCAGAGTGACTGGCGGTTTCACCGGCGCCCCTGAGGCACCAAGTGAAGAGGGAGCTTAATCGATACCCGGCTTTGGGAGAAGAAGGGGGCTTTCTGTCCTGTCCTTTGTAAGTCAGGATGTAAAGCACGACTTGGTCCTGTGTGCTCAGAGAATGGCGTCTGTGTAGGAGTGTGCATGCAGAGACGCTCACGAATGTCCGCAAATGGACCCAGGCCGAGGCTCGTGTGGTGCCCGGTGTGTTTCTAAGGCTCCATGGGATGGTGACCCAGAGTCCCTGTTGGGGGACTGCAGAGGGACAGCCCTTTTGTTGCCTGGAATGAGCTGGACTTGGGAGACCTGCGTTCTGTCCTGTGTCCCTCCTCAGTGCAGATGTCCTCTGGACAGTGGAGTCAGGAGGTTCTTGCCTCTGTCAATGTCCACCTTGAAGAGGACATTTGAGGGCACTGGTCCTCACCTGGGGGATCCTGGCCAGCCTGGGGGTGTGTGGGCAGTGTTCACAGTTAGGGTGTAGAGGCCAGGGGTGCTGCTTTTCTTACCAGCATGCACAGCACCAGCCAGAACCCGGAGCCCACTGCTGTCCAGGGCAGGGAGTCCAGCTGCTCCCCGGGGGCTCTAAGACTCTGCACATCCGTATGAGAGTGGACAGCCTCACTGCTCTCCCGAGGAGCGGCTGATGAGTTTAAACCTCCACCCTTGCTGTGAGCAGCCGGCGGGATTTGACTCCAAAGGGCTCCCGTTCCTCTGAGCAATCGGGCTGGAGTGCCCCACCTGGTGACGGCGCCATGGCAGCCTGACCGTCCTGAATGGACTCAGGGACCCCGTCAATCCCGTGCGGTCGTAGGACGCTGCGGTGGAGCAGGGGTGCAGGTGATGGCCAAGGAGGGGTCCGTGGAGACCACGGCGCCTCAGTGGCCAGGTCCTGACATGAAGGGCCACCTCCCACCCATCACCTGCTTATCGTGACTCAGTAAGACCACGGGGATCATAATGGTGAGCTACCAAGCCAGCCTTAGGGCAGAGAGGGTGGCCTAGGGGTGCTGCGGTCATCAGGAAAGACATCCTGGTCAGTGGCCATTTTCACGGAGATGGGCAGGGCCTGTGACTCTTCCTTCCGTGGCCCATCAGGCCTTTATCAATAGGGGTCCCTTCAGAGACGAGGGGTCACCGACCTCCCTGAACCTCCTTCCCGTCCCCTCCTTTTCTCCCCAGCGCAGTGAAAACAAGCCATCAGTAAGGCCTCCCACCCGTCTGCAGGACGGGGCGTCCCACCCTCCCGACCCCACCCCACCCCCAGGGTCTCCGGGGGGCAGACTGCTCCTCCCTCTCCAGGGGATCATCTGGGGATTGAACCACTGACCTTCCTGCTAGTTGGGGACATTCAACTACCAATGAACCAACGGGCCTCATGTTGCCACTGCCACCGGGTCGACTCCGATTCCGACTCCAGCGTAGTGACACTGTCGGGCAGAGGGGGACTGTCCCCATGGGCTTCCGAGACTAACTCTTTGTGGGGCGTAGACAGCCTCTTCTTTTTCCCAGGGCGGCTGGTGGATTGGGAACACTGACCTTGTCATGAGCAGCTCCGGTGTCACCCACTGCACCACCACCACCGTGGGGGCTCCTCCAGCCGCCACGGGAAACTAGGATAAGAAAACGTGACCCCCCGGGAAGGCACAGGCGAGGGGCTGGCCTCGCGGTGACCGCTGGGGGGAACAGAGACATGATGCTGCAGAGGTTGATGGAGAGCTCGCTGCTGCCCGTGAGCGGGTCCTGGGCTGGCTCCCCCATCGACCCGCCTCG
>NW_022111373.1:150164811-150166932 GCF_000313985.2 Echinops telfairi
GCTTCAATTTCTATTTTAACGAAGGAAGATTGTGGCGCGACTCCCTGTTGGGAGAGGTCTGCTGTCTTCTCCACCAGGGATTGTAAGCATCGTGCTGGTTGGTGCTATGGCAGGTGATTCGAGTGGAGCCGTGAGACCTTCAATAGAACATGCTCCATCGTGAGCCCATTCCAACACGGTCGGAGCCTGTGAGGACGTGTGCTGCCAGCATCTCTCAGCGGGGCACCTTCTGCGAGCTCCCCCTGTTGCTCAAACGGCCTCCACGATGTGGCTGTGGGTGCAGGGTGCCTTTTCGGCTGTCAGAACCTTCTCGGCGGTCTTTCCTGGATGTGGGACTCCATGGCAGTGTGAACGCCGTGTTTCTGTGGTCTGGGACCCACTTGGTGAGCACTCTTGGCCCTGAACCAGGAGATACATTCTACCCTGGTGCTGGCTATCAGCCTGGCTCTATGCAAATGAATAAAGACAGCCGAGGCGAAGCAGGGACGATTGTAGGTCTTTGGGTTGCAAATACTAATCTATCTCCAAGTCCGGCTGCCAGTCCATCTCCTGGAAGATCCTCCTCCTTCCTCTGATCCTCCACTTTACCAACTGTGATGTCCTTCTCCAGGGACTGGTCTCCCCTGTCACACGTCACAGCGCAAGAGACAGTCTTGCCACCCTTGCTTCTGAGATGAACCCTAGCCATGCCACGTCCCGGGTAGACCCGTGTGTTCTTCTGACAGTCCCTTGTTCGATGTTTCGATTCCGCTCCTGTCTTCCTTACTCGGTGTTCAACTTTCATGTGCATAGGAAGTCGCGGAAAATTCCATGCTTGGGTTAGGCACACTGTGCTCCTCAAAGTAAGCTCCTGTGTTACAGCCCTCTAAAGAGGTCTCGTGCAGCAGATTGACCGGATGCAATGCATCTCTTGATGGCTGCTTCGCTGAGCATTGACTGGATCCACGCAAGACAAGTCTTTGACAACTGCAGCCTCTTCTCCTTTGGTCACGATGTTACCTGTTGGTCCAGGAGATTAGAAAGTTCCGTAGTGGCACTCACTCACTGCCACTGAGTGAATTCTGACAGGAGCGACCGGGTGGGGCAGATCGAACTGCCCCTGTGGGTTTCCAAGTCGGCGACTTGGAGCAGATAGCTGCATCTGTGAGCCTTGGAGAGGCTGGTTGTTTTGAACTGCTGATGTTGGGGTGATCAGCCCAAGACGTAACCCCCTGTGCCACCAGGACTCTGGGGCATCCACAGGGGAGTGGGGGGAAAGCCTTTGAGAAAGGAGTAGATATTTTCATGTAAATTACAAATCCAATAGCCCAGAAGTAGTTAATTTGGTGACGGCTATTTTTATCCAGAAAGAACCTAGACATGCCATTAGAACTTCTCCAGGACAACCCTGATACGGATCGCAAGCGTTCAAGGAGGTTGGAGTCCGAAATCACACAGACATGATCCAGAGCCGCCCCTTCCTGGGGCCCGTGCACAGGCAGACAGATACCAGACAGCCGACTCCCTCGCTCCGATGCAATTAGGCGTCCATGCATTTATTTTGTCTTCCCCGAGCAGTGATTTGTGTCTGCGGTGTGGATAGTCCTTGATCCATGCTGGTTGCCTTCCACCCCTCTCCAAAGGTCGTGCTGGAAGCAGACACAGTTGCCGGCATGCACTCCTCTTGTTTGTAAATACACCTTCAGAACCCACTGCATCTTCTAGATGGTTCTGCTGTTGTTAGCTCTGGTTCCTATCAAACAGGGGCTTCATTGTCTCATCCAATGCAACAGAAATGCCATACAGGGTCTCCCATGGACAGACAGACGTTCATTCTCAGTGTTCAGGAGGCTGGCAGCATTCTGAATTCAAGCTGCAGGCTCCGCAGGAAGGCTTGCTCTCTGTTAGCTCCACAGGGAGGTCCTGGTCTCTTTCAGCACCCATTGGCCCAGCAGCCCTTGGAGACGTCCTTCTGTCCTGCATCGTCCTTCCCCTGGCCCTGGGTCTCGGAGATTCCCATCACAGGGACCCTGCGTCCGAAGGAGGTGCTCAGCTCCTGGCTCTTCTCTCATGGTGGTAGCAGTGCCTTGATCTCCGTCTCTCTCCTTTTGCTCCTATGACATCAAAGGGGACACTGGCCAA
>NW_022111373.1:150167327-150174764 GCF_000313985.2 Echinops telfairi
CAGGAGGGCGGAGGCACGGGGCTGAGAGGCTGGCAGGATGGATGGATGGATGGGTGGATGGATGGATGGATGGGGGAGGTGGTAGAAGCACACTGGTCTGGGTGTAGAGTGGACTGGATATCTGGTTCTTTGCAGAGGAGAATGTTTCTCTCGGAGAAAGACGAGTCCTGCCAGCCTGAGGGTGGAGGACTTGGGGTCTAAGACCCTGAAGAAAGCAGTGAGAGACCCAATTTGGGGGTCTCATGTGGGGATCAGTGGCCTGCCAGAGGTGTCAGCGATCATTTGTCAGGGCCCTGATCTGGGCATCTGTGTCTCCTATCGTTGGTGTGCTTAGTGCATTTAGATCCCCTCTCTCAGCTCTTTGATTAATCCAGTGTGTCTCACCCCTCCCCACCCTTCACTGCCCTGCTCTGATAAGAGCCACTGTGGATGAGCCTGGGGTCAGCGTCTGTGACCCTGCCTGTGATGACCTTGGAGTCGATGACCCTGACCCTGACTGATGACCTTGGGGCCAGCTCCATGACGCTGACTGATGACCTTGGGGCCAGCTCCATGACGCTGCCTGTGATGACCTCGGGGCAGCATCTGTGACCCTGCTGTGACAGAGCTCATGGAGGGATCCACTCTCGGAATGTGTGTGTCAGCCACACCACAGCTTCCAGCAGGACCTGCGACTTTGTTGCCTGTCTGTGTTGTTAGGGCCACAGGGTCCATTCTGACTCACAGTGACCCCCACACAACAGAAGGAACACTGCCCGGTCCTGCGCCAGCCTCTCCATTGCTCCTGTGTCTGAGCCGCTGATGCAACCGCAGTGTCTGTCCATCTCCTTGAGGGCCTTCCTCTTTGTCATTGACCCTCCACTTCGCCGAGCGCGGTGTCCCCTCCAGGGCCTGGTCTCTCCCGACAATGTGTCCGTATTACATAAGATGAAGTCTCGCCCGCTTGCCTCTAAGGCACATTCTGACTGTCCTGCTGGCAGGGTAGTGGTCCTTGCAGCTGCCCACGGCTCTCCCGCTCTCTTCTTGGCACCCAGTGCAAAGGCACCAGCACCTCCATCTTGCTCATCGGGTCCGACACGGCGTCATCTGTCTTCTGTGCCAGGGCTCTCAGTTCACAGGCACCGATTCTCTTTTGGTCTTTGTATTCTAGAATGGTACCACATTAGGGAATGCATAATTGCTTTTCAAAAGATGGACTTTCTAAGGCATATAAATTATAAATTTACACAATGGACCAAATCATAAAATTTCGGACACCTGAATTATTATTTAAATCAGATGGAGGGGGACACGTCATTAGAGCCCCTGGAGGAATTGCAGTGCACAGGGACACCTGTGCTGCCACGGGGCACCCAATGGGACAGCTGTGAGGGTGGTGCCACCCGGGTGGGGGCAGGGATGGAGGGCATTCTGCCGCATGTGGGCTGGGAGTTGAGTGGCCACTCCTCGTGGTGAGAGGCCCAGCCGGGGGTGTCCAGGGCCTCACGTCTGCGGCTTCTTTTCTCTTGGAAGATGGGACTAGTGTGGTTACTCTGAGGGGTGGGTGGGAGTGGTGGCTCCAAGGCCAGGGCCCAGCTGAGTGACCCTGGTTAGAGGTGGTCATGGAGTGAGCGACCCCTGGTCAGAGGGAGGTGGTCATGGGGGTGAATAACCCCTGGTTAGAGTAGAAGTTGTCATGGGGTAGGTAAGTGACCTTGGTTAGAGACATGTGGTCATGGGGTGAGTGACCCCTGGTTAGAGTGGACGTTGTCATGGGGTAAGTGACCCTGGTCTGAGACATGTGGTCATGGGGTGAGACAGGCTGTGGGATCCTATACAGATGTGTCTGGAAGCCCCTCAGAGCCACAGAGGGCATCCTAGGGCAGACAGCCTGCAGGGGTCTGTTCCTTAAAGGCACTGCCTGTGGACCCTCAGTGTCCCTTGAGGCTGGAGGGGGCATCTGTCCAGCAAAGGAGGCCGAGCCTCTGAGAGGTTGTGTGGCCACTGCCCCCTCCCCGCGTGGGCCCTAGTCTGAACACACACATCACTCTCCCCTCTCCATGTGGACGCTGGGCTCTGACCACAGAGGCCGCTGCCCCTGGTGTTTTTGGAATGCGATTCCTTCGGGGAGAGACGGGGCTTTCTACTCTTGTATAGACGGACAGTGTCGGGGAGCTTGGGGCAGCTCAGCCCTGCCGTGCGGGGTCGCTGTGAGTTGGCATTGACTGGACATTACCTCAGCCACCGGTGAGGACGGGCGTTGGTCCCTGTGCCCAGTGGGCATCATTGCCAGTGGGCACACCAGTGAGGACGGGCGTTGGCCCCTGTGCCCAGTGGGCATCGTTGCCAGTGGGCACACCAGTGAGGGTGGGGCGTTGGTTCAGTGGTTTCCAGTCGAGGCGCTGTCCCTCCTGTCCAGATAATCCTAACCCAGGCACATCTGTGTCCCCACCCCCACCCCCACCCCTGTCCCCTGCTGATCACCTCAATGGCTCCTGGGTCTCCTCTCCTGCCCCGTCTCTCTGACTAGGGGGCTGGGGGGTGTGCCCCTGTGGATCACCTGTCTGGGGTCAGGATTTTCTCCTGGGACAGGCCCTCCTCTCTCACTGCCCTGAGTCACCGCCGACTCACTGCGCCCCTGCCCCTGTGGGGTTCTGAGACTGTATGCCTTTATGGGGGTGGAAAGCCTCATCCTTCTCTCGAGAAGCAGCTGGTCGCTTTGAACAGCTGACCTTGTGGTGAGCAGGCCGACTTGTAACCTGATACACCACTGGGGCTCGTGGACGGACAGCTCAGAGTGCAGCCTTCTGCCATGCTGCTGACCACGGGGAATAGAGGTGTTTGCTCAGCGCCCCAGGAGGTAGGGGGGGGGGAGAGGGGCCACAGTCCCACAGGGTCGCTTGTCTCCAAATTGCCATGGGTGTTGAGACGAAGCGCGGGAGGTCCTTCCAAGCTCGGACCTATCTGTCTGTCGAGAGACAGGTAAACGTTTGTCCCGAGTCCTTAGGCACGTCCACACCCAGCGGTTGCGCCAGGTGGCCAGTCTGAAATGACTGCGCAGCGTGAGGGTGAACTCACTGTGTGTGGGTGCGAGGGGGCCACAGGGAAGAAGCCCCCGGGGGGTCCCGGCCCTCCCCTCCCTTCCCGTCAGGTCTCGCGCATCCTGGGCACAAGGACACTGATGGAGGGGACACTGCCGTGTCCACCCGTCCCCATGGGGGTCACACCCCCAGTTGCGGTCGGCTTCCAAACGAGGTGGCAGGAAGCGGAGGAGACAGGAGGGCGGAGGCACGGGGCTGAGAGGCTGGCTCTGGCACAGATGCAGCCGTGAGCAGGGTGCAGGACCCGGTGGGCTCCCTACACGGGCCCTGACAGCGTCCCCCAGATCTCACTCCCTAGGGGGTGCACCCCACGCCCTTTCTGAGTCTTGCTCTGTGTCTGGGGGCTCCCAGGCTGCAGGTGTTTGCGAGTTCCCCACCTGGGCTTCACCCCCAGACTCAGCGTTTCGACGGCAATGGGGGACCATTTCGAGCAGTCAGGTGCGCCTGTCACTGACCCCATGCTGACCCACCCTGGCTGTGGGTCCAACAGAATGTGCCCCCACCCCCAGAGCTGGGAGAAGAGCCCCCCCCACCCCCAGTTAGAACACGCCCAGAACTCACAGGGTAGCTTCAAGTCAGCGAACCAGGAGAGTGAGGCGCGGTGCGCGGGGGTCGGGGATGAAGTGACCCTAGGCCACTGTCAATGGCTTCTTTCTGATCAAGGGGGGAGGGGCTTGCTGTGCTGTTCCCTCAGGGGCCCTGAAAGCCCATGTTACCCCAAACCACACTGGACACTGTCCACATGAGCTGCACTAGTTGCCCCATGGACAGAGGGCTGTGCCTCTGGCCCATTTTTGGCTTCATCCCTGGGCAGAGGGACCCTAGGGCAGCAGGGATGGACCCTTTATATGCCCCCAGCAGCATCAGCTGTCTGCTTACCCAACAGCGGGGCAAACCGAGAAGTTAGGGCCTGTCTCTGCTCTCACTGGGGACCTGGGCTGGTGTCCAGCTCTGAGCCCCTGTTGTCCACATCTACCTGAAGCAGGTCCAGGGCAGAATCAGGGCAGACCCCAGACGGGCCCAGGCCAGACCCTGAGCAGACCGAGGGCAGGCCTGGGGCAGACCCGGGGCACCAGTGTCCTGAGACACGTGTGGGCACTGGGTTCTCACAGCACCTTTTGTCCGGGGCCTGGGGAATGCAGCTTGAATGCGTGTTTTTGAGCCGCAGGGAGCCGGTGTGGGGGGCCGAGGGAGGCTGCGAGGGCTGAGGAATGCAGACTGACCGTCCCCTTGTGGCCTCTCGCATTCCGCAGATACTAGCCTGGCAGGGCACACATCGTGCCAGCCGAAGCTCAGGGCACTATGGCAAGAGGTGGGCCTTCCCAATCACTGGCCCTGGGGTGACCCCAGCCCCGGTGTGTGGGCAGCAGCTGGCTCCACAGTCGCCAGAAGGGCAGGGTCCATGTGGGCAGGTGGACTAGGCGTCACTGAGGCTGACGACGCAGCAGAAGGCCAACAGCAGGCACCTCTGCTCTCCCTGCTGGTACCCTTACCCCTGCATGTCAGATGGCAGAGTTCCTTGGGCAGGGAGGGCCCCAGACAGGGCCGGCTCAGGACCAAGACCACCCTCCTCACTCTCGGATACAGAATACCAATTACTCAGCCTGCGGCAAGTCTGAATTCTGGGCCTGCCCTCCCTGAAACACCCTCTCTGGGTGGGTGACGCACCCAGTGTGAACGGGTGTCTCCCCATTTCCTCGGTGGCGCAGCCTGCCAGCCTGCCCCCTGTGGCCGGCGTGAGGCTGGGAGCTGTGTCCAGGGCTGTCCAGCTCCAGCAGCCTCTCCCAGGGTGGACAGTCTCAGTGGAGGTTCCAGACCAAGACCGGCTAGGAAGAAAGGCCTGGTCATCCACCTCCATCAATCAGCCCACTGGCGAGCTCACGGCTTCACATGGGACACACACTGCCCGGGAGACAGTGGACACTGAGCTCCCAGGGCGGGGCCCCCAAATGCAGCGTGACGGGATAGCACATGTGCACATGTAGACCCTCCCGGGGTACAGCGAGACACTGCGAGTCCCCTTCTGTCATACACAGGGCCATGGGGGTCAGAGAGACGATGGCAGCCAGGACAGTGTGCTCATTCGGGGCAGAAGGCTGCTCTCAGTGGTCCCCGTGGTCATAAGTGATCTGACACTGGCATGGGTTTCCTCTGCTATTCCCCGAGCTCGATGGCCAGGGCCCACCAGAGGCCGGGGCCTGTGGACACCTCTCCCCGGCCAGCAGGGGGCATTGGGGGCCTTCTCCATCCAAGACTCCTTGGGCACCAGTACTCACTTCATGTCCTTGTCAAATGGCTTTGGGATGCATGCTCAGGAGAGAAGGGTGAGTGGCTTGCCCCACCCCTACCCCCCACCCCAGCTGCCTCAGAATGCAGCCCAGAGGTCTGCTGTGGACACTGGTTTTGCTGTCCACTCTGAATGCATGGGCTTAGAATGGACTCGGGGTGGACCCAGCAACAAGGCTTGGCGAGGTCCAGTGTACATCCAAGGGCTTGCTGCATTTCTTTCAGCATCCCCTGGGGGGACATGTGGTTACTTATGTAGCGGCCAGGTGGTCTCGGGGTCACGCTCTCCCCCTTGTTGGGTGACAGCCCTTGCCTGTGCCGTCCTCAGCTTCCTCTCCCCTTCGGTCGCCCCCATCTCTGGTGGGAACTCGTGGTATAGATGCCCCCAGGCTTACTGACATAGGCGGTAATGCCCGAGCCGAGGCCGCCGTGCTCAGCCCACGGCCACGCTTCCTTCCATCTGGCAGCGCACCTGGAGGCCCACGGCGGGGTGTCGGCCCCTCTGCGAAAGGGAGATCAGGCACGGTGTCCTATCTGAAACGAGTTCAGTCGTTTGAACAGAGAAATCTGCTTCTTGTCCACCCCCTGTCCACCCCTGCCCGCACGTGCTGTGGGGAGAGGTCAGGACTGTCCTGGCCTAGACCAGGCTCCTGGAGTGGTGTCTACAAGGAGGGGTCCTCAGATGGGTTCACAGCCACCCCACTCACAACAGAACGCAGCACCCCGGTCCTGCACCGTCCTCCCAGCGGTTCCTCTGCCGCAGCCCACGGTGGCAGCCACTGTGTCCGTCCATCGCATGAAGGGCCTGCCTCTTTGCTGCTGACCCTCTGCTTGACCAAGCACCACGTCCGTCCCCAGGGACTGGTCTCTCCCGACAACTCATCCAAAGAGCAGGAGATGAAGTCTCACCATCTTTGCCTCTAAGGAGCACTCTGGCCCTCCTTCCAAGAAGGGCCAGTCCTTATTCTGGTGATGCTTGGAAGGCCGGGAAGAGGGGGCTCCCCTTACCCCCCAGCTCGAGATCCATCTCCCACCGGCACGACACGGTGGCTGGAACCACTGGGCCACTGGAGGGAAGAACCTGCTCTCTGTGTGCTGGGGAGCAGGGCGTCCCTGCCACCCGAGACCCCAGTCTCTGTCATGTAAGACTCCACCTTCAGGTCACTGGACAAGTGCGGACGCTTGGCTTATGAGTGTCCTTTCTCTGTGTCTCCAGCTGCCGGAGCAAGCACCCATGTGGGCGGCTCTGTGGGACTGAAATAGAGGGTCCACGTCCTGTGCCCAGTCCAGGTCCCAGCACTGCAATGCCCTGTGAGGCTCCAAGGAGAGCTGCCCCCCCCCCCGAGTTCCAGGGACCCCTTGGCATCGTCTGCTGTTCGCTGGTGTCTTCTCTCTCTGTTACAGCTCCGACGTGATTATGGGTAGAGGCCACCCTTCGCCCAGGACCGCATTAACATTCAAAATAAAAATCCAGTTTTCAAACAGGACCACATTCACCAGTGCAGGGCGTCTTAGGCTACGGGAGAGGGGGGAGAAGAAAAGAGAGAGAGGTAAGGAAGTGGCTGTCACAAGTTTAGAGGCTGAAGAGTTACAAGTCCGTGGGTCAGATGCCTGTTGGTGGCCTCTCCTGCCCATGTAGCTGCAGGGGCTGATGAACCCAGGATCAGCCCATCGGACAACAGGCTGCTAACCCAAGTCCAAAGAGCCAGCAGTTAGATGGCCAGGCAGATACAGGGTCCAGAGCCAGGAAGAAGCAAGGAAGCCTTTCCAGAGCGTGCGTGTATATTGGAAGCAGGCCACCCCAAGGACGCTCCCTTAAGCAGGCCACCCCAAGGAGGCTCCCTTTCTATGGATGGCTCAGCAGCTCTCCCGCTGGAGGTGTGCCATTGTATTAGAGCTCATTGTGGGGACGACTGTGTGTTGGTTACCAAAGCGCTGGGACCCTGGCCCAGCAGAGCTGAGGTAACCCTCACACAGGTGACCAGACCTCTCAAAGGTCTGCGTGGGGCACACGTGGAGCGCCCAAAGGCTCCCAGGGCGGAGGTGGGAAACGCGGACGGAAACCAGAAAC
>NW_022111373.1:150175850-150188530 GCF_000313985.2 Echinops telfairi
TGTTCTGACATAGCCTAGCTCTCTTTATAAATAGAGGAAGATCTGGCAGCAGATTGGACTGGAAGGACTGCTAGTCTCACGGCAGTGAGTTGAATTGAGCCATTTGTAGTGCTTTTTTAATTTAACTGTTTCTTTCTTGTATTATATATTTAACTGTATATGATTTAACAGTTCATTTCATGTGTTATATATCTACTTATCTTTATAAATAAATATATTAAATTATCAGCAATTTGGTTTTATCTCTCTAGAGAACCCTGTAACACAGTAGGTTAACACAAGGGTGGCAGTTCTAACCCCCAGCGACTCTGTGAGGGCACGTGGGCTGTCTGCTCCCGTACAGACCTACCGCCTCGGACACTTTTATCAGGGTGCCTGTGGGCAAAGGGTTTGGTCTCTGGGTGTGTTTGAGAGTCGGGAGCCGTGGGGAGCCGTGGGTGCACAGTGAGCGGCTAGCAGCCGAGGCAGTGGGCTGAGCTCACCTGGTGAGACCGCCTGCTCCCACACAGATGTACAGGCCTGGGACCCTGCAGCCTGCTCCACGCTCACCGGAAGGGCTGCCCAGAGTCCGCTCCGGCTCCACGGTAGTGGGTCCGGTGTTTTGTTTGTTGTGTTATGTTGGATGTGGAATCCCTGGGTGGTACCTGCTGGTAACACACGCAGGTGCTCATGGAAAGGTTAGAGCTCAAGTCCCCCCAGTGGGCCATGGTCCGTGGGGATGGGGCAGTCAGGGCAGGGACACAGCACAGTCGGTGTAAGCTGTATCCCTGAAGGCCCTCTGGGTGCCACATTGGGGCAGTCAGCCTGGGTCAAGGGTGGAGGGGACAACCAGGGCGATCCCTCAGCATGGTGAGTTAAGAGGTGTTCCTGAAGGTCCTCTGGTTGCTGGTGGGACAATCAGGGAGGATGGTGGGTGTAAGCAGTGTCCCCGAGGATCCTCAGGACCACTGTGGACAAGGCCGGCCACACACAGCTGGTCTCTGGGTGCACCTATCTTGGGTGGAAGTTCAGGTGCTGTGGGGCAGATGTGGACGGTGGACAGATCCTCCCGTGCCCACAGGAAGAAAGGCGTGGGGGGCAGACCTTTCCCTGTGCTGAAGTGTCTGTCTGTGGTGTCCTCCCACCTCCCATGTCCTGTCGGTCCAGCCCAGCCTGCTGCTGTGGTCTCGGGGGACCTGCCCGGTGCCAGGTTAAGGAGAGCGGATACTTCATTCAAGTCACGGGGAAGTCACCGTTGTCCCCACTGCCAGCTTGCCTGCTGCCCTTTGATTCCCTTTGAGCGGAGGCCCAGCCCCTACCCAGCCGCGCATCTGCCACCTCCTTGAAATGCTCCAGCGGTCACCGGGAGCCCGGGTCGTGAGAACATGGGCGCAAACATCGGAAGACACGGGCCCTCGGGTGGGCGTTCATCGCGGCACTGCGTAATTAAGCAGCTTCTTTCTGTGTCAACGTTTGCTGGCGTCTCATTAACAAAGCCATCTGCTGAGCACACCATGGCCCATCTGCTGGAATTTCGTTCTCTTCATTTGTGCGGGTGGTGCTGCCGCGCCAGCCCCGACACCCATCTCCCTGCGGGATGCCGCTGGCCCGAGGTGGCTGTGCTTGTTGCAGCCACGCCACAGAACTCGGCTGCACGTGTCTGGGGCGTGGGCATCGGAGGAGCCTGGCTCTCCCTGTCTACCCTGACCCCTTCCTGAGACACAGCTCCACTCATCACCCCCCGGGCAGGTGTGGACACCTGGGCAGGTGTGGGCAGGTGAGCAAGGACACGTGCTCTGGGCTGGCACGCTCTCAGGCTGCCCTGGCCATAGACAGACTTCCGTAGGCGCGCTGGTCTCTTCTTCAGTATTCCTTTTCCATGTCGAACCTTCACCTGCACATGGGTGCTTGGAAACACGATGGCTTGGGCCAGGAGCAGTGACGTCTTTCCTCTACTCTAAAGAGCTCTGTGCCGCAGAGCGCCTACTGCAATGCACCCTTTGATCACTTGCCTGCTGCTCCCATGAACACTGACGGTGGATCCAAGCCAGACAGAATCCTCGACAACTTCAGTCTTTTCCTCATTGATCATGAGGTGACCTGTCTGGTCCGGCTGTGAGGGTTTTGATCTTCTTGACACTGAGCTGTCATCCACACTGAAGGCTGCAGTCCTCGGTCGTCATCGGCAAGGGCTTCAAGGCCTCCCCACTTCAGCAAGCAAGGCTGCCATCTGCATCTGCAGGCGGCTCACAAACCTCCCCGTCCTGAGGAGAGGCCTTCTCTGTGTCACCCAGCTTCTCTGATGATTCGCTCAGCCTGCGGATTGAACAAGTGTGGCGAGGGGATGCAGCCCTGAAAATCACGGCCTTGGAATCCTGTGGGGCAGCTTGACTCTGTCCTGCAGGGTCTCCAGGTGGTGTAACGGGGTAAAATTCAGGCTGCAAACCACAAGGTTAGCAGTTCGACATCACCAGCCACCAGGGAGGAAGGTGAGGCTTTCTGTTCCTGTCAAGAGCGGCAGTCTGGGGATCCCACGGGAGCAGATCTTGTCTGTCCTGTAGGGTCGATGTGCCTCTGAGTCGAGTCCATGCGGAGAGAGATGGGTCTGTGGGTTGGAATAAATTCACACCAGTGGGTTGGTTTCAGATGGTTTTAAATCTGCAGGGCTTTAATAGATTAGGAAAGGTAAACATATAGACAAGAGACTCAGGAATAGAGTGAGTACCTTAAGCACTTAGTTTGAGTGTCATTAAGAGACGTTTTGGTGGGTGAGAGGTACCTTCCGGGCCCTGGCAGTGTGAGCCCACTACTGACTCCATGGTAAAAGCTGAGACTGTGTGCTTCCAGAAAGATCCATGACCCTAGCAGCTCCGTGGGGCTGCTCTCTCTGTCCCACAGGGGTGTGGTGACTCGGGATGAGGCGGGAAGGGAGGGGAGGTTTGGGCAGAAGTGCTGTGAAGCAGACTCTGAAGCCCGGCTTAGAAATGGCCTCTCGCATGAGGAGTGGGACTTATTTCAAAGGTGTGGCAATGAGAGGGTGACAGAGGAGCTCTGGGGAAAGAGTGCAGATGGATTTTCTGAAGAGCCAGGCTTTCTGGAGCCACCTAGGGTGGGTGAACCCCCAAACGATGGCCCTGAACTAACTTCAAACTCTCATCCCTAACTCTTCTGGCAGCTGACAACTCTTGTGTGCCCTGAGTGCTGTGTTCTTGTCAAGAACGAGCCGGCGAGCGGGCAGGGCCCGGCGGACGAGGACATGCTGGAGGGCTGGAGGTTGGCTGTAAGCTGGGGCCGTGAGTTTCGGTCTGTGGTGCCGGCATCGGTGGCAAGAGTGGTGGCTCTGCTGGGAACAGTGTGTAACTCATGGCACTGCGGGAGGACATTAAGACCATCGTTCATGAAGAAAGCTGAAAAAGACAGGAAAGAAAAAAGATCGAATTGGATGTCAGACAAGACTCTGAACCTTGCTCTAAGTCGTGGCCTAGCGAACACATAGGGAAGAAAGGGTGAGGTCAAAGAGCTGAATAGAAATTTCCAAGGGGCAGCTCGAGAAGGTGGACAAATACTACAGCGAAATGTGCAGGGACCTCGACATGGAAACCCAAGGGCAGAGCACGGCCAGCCTGGCGGACACCGAAAGAACCCAGGGAAATGGACACCCTGAGGCGCATTATGGGAAGATGCTGTAGGCCAAACATTGGGAAGTGCAGGAAGCATCCAATGAAGATGGCGAGAATGCACAGCGTCTGCACCAGAAAGCACAGGCCAGCACCCACCACTCCATGAGGCAGCACGCGGACAAGAACAATGGTGCCAAGCGGAGATTTTCAGGCTGCACTGGAAGCGTTAGGAATTCATGGAATACCCCCTGGAATGTTCCCTCAGGCCCATAAAGCATGCACTCGCCCATGCCAGGGAATCCTGACCAGCTGACGGGACCAGATCCGTGTAAGGACCCTGTCCAAAGAAAAGCAGTGCTCCAGTTACAGAGCAGGATCATTGATAGTGCCCACGAGTCAATGCTGAAGATCATCCACCAATGGTTGCAGCAGACAACCCTTGGCCGGGAGCTGCCAGAGGTTCATGCCCGACTCAGAAGACAGTGGCATTTCTTTCTCTGCAGGGGCTCCCTGTTCACCCCAATTATTCACCACCCACTTTGTGTCTGAGCCTTGGGACCAGTTGGCAAGTCTGAGAAGTCTTGGAAATGGTGGCCAGAGCATGGTGGTGAGCGGTGGCGCACGCTGTTGATCAGAGGCTGGCAGTTCAGCCCCTCCCAGAGGCTCTGCAGCAGCAGGAGGGGGAGCTGGTGGCAATTCAGAAAGATTAGACGTCCATGGTCCTGCTTTCAAAAGCAAACAAACAAACAAACAAACAAACAAAAATATCTCTTGATGGTTAAGTGGCAGGTTTACATTTCAGATCATCATTTTTAAAAATGTGCTAAATCTCAAAACAGCTTGCTCTGTCCACCCCGCGCCCTGAACCCTGCATCTCTCCTCTCTCTGAGGAATATCCGCCACCCTCAGGCCTGCTGCCTCCCTTTCCTCCCCACCGCGCTGCAGCCATCGAAGTCTGCGCCCCTGTCTTGCTGTGTAAGGTTTTGTCAGTTTCTCACTGGACATTTCCGTCGCTGACAGACTGCTCACATCATGTTCTCCACATCCCTCCGCGTTGTGGCGTCTTCAGTTCCAACGTTTCTTAGGGTGCATAGTATTCCATTTCACCTTCCATACTTTGGACGTGTGGTCAGGAGAGACCAGTCACTGGAGGAGGACGCCGTGCTTGGTGAAGTGTGGGGCAGTGACAAAGAGAAGCCCTTCTAGGGACAGATTGGCACCGTGGCTGCAACAATGGGCACCGGCGCAAGAACGCGTGTGAGGCTGGCGCAGAGCGGGGCGGAGTTTTGTTCCATTTCCCGGGCCAAGGGATGGCCAGGGGTCCCTGGAACTTGGAGGGGGTGAGGGGTGGGGGCAGGGACAGCTCTCCTTGGAGCCTCACAGGGCGTTGCAGTGCTGGGACCTGGGCACCGGACGTGGACCCTCTATTTCAGTTCCACAGAGCCGCCCACGTTGGGTGCTTGTTCTGGGCAGCTCTGTGATGAAGAGGGGTGTGCCTCAGGCTGTCTGTCTGTCCACGCCACGACTCTGACCTCTGTAGGGTGTACGCCCGGCAGAGGGATTGCTGCGTGCACGGCCTTTCTATTCCCAGTTGCAGGGGTGAGCGCCATCCGCCGGGCAGCACAGTTGTAAGTCACAGCAGCGCTGTGCCGGAGTCTGCGCCCCACATGCGCTCCAGCCTCGGTGGTTTTCTGCTCTCGGTGTAGGTGAGGGGCTGCCCCGGCTTGGCTTTGCGTCTCTGGCACGGCCAGCGACTGCGGGCTTTCCTCCCACGTCTGCCGGCCACCTGGATGTCTTCTTCGGTGGACTGTTCACGGCATCGGCCAGGCTTTCAGTTGGATTTTCTTCTCTGGTGACGGTGCATGCACAGATCAGCTCCTTGTCCAGTTTACCACTGCCCACATTGTGTTCCCGCCTGGGCTCCCTGCCTGCTCCTTGCGGAAGGCTCTGCCACATGGACGTCCACATGTCATGTCCTGGTCCAGGGGCTTCTGCTCTGTTTTGTCCCTGCACGTGAGCGTGGTGGGCGAGGGCTGTGGTACGTCTTTGCCGTGGGTGTGCCAAGGCCTTTTGCCCGTCCCTCTTCTCGTTGACACTCTTCAGTTTCTAGTCCATGCTTCCATCACCGTCTAATCAACTCCGACTCACAGTGGCCCACAGACTGCTCCGCTCTGCCCCCGGGGCTCCCAAGCCTCCTGCTGCTAGGAAGCGGACTGCTCCAAGTCGTCCTGTGAGCGGCCTGTGGGTTTGAACCCGTGAGCATTGCTGCTGTGCTAGCAGACCCCCTTCCTGTGCAGAGACAAGCCAGGCAGTGGTGCCCTGTCCCCTGGGGTCACTGGGAGGTGGACTGGGTTAGGGAGTCCACACCTTCCTCTCCTAAGCTACGTGTTAGCCGGGGTCTGCCTTCTTGCCTGCATTCTCTAACAGGCCGATGGGCAGACGTGAGACTTGGGCAGTTGAAGGTTTGCATGGACGCCCAGACCACTGCCCAAGGCCCTGGTGAGGTTGCCCTGGGCGCTGCAGGCTGGACCCCGCTGGCTGCAGACACCGACATGCCTGCATTCCTCTCGGGCACTCACTCGGTCTGAATTGCGGGGCTCTGGTGGAGCCTGGTGGGCTCTCCCTGCCCACTTGGAGGCCCGGACTGACTGCCGCCACCACCCATCTGCCAGTGGGGGCTGCGACACCGTGGCAAGGCTGAGTTGGTGTCAGGGCAGCTTCCAGACTGAGTTAGACCAGGGAGAAAGGTCTGGCTATCGCTTTCTAGCCATCAGCTAGTGCTGTGGTCTTATTCACACCCCAGGGCCCAGGAAGCTGGACAGGCAGAGCCAGCACCCACGGGCCCACCCTGCATCAAGCCAGTGAGTGACTGGTCAGGAGCTGATAAACCCACTGCCATCGAGCCCACACCGGCTCACAGTGACCCTGTCGGACAGGGTGCATCTGCTCCTGTGGGTTCTCAAGAGTGCGACCGTGTGTGATCAGAAAGCCCCTTTCCCCTGCAGAGCACCTAGTGGTTTTGAACTAATGACCTTGCAGATAGCAACCCAGTGTGTGACCACTGCACCACCAGGGTACCTGAGCTGACGACATGCCTAAAGATCACATGGGGATCACCTTAAAAGAAGCCCTGGTGGCGTGCACAGTGGTTACGCGCTGGGCTGCTCACTTCAAGGTCGGCAGTTCGAAACCACCAGCCGCTTTGCGGGAGAGAGACAGGGCTCTCGTCGGTCGAGAGGTACAGCTTGGGAGGCTCACAGGGGCAGCTTGACCCTCCACTCCAGGGTCTCTGTGAGTCAGCACTGACCTGATGGCAGGGGGTTTGGTTGCTTTGTGAGTACCCCCCGCCCCTTCCCCTCACAGCCTGACGTCTGTCTGCCGTCCCTGTTCCTCACAGGCCGTGGAGTGGGGGTGTGACGAGCCCACCAAGAGGGCCTGCTACAGCAGGGGCAAGTCCACGGTAAGGCTGGCATGGGCAGGGGGGTCCTGAGGGAAGGGGAGGGAGAGCGGGAGTTCTCAGGCGGCACTCAGCTTGCTGACTGGTCCACACAACATGAAGGGCCTGCGGTGGCCGGGGGACTAGGCTCTCCTCCTCCACTCTGGGGGCCAGCCCACCTCCGCCTGTCCACAGAGGTTCGCACGCTGCTCTGTGCTTCACAGGTCCCTGGGGAGGGACTGGGCCGGGACAGACCCGGAAGAAAGACTGACTGCCTTCTTGTGTACACGAGCAGTGCCGGCTGCCTGACTCTACGTCCTCATCTGCAGTTTGGGCCCCAAGGGAGGGAGGTCCGACCGTGGCGGGACGGATGGTCCCAGGATGTGGCCACCGGGGCAGGGCTGGCCTATGCTCTGCCCCCAGGGGGTCTTTCCTCTCAGAGGTCTCTGAGGGCCATCTTTTGGAGAGGATTGAGTGAGCACGCAGGACAGGCTCCTTGTCTAGCCATCAGACCCGAGAGCATTTCTGTCTCAGGTCTCCATCCCCACTGGGTAGAATGCCCCTCCCCCTTTGCTGATGGCGGGTCCTGTGTCCCCAGGAGGAGTGTCAAAACTACGTACGCGTGCTGCTGGTGGGCGGGGACCGGCTCTTCACCTGCGGGACCAACGCCTTCACGCCCCTCTGCACCAACCGCACGGTAGGTCCCCCGGCTCCCACGGGCCATGCCAGCATCCTCAGCCAGGCCGACGAGGGCCCAAGTGGTCGGTCAGCGGTTCACACCCACCTTCCGCTCCTTGGAGAAAGAGGCTGCAGGCTCCTCTTGTAAACAGTCACACCCTAAGAATCCACAGGGGTGGCTCTCGCCAACCTTCAGGGTCCCTCTGAGTAGTAGGCCGTGGGTGTGGGGCCTTACTGGTCAGGAAGTCGCTCTTTTGTTCAGAATCCCCCTCCTGGACAAGAAGCCTTGGTTCTGTAGTCCCCACAGGGTCAGTGGTTCAAACCCACTGGGCGCTCTGTGGGAGACAGAGGAGGCTCTCTTCTCTCATGGGGCGTGGCGGTCTCGGGGACCCACGGGGGAAGCTCTGCTCTGTCCTTTCGGTCCTGGAGTCGGCATCGCCCCCCACGGCAGTGCGTGTGAGCTTCACTTGCCAAGAGAAGGCTTTCTCGGCTGTGTTCACTGGCATCTGTCTGTCCAGGAGCGACCCCGTCGCTGGGCACAGATCACCCGTGTTCTTTGTTTGACTCTATGGCTGGGCTGACACTGGGCACAAAATGGCCAGTGCTCTCAGAATCGGACAAGGGGACAGGCGGAATGATGCCAACAGACAGAGAGGCCACGGTGCTGGGTGCGCACATCTCCCACCTCTCCACCCCGTGGTTCTCGGTCAGCGTGCACTGTGTGTGTGTGTGTGTGTGTGTGTGTGTGTGTGTGTGTGCCACAGACAAAGAAACCACACTCACTGCCATCTAGTCCACGTGGACACCCAGCTAGTAGAAGTGGTGAATCGACTCAGCAGCTAGGTGCCCTCTGCCAGCTGGAGGGTGGGCAGTTCAAACCCCCCAGCCATGCTGTGCGGAGAGGACATGCAGATCTGCTCTGGCACAGATCTTGGAGCAGGACGCCGGGGTCATGGCCCAGAAACCCCTGGGGAAGCCCTGCTCTGTCCCACAGGGTCACGGCCCAGGACTCCCCCCCCCACCCCCAGGGCAGCCCTGCTCTGCCACACGGGTCATGGCCCAGGAATCCCAGGGGGCTCACAGCCCAGGAATCTCAAAGGGGGGTGTCACAGACCAGGAATCTCAGGGGGCTCGCCCCCTGGGGCATCCCTGTGCTGTCACACAGGGTCTGGGTCAGAACTGACTCCATGCCACAGACCACATCAGAGCCAACGTGCCCACTGCCATCGAGTGGATGCCCCGCACCCTTGTCCGAAGCCCAGGAACCTGCCCTGGGGATTGTGGTCCCCTTGTGCAGGCAGGTGGGGGGGTCCTTCTCGAGGTAGGGGACCCTCGGGGGGCACTGTTGTCGCACTGGTCCTCTGCATAGTCTGTGTGAGTCTGATGGGCAGCATGCAGAGGTGGAGCGGACACGGGGGAGAGAGAGAGACACGGGGGAGAGAGACAGGGTCTGAGAAAGACAGACACACAGAGGATAGAAGATGGCGTGAGATAGAGTCAGGCACTCACCCTCACTCCAGGAAGGACGCAGATTCTGAGAGAGAGAGGTGGGCGCATGCTGGGCCCCTGACCAAGTCCCTGCCATCCGTCGCTGGTCTGCGGTGCTGGCGTGGGCAGGGGGTTGATGGCCTTGCCCCCATCATATCCCT
This sequence comes from Echinops telfairi, assembly GCF_000313985.2. Lineage (NCBI taxonomy): Eukaryota > Metazoa > Chordata > Mammalia > Afrosoricida > Tenrecidae > Echinops > Echinops telfairi. The sequence continues at coordinate 150,185,213 of NW_022111373.1, forward strand.
GGTGGGCGGGGGGCTGACGGCCTTGCCCCCCGGCCATGTCTGCAGCTGAGCAACCTGTCTGAGATCCACGAGCACATCAGCGGCATGGCCCGCTGCCCCTACAGCCCCCAGCACAACTCCACGGCTCTGCTGACGGCCAGCGGGGAGCTGTACGCCGCCACCGCCATGGACTTCCCGGGCCGAGACCCCGCCATCTACCGCAGCCTGGGCACCCTGCCCCCGCTGCGCACCGCCCAGTACAACTCCAAGTGGCTGAACGGTAAGCTTGGCCAGGCCCCGGCTTGGTGCCCCACCGCACGCGACACTGTCTACAGACACAAGTCCCCCTGTATGAGCCAGCTTAGAGAGTCCTGGGACAAAGGGGCAGAGGTGGTGGTCCCAGGACTCCTGACAGGACAGGAGGCCACCGACCAGAATAGACCTCAGTCACCCGAGCTGGCTGAGAGCCAGGCTGACCCCAGGCTCAGCAGGACAAGGCGCAGTGCGGTCCTTTGCCACCGTCCCTCCTCCCTGAGGGTGTCCGCGGTCTCACCGCCCTCACTTTGCCAGCTGCTGTGTCATGTTCTAGGGGCGGGTCTCTCTGTTGATGTGCTCAGGGTACACGTGTATGGTAGTCTCTCCAGCATCCTTCCAAGGACCCCAGGGATTGGGGTGTGGGGCATCTGTCTTGCTAAGACACCGCCCCCCGCCCCTTTACCCCCCAGCCAGGGCTGCTTGGCTGGCCCCGAGCTCGGCAGCTGCAGCTGCTTGGGGTGGTTTCATTGATATTACTCTGGAGGGAAGGTCACTCACTTCCAGTGGCCTCAGGTGTCTGAGTGCTGGCCAATCCTTCTCATCTTCCCCCGCACACCTGAAAGAGAGGGCCATCACTTGGCTTTATTTGTGCCTTCTTTGTCATCCCGGTTCCTGATGTCCCCTGCCTCCCTCAAACCAGAATCAGCCAAGCCATCGTGTCTGTGCCGACCCACAGAGACCCTGTCTATCGGACCGAGTGCCACGGCCTGTGGGATTCCAGACGGTCACTCTTCATGGTCCCAGACAGCCTCACCGGTCCTCCTCAGAGCGGCTGGTGGTTTCAGACTACCGACCTGGCGGTTAGCAGCCCAGTGCATAACCATTACTCCACCCGGACACCGTGCTTCCACCCCTGTCCCCATCCCTCAGCAGGGACCTTCCTTCTTCCTGTTTTGTGCTTAAAAACCCTCTTGGCTTTTCACTAGCGTGCACTCACAAGCTGTCCACCCTCCGCCCACTCGCTGAGCATCCAGAGCAGGCCGAGCCCCAGCACGTGTCTCAGTCATGGGCAGGCAAGCAGCAAGGCTGGGGAGCCTGAAACCCCACCCCTGGGGGAATGGGCAGTGAGACTGGGCTGCGTGCTAGGGGTCCACATGGCGCTGACAAGCGACGTGCATGTGGGAAACGCCGGAGAACGTGGGTGAGCCCGGGGGACACCCTCTCAAGGGACCGTCCCTTTCATCAGTACTCTGAACACACTCTCACAGTGCTAAGAGCCTGCGAGGTCATGCATGGGGCTGTGATCTTCATGGTCAGCAGTCCAGCACCACCAGTCGCTCCGAGGGAGAACCCCCGGGTCTGGGAGTCAGCGTCCACTCAATGGCAGGGAGGTCTTCATACCACACTGGAGAAGAACATTGAAAGCACTCAGACGCTCAAAGGACAAGCAAATCTGTCTTGGAAGAAGTACGGCCAGAGTGCTCCGTAGAGGCAAGGATGGCAACACTTGCTTCGGATGTGGTCAGGGGAGACCAGTCCCTGGAGAAGGACATCGTGCTTGGTAGCGTGGAGGGGCCGTGAAAGAGAGGGAGGCCCTGGACAAGGTGGACGGACACGGGGGCTCAGGCACAGGAGAGGCGGCGAGGCTGGTGCGGGGCTGCACAGTGCACAGGGTCATGGTGGCTAGACACAGACGCAAGGACGCCTCCCCGCAGTGTAGCAGGGCACCCAGCCACACGGGACCCTGGGTGGCCTGACAGCTGGAGATGGCGCGTGCCCTCACAGACTTGCAGGCTGGCCCTGTGCTTCAGTTTCCTTACCCGGCTCAGCAGAGGGAGCGAGCATGGGGTCCATCCCTCTGGAGCAAGGCCAGGGTCGGTCCCTTCTTCTCTGGGGCAAGGCAGGCTCAGCCCCCCTCCTCTCGGGCATGGACACTGAGTCTGGGAGAAGGTCCTGGTCTCTCCTCGCCTGAGGTGCTGCTGCTCCGGCCTCCCCCATCCTTGTACCCGGGCTCTCTCATGTCCCCAGAAAACAAGCTCAGGACACGTCCTACAGGACAATGGCCTCCGGACCCTAAGAAACACATCCCTTTCCCAAACAGGACGTAGACCCACGTCCAGGGCCGCCAGCCCCTGTAAGCCCTGCACGCCCCTCCTTAACCACCTCCCAGAGAGCCCAGACCCTGGGGCACCCAGAGGCTTGCTCTGGGACAGAGGAAGAGGCCTGACCACCGGTGCGGTGACCAAGGGCAGCCTGTGTGTGGACAGCTCCGGCCCCAGAGGGGCCCTGTTTGCAGCCTGTGATGGAGGCAGGCAGGTGGTAAGCTGGGGGCTTCAGGAGCCAGCTTCCCACTGGCTGCCCCCCCTTCTCTGCCAGAACCCCCCACCCCAGAAAGGAGCTGTCGAGGGCGGCTCTCAGCGCCAAAGGGAACGGTGGCGCCGTTGCTGCTGCTGCGGGCCCTGGTCTTAGTGTTCAGGGTGGAGAGCTCGGTCCCCAAGGACAGCGAAGCCGGAGGCTGCATCTACTTATGCAAATGGCGCACACTGATGGCGTGCACCCCATCACTGTGCTAGGCGCCCTGCATGTGCACACGTGTGCTTGTGCGCCATGTGCGGGGACACCGGCAGTGCTATCGTTGGAAGGGTGGCAGAGAGCTTCGCCCTTCGAGCCCATTGCAACCATCCCAAGTCAAAGCCTCGAAATTAACGTATTTTGGGTGCAGTGGGAGTTGGCACCCAGGAACCTGCAGGCCGTGGACTCCTGCAGCATTCCGGTCCGAGCTGGCTCTGCGTGCTCACTTCACCGCCGGGGCGGAAGTGCGAGAACCCCGAGCACCTGGTCCTGAGACCCCGGGCCCTGGGGTCAGCCCCACGCATCCCTGAGGCTGTTGGGATTCCCCGATGTAGGTCTTGTCCCCAAAGCAGTCCCTGACGTCCCAGTCAAGGACAGTTTGTCATGTGCAAACCAGGCTTCCTGCAGGGGATGGGCTCCCGGTGGCGCCCATGGGGAAGCCCTTTTGCTGATGGCAGTGCCTTGGAAGGGAGGGCCGGGGCCTGAACCCGATGGAGCAGCTGTGGGTGCCGG
>NW_022111373.1:150189106-150190133 GCF_000313985.2 Echinops telfairi
CTCAACTGCTCCCGGCCCGGCGAGCTGCCCTTCACCTACAACGAGCTGCAGAGCACCTTCCTGCTGCCCGAGCTGCACCTCCTCTACGGCGTCTTCACCACCAACGTGTGCGTGCCCGCCCTCCCCGGGACCCTGGCGCGTACCCCAGCCCACCCCTGAATGCCCCCCACAGGTGCCTGTCCCCTGTGCCCACCAGTGTGTGCGCCCCCAAAGTGGCCACCCACTCCCTGTGGCTTTACACATCTCAGTGTGGTGGCCCCTCGCCCAACCCCCATGGGCTTCCCCGTTCAGCTGTTCTGACGCCCTGCACCCCAGTGTGCACAGAGCCCCCTCTCCCCACCTGGGCCCTGGCCTGTTGGTCTCATAGCTTCTGGAAGCAGGGGGGCAGCAGTCCAAAGGGTGACTCTCCAACCCCTTCCAATGTTGCCTGCCCTGGTACTGGGGCGGCCACAGTGGGCTCAGGCACAGGCCCGGGCAGTGTTTCCTTCTGCCCTGCCTGGGGTCGGAGACTGTGCACCTGGCCACAACAGCAACAAGCTCGATTAGGGAAGAGCTCAGCTCTGCAGATGTGATCCCCATGTCACCAAACCCCCCCATGTGGATCCCAGCCCCACAGAGGATGCCCGCGTGGCTGTCTGCAGGTCTCTGCCGGAGCAGGCAGCCTCCTCCTCCCACGCCCCCCACCCCACCCCACCCCCAGTGGCCCAGGGCTTCTGCTGGACGGCCCCGTTGGGAATAGCCGGTCATCCATATGCCAGCCATCCACTGTCCCTCAGCTGCTGCAGTGGACACTCGGGCCGTGGTCCTCAGTCTGACCTGGGCTCCGGCCCCTCAGAATGGCTTCTGCCTGTGTAGCTGAGTGGGGGTGCTGAGTAAAGTGGGGCTGGCTGCCAGGCCTCCCAACCCCCTGCCTCACCCCCTCTAAACCACGGACCTTACATGCCTGCTGGCTTCACTGGAGCTGTGGCCTAAACCTGCCTCTAGACCCCAGCCAGCTGAGGCACCGAGTTAAGAGGACAACCCCAGA
>NW_022111373.1:150190703-150191942 GCF_000313985.2 Echinops telfairi
CTGGGGCCCTGTCTGTAGCATAAGGGAAGTCCCCAGGTCCCCGGCTGTGCTGACCTCTGGGGCCTTCCTGTGGCATGGTGACTCTCCCCAGGTCCGCGGCTGTGCTGACCTCTGGGGCCTTCCTGTGGCATCGGGACTGTCCCCAGGTGTCTGGCTGTGACATTTCTAGGAGCAGAGTGCCGCACCTGCATGTGCGTCACCTCACAGGGTGGGCTCAGGTTCATCTGGAGCACACTCCAGGTGGACATCCACACAGGCTGGCCTGGCTCTGCTGCCTCTGTCGTGGCTGTGGGAGTCCACCCATCTGGCAGGACACCAGGACCCTTTGTGGCCTGTGTTGAGGGTCTGGCTGGTCCACCAGAGGATCCTGGGAGGCTGTTCATGGCCCCGCTGCTCTGCAGAGTCTGAGGACACCCCTACCCCTGTGCCCCCAGAAACAGCATCGCCGCCTCGGCCGTCTGCGTCTTCAACCTCAGTGCCATCGACCAGGCCTTCCGGGGGCCCTTCAAATACCAGGAGAACTCACGCTCCGCCTGGCTGCCATACCCCAACCCCAACCCCCGCTTCCAGGTGAGCTGGGGCCTGGTCTCTGTAGCCCAACCCCATTTCCGGGTTGTAGGTGGGCTGGGCCTGCTTTCTGTACCCCAACACCAACCGTGACTTCCAGGTGAGCTGGGGCCTGGTCTCTATACTCCAGCCTTATCCATGGCTTCCAGCCGAGTTGGGACCTGGGCTCTGAACCGCAAGCCCAGCCTCTTGGTGAGCTGGACGACTGGCCACAGGGCCTCAGACAGCACAGGCCCTGTGCGACCCACTAGGGACACTTGAATCCCCTTGTGCTGGGTCTACCCTTAGCCCTCAGCCCTCCTAGCCCACTTCACATCCCATGGTGCAGACAGGCTGGGCCAATCCGGCCCTTTTAGCCAGCTCAGTGTGACCCCTGGGGGCCAGTGAGCCCCACACCTAGCCTTTGTCCTCGAGGATGCTTGGGGGACAGGGCCTCTGTCCACTGTGATGCTGGGCAGGTCTGGAAAGACTGGCTCCCCAGGGGACAGGGCAGGCTTCAATCAGTGCTAATGTTTGCTGGGCTCTGGGCCATCTGGGGGAGGGGTCGCAGTCAAAGCTCCAATTGCTTTGGGACTTGGGGAGAGGTAACCTGTCAGGAGGCCTCCCTGAGGGCCTGGGTCAGGGTTGCCTCCCTGCCCAGGAGTTGAGCCCCTGGAGGTAGGAGGACCCCTC
>NW_022111373.1:150192042-150194024 GCF_000313985.2 Echinops telfairi
TGAGAGCAGGTCAGAGGAGACTATATGAGCTCCCTGGGGTTATTGTCCCTCAGAGTGGGGTGCATGGAAGCAGGTTTGGGTGTGGGCTGGTGTCTGAGGAAGGCGGCCTGGGTGCCCACCAGGCGCTTGAGCTGGGCAGGACCTCACATGCTCCGAGGGCATCTCCCCCCGGGACCTGCAGGGAGGACCTTTGTCAAACCCAGAGGCATCTGTTTGGAAGTCAGCGTAGATGAGTACAGCCCCGGCGCAGTCTGCCAGCCCCCCTGCGTGCAGAGCCGCTCACGGGCATGTCGTGCATGGCTCAAGTCCACACAGTGCCTGACCACATGCCCAACGTAGTGAGACCCAGTCCGTGTTGTGAAGGGCCATCGAGGTGGCTCCAACCTCCATGGAACCCGTGCCCAATAGAACAAAACACTGCCCAGGCCTGCGTCATCCACACAATTGCTACTGTGTCCCAGCCCACTGTTGCAGCCAGTGTCCGTCCACCTCCCTGAGGGCCTTCCCTCATAGTGCCAGTCTTGCACATTACGAAGGACGATGTCCTTCTCCAGGGACTGGGCTCTCCTGACAACACGTCCTAATATGTGAGGTGAAGACTCCCCCTCCTCCCCTCTAAGGAGCACTCTGGCCATCATTCTTCCGGGATATCGCAGTGTCTCCTCCAGCAGTCCAGGTCCCGCACCATTCAATGCATCAATTCTTCTACGGTCTCCCTGATTCAGGGTGCGCCTCTCACATGCCCAGGAGGTGCACCTCAGTCCTCAAAGGAACATCCCTGCTTCTCCAGCGTCTCCTGTAGCAGATCTCTACACCATTGACGAGGGCAATCACGACACCCACTCTCAGTGGACTTCTTACCTCTGGTCATTTCACTTTAGGATGGTCTGGGAGACCCTGCAATTAGGATGGGCTCCCATCTGACATGGGAGGGGCTCCCGGGCTGTGGTGTGGGCCCTGCAGCGCAGGGGTGGATGTGACCCGACGTCTTCCTGCAGTGCGGCACCGTGGACCAGGGCCTGTCCCTGAACCTGACGGAGCGGAGCCTGCAGGACGCCCAGCGCTTCATCCTGATGCAGGAGGTGGTGCAGCCCGTGTCCGAGGTGCCCGCCTTCATGGAGGACAACAGCCGCCTGTCCCACGTCGTTGTTGACGTGGTCCAGGCCCGCGACCTGCTCCTGCACATCATGTACCTGGCCACAGGTAGGCAGCTGGCCGGCCCCACCCCACGAGGGGGGTTTACGTTGCAGACAGCTCTGGGTTAGGAGCCGGGCAAGCGCCACCCCCACCGTTCTGAGCCCCCAACCCCGTTCCTGAACACACCCACATGTCCCTGTCCTCCCCACGCCTTAGGCATGACTTTTAACGCCTGGCTGCTGGCCCGGACTGCCCGATGGGCTTGTCACGATGACTGCTGTGGTTGAGGCTGGAGCGGGTTGTGTCTAGGCTTAAGGCACGTGGCCCTCATTCGGCTGCCATGCTGGTCCCCGCAGAGGTCCTCGCTGCACGGTGCCCACCTGAGACGCACGGATGGCTCTCTGGGCAGTATCAGCAGCACGTCGCAGGCTGTTGACCATGGTTGAGTCTGCACCAGCCACAAGCAGGGGCTTCTGTATTGACCACCCCCGCTATGCCCAGCCACCCAGACCCCAGGGTCTTCCCCCACCCTCACCTTCAGTCCAGGGCCTACCCATTGTACTTGCTGCTGACCCCCAGGGCAGAGTTGCCCAGGCCTCCTGGGGTCAGTGTTGTGTTCTGAGAGGTGACTGTTCTAGGTCAGCATCCTTCTGCACACATGTGCACATTCATGTCATGGGTGTGTGTGTTCATGACACAGGTGTGTATGCTCATGTCACGAGTGTGTGTGCTTATGTGATGGGTGTTCGTGTGTGTTCATGTCATGGGCCCTCCGTTCATTGGCTGGTGGTGACCTCCAGGAGTGGCTCCCGTCCGGTCGAGCAGGGGCGGGGGTGCAGTCTGGG
>NW_022111373.1:150194514-150197586 GCF_000313985.2 Echinops telfairi
ACACACACACACACATCATAAGGCAAAATGTGATCCCTTGCCTGGTGAAACCCGGAGCACTAAGGGAGGGAGATCAAGGTCAGGCCCTGCGTGCTGCCCTCTGTGCCCCTCAGAGGCAGGATTGTCCTGGTGACAATGTGTGTTCTCTTGTGTGGAGGCATGGCCCTCCAGCAGGCATGGCCCCGGATCCTCACCAGCTGTCCGTTGGCAGAGAGCCCGTTGCTGGGCCTCCTGTGTCATTCCCTGCATGCAGGGTTCTGCGCCCCACCCCCACCCCCAACTTGTCAGTCGACCACCACGAAGCCCTCCCGCAGGGTCTGATGGAGCCCTGGTGGTGTGGGGGTTATGTGCTGGGCTGCGATCTGCACGGTCGGCAGTTCGAAACCACCAGCAGCTCCATGGGAGAGACCCTGTGCTTCGTACTCCCATCGACAGTCATGCTCTCCGGGACCCACAGGGGCTCCCTGTGTGCAGCATGACCTATGACCTAGTGGCAGTGAGAGGGCCGGAGGAAGAGGAAGCCGTCCGCTCCTGTCTCAGAAACCCCCGGGACTCGCCGCTTTTCTGGGTGAGGTGTCGGCACAGGCTTGATGCCATCAGCTTGGCTTGCTGTCTGGAATGCTGGGGGCGGGCTGAAGTAGAAGACTATGTGGTTGCTCTCCCTTCAGATGGGTTGGTCTCCTGGCAGCCCCGGCGACAAGCCACCCTCTTCCCCAACATCAGCCTTTCCTTGTGGTCCAGCTCTGCCATGCCTTGGGGGCTGCTGGCAATACTGCTGCCCGGTTCAGGCTCAGCTTAGTCCCAGAGGGACGTCTTTGGGTTTGCACACTTGAGCGAGGTCGACTGGAGCAGGTACCTACTGCAGGATGCTGTCTGATTTCTTCCCTCCTGGCCATTGAGTGTGGATCCAAGTAAAACCGAATCCCCGACTCGCCCAAGAGCTCTCGCTCGGGTTTCCCCGGGGGATGCAGATGGGTTCAAACACTGTTTCTCATATGTGTCCATTTGGATCCATACTGGACTTGCCCCTCCCAGGCTGCCTGTGGTTGTCGGCGTGGGTTTGTGGTGGGAATCGGCCATTGCATCCGAGAGGCAGACAAGACTCTTCTTGATTCCGTGCTCTGCAGCCCACTGAGCTAGAGTGCACGTCTTCCGATCCTGTTCCAGTGCACATTACTCACCCCCCACCCCGCCCCACCCCTCCCCAACTGCTGAAGGTCCCACAGTTTCAGTACTGGGGAGTACGAACCGCGGGGTGAAAACACCGTTCAGAAGTACGGTCCTCACTCCTGGGTTCAGTCTCGTTCCTGAGCCCCAGCTGGCATTGCTCTCACTGCTGTCCGGGCGGTGCCCACCCGTGGCGGCTCTGTCGGTCACCTGGGTGTGCCACTCCTTGTCCTCCAGTGGATGCTGGCTCACCGTGACCCTCTAGCACAGCTGGGTGTCAGGGGACGGGTTAGAGATGCTCTGTCTTAGACTGCAAGACTTTAAATGAGGTGGGGCTGGGGGAATTTGCTGGAGAGAGAAGGATGGCTCCCAGAGAGAGTGGGGGTTGAGCATGGTCACTGTGCGGGGTTAGGGGCCCCTGAGGGGACCTGGGCTGAGCCCAGAGAGGTGGGTTTTCGACCCACAGAGGCGTCCTGAGGTTTTCGGGGCCCATGATTTTCTTGTATTTATTCCAATGGTTTAAAAAAAAAAGTCTAGTAATTCTTTTTGAATGCCCATCTAACATGAAGGACTTTGGAAAGAAAAACACCCTGGGCGGATGGTCTGGGAGACCCTACAATTAGGATGGGCTCCCATCTGACATGGGAGGGGCTCCCGGGCTGTGGTGTGGGCCCTGCAGCGCAGGGGTGGATGTGACCCGACGTCTTCCTGCAGTGCGGCACCGTGGACCAGGGCCTGTCCCTGAACCTGACGGAGCGGAGCCTGCAGGACGCCCAGCGCTTCATCCTGATGCAGGAGGTGGTGCAGCCCGTGTCCGAGGTGCCCGCCTTCATGGAGGACAACAGCCGCCTGTCCCACGTCGTTGTTGACGTGGTCCAGGCCCGCGACCTGCTCCTGCACATCATGTACCTGGCCACAGGTAGGCAGCTGGCCGGCCCCACCCCACGAGGGGGGTTTACGTTGCAGACAGCTCTGGGTTAGGAGCCGGGCAAGCGCCACCCCCACCGTTCTGAGCCCCCAACCCCGTTCCTGAACACACCCACATGTCCCTGTCCTCCCCACGCCTTAGGCATGACTTTTAACGCCTGGCTGCTGGCCCGGACTGCCCGATGGGCTTGTCACGATGACTGCTGTGGTTGAGGCTGGAGCGGGTTGTGTCTAGGCTTAAGGCACGTGGCCCTCATTCGGCTGCCATGCTGGTCCCCGCAGAGGTCCTCGCTGCACGGTGCCCACCTGAGACGCACGGATGGCTCTCTGGGCAGTATCAGCAGCACGTCGCAGGCTGTTGACCATGGTTGAGTCTGCACCAGCCACAAGCAGGGGCTTCTGTATTGACCACCCCCGCTATGCCCAGCCACCCAGACCCCAGGGTCTTCCCCCACCCTCACCTTCAGTCCAGGGCCTACCCATTGTACTTGCTGCTGACCCCCAGGGCAGAGTTGCCCAGGCCTCCTGGGGTCAGTGTTGTGTTCTGAGAGGTGACTGTTCTAGGTCAGCATCCTTCTGCACACATGTGCACATTCATGTCATGGGTGTGTGTGTTCATGACACAGGTGTGTATGCTCATGTCACGAGTGTGTGTGCTTATGTGATGGGTGTTCGTGTGTGTTCATGTCATGGGCCCTCCGTTCATTGGCTGGTGGTGACCTCCAGGAGTGGCTCCCGTCCGGTCGAGCAGGGGCGGGGGTGCAGTCTGGGTCCCTCCAGCTGCTCAGTGCTGGGACTGCACATCTTCGTGGATTTGGGATCGTGGCTCATGCTTCTTTCCTGGCTGGGGCCATCTGTTGTGTCCCAGGACTGGGTGGCATGCCCACCATGTGCCCAGCCTCTTCAAGTGGTGCCAGGGCTACTCCTTTGTGTGCGATGCTAGCGAGGAGGGCGTACATCTCTGCACGTTGATGTGAT
>NW_022111373.1:150200809-150201868 GCF_000313985.2 Echinops telfairi
ACACTTCTACTCCATCACACACTTCTACTCCATCATACACTTCTACTCCATCATGCACTTCTACTCCATCATACACTTCTACTCCATCACGCACCTCTACTCCATCATACACTTCTACTCCATCATACACTTCTACTCCATCACGCACCTCTACTCCATCACGCACCTCTACTCCATCACGCACCTCTACTCCATCATACAGTTCTACTCTGTCATACACTCCATCATGCACTTCTACTCTATCATGCACTTCTACTCTATCATGCACTTCTGCTCCATCATGCACCTCTACTCCATCATACACTTCTACTCGGTCATACACTTCTACTCCACCATACACTTCTACTCCATCATACAGTTCTACTCCATCATACCCTTCTCCATCATGCACTTCTGCTCCATCACGCACTTCTACTCCATCTTTCATTTCTACTTCCTCATACACTTCTCCTCCACCACGCAGTTCTACTCATCCCCACAACTCTACGCCACACACTTTTACTCCATCATGCACACACTTATGCACCCAACTCTACTCTGTCATACACTTACTCCCCCTCATACTTCTATTCAATCACGCACACTTTACTCTGGGGGCATGTCCACAATCAAGGGGTGGAAGGCCCACCACCCTTGCTTCTAAGAGGCCACACAGGTGCCAGCACACACTGTGACAGCTGCCATTCTCTTAGGGCCAGGGCTGCCCAGGCCACCCGCCACCATGCTGCCCTTCCTTGAGGCTGAGCTGGGCTACAGGGCGGCCAGACTGCCGGCCTTTCCTTCTCTCAGGGCTTTTACGAGATGAGGACCTGGTGGCAGGTTTCTGACTCTGTTTCCAGCTGCTGACTCAGGTCGTGTGCTGGCAGCCGGCTCTGTGGCAGGCGTGTGTGTTTTGGGGTCCCTCTGGGCACAGGTCTGAAGGACAGTGTGTGTGTTGGGGTCCCTCTGGTCTTAGGTCTGAAGTACGGTGTGTGTGTTGGGGTCCCTCTGGTCTTAGGTCTGAAGGACGGTGTGTGTGTTGGGGTCCCTCTGGTCTTAGGTCTGAAGGACGGTGTGTGT
>NW_022111373.1:150202261-150211930 GCF_000313985.2 Echinops telfairi
GGTCTGAAGAATGGTGTGTGTGTTGGGGTCCCTCTGACCTCGGGTCTGAAGCAAGGCCTTCTGGGAGGAGACCATGGAAATGCTGTTCTAATCCTCATTCACTGGGCTCCCCCACCATCCAAGAGTGGCCCTGTTAGAAGCAGTGAGCCCCACCCTTACACCCCACCCCTGGCTGTTTCTGATGGTGGCAGTGAGCCCTGTCCCTCACCGCCTGCCCACTCCTTGCAGACCGGGGCACCATCAAGAAGGTGCGGGCGGCCCTGGGCCCCACGGCGGGCAGCTGCCTCCTGGAGGAGCTGGAGCTGGTGCCTGCGCGGCGTCCCCAGCCTGTGCGCAGCCTCCTCATCCTGCACAGCCAGAGTGTCCTCTACGTGGGCCTGCATGGGCACGTGGCCAGGGTGCCGCTCAGGAGGTGCCACCTGCACCTCACTCACAGGTAGGCAGGTCTGGGGGTGCTCCTCTGGGTGGGCAGGCCCTCCCTGACCTTCAGATTGTGAAGTGGGAACCCTGGTGCATGAGGGACCCCTGGGTGGGCAGGCCCTCCCTGTGCCTCCTGACTGTGCAGTTTGAATCCCAGTGAATGTGGGGGCCCCCTGGATGGGCAGGCCCTCCCTGGGTCTCCAGACCCTGCAGTTGGAACCCCAGTGAGCGTGGGAGGCCACTGGGTGGGAAGGCCCTCCCTGGGCCTCCTAACTGTGTAATTGGAACCCCAGTGAGTGTGGGGGGCCCTTAGGTGGGCAGGTCCTCCCTGGACCTCCTGACTGTGCAATGGTAGCCCTGTTGAGCATGGGACCCCGTCCCCATGGGTGAGCAGGCCCTCCCTGGGCCTCCTGAATGCAGTGGAAACCCCGGTGGACATTGGGGCTCCCTGAGTCATTTCCAGGCAAGCCGACTCCGTGCACAAGGGGTCCGGGGCTGTGACTCAGAGGTAGCTTGGCAGGCTGTTCTCCCTTGGCACCAGCCTTGCAGCGAATGCCACTTTTGTCCTGTGGTGCCCCGCCCTCCCCACGGGAGCTGCACACGGCCCCGAGGGCCCACAGCCCCAGGCGCAGAGGGAAATGGCCTTCAGAGGCCCAGTTCACCCAGCCAGTTGGCTCTCCAGCAGTGGGCTATCAAGGGTGGTGCCGCCAGGGCCTGCGCAGGTGCCTCGGACACTCATGGTGGATATGGCTGTCCCAAGGGGTTCAGCCCCAGAGTCAGTGCCCTGTGCCCCACTGCCCAGAGCTGAGCATTGCTGCCACCCTTGCTCTGCATGCCCCACCACTCCCGCCCCCAACACCAGGCCCAGGGTGCCACCTTGGGTGGATGTCAGGGCCCGTGTCTGGCCTGCGGTGACCCTTGACTCTGGGGCAGAGGGTGCAGGGTGGGGTGAACTGGGGTCTGGCCTGTGGCGACCCTGCGTGCTCCCCTGTAGATGTGGGCGTGTGGGGTGGACCTGGGTTCGCCCGCGCACTCCTCGGGTGTGGAAGCAGCTGAATAGGCAGGGCACAGGGCGCATGAAGGGGCACAGAGACTGAGGTGGATGCTGACTGGTCTGGGAACCAGAGTCCACCCTCCTCATGCCCCTTAGCATCTGTGGGTCCTGGCAGCTTCGTGTCCTGCAGCTGCCCCTGCGAGGACACATCCCAGGGGATCCATGGAGGCATCAGGCAGGAGGACCACGGGGCCTGTGTCTCCACCAGCAGGGGCCTCACCTCTGTCTCCTTCTGCCCACTTCCAATCTGCCTCATGTGCTTGTCCATGTGCACAGAGGAGGCCACTGGGGCTGGAGCTGCCTCCCCACCACCACAATGCCATGACCCTCCCCTGTTCCCTCTGAGCCAAGAAAGCCTTCAGCCAGGGCCTTCTCAGGCCCCTCCTGGGTCTCCTCCCTCCTGCTGACCCAAAGTGCACAGAAACCTTGCGAGTTCCACCACCAGTTCCACCACCACCAAGGTCAGTGAGTCAGAGCGACTCTACGCAGTGACCCTGCCCATAAAGTCAAACCGCCCGCACTATCTGTGACCACACATCTCTCCCGGAGCACCCAGCATCACCTTCCTCCCACAGGCCGCCTGGTGGATTTGAAGCGCCGACCTTGCAGTGAGCAGTCCAGGCGTCTTCCACTGTGCCACCAAAAAGTCAACAAACTGACAGCCATCGAGTTGGGGCTGACGCGGGGACCCCACAGGGCACAGTAACTGCCCCTGTGGGTTTCCCAGATGATAACGCTTAAGTTAAGAAAGCCCCGTCTTTCTCCTGAGGAAGCAGCGTGTGGTTTGCAACCCCTGCCCTTGCACTCCGCAGCCCCACCTGTATCCATGATGCCACCAGGCATGGCAGCAGAAAGTCTCACCTTTCTGTCTCACCTCTCTCCCAGCTGGTCCTTTGGAACCGCTGACCCTGTGATTAACAGCCCAGCATGGAGCTCACGACGTCCCCAGGGGACTGTCACCATCTTAATACGATTAACCAAGACACAGTTGACCGATGGGCCCAGCATGGCCAGGCACTGGGGGCTAGTGGTGGGTGTTACGATTTCCATCCTGTCCCGCCAAAGATGTGCTGGCCTTGCAGCCCTTGTGGGGAGGCTGGATCTTCGCAGGTGTTATCAGTTGAGACCAGAAGTTCCCACTGGGGTAGCGTGAATCCTCATCACCTCTGAATGGTGGCTTCAAAGAGGGGGCAGGGCAAAGGGGGTAGGGCAGCAGACTTTCACGCGAAGACGCATCTAAAAGCCCGAGATGTTCGGGGCTGGTTGGAGAGAGAAGCCTAGCTGGGGACTGAAGACCTTAAGAAGCAGTCACACCGCTCACATGTTCCCGTTAGAACCGCAGGGGGACGGGACCTGTAAAAGAAGGGTGGACTGGACTCTGTGTGGTGTGGCCACTTTTCATTTGGTTGGCCTCTCATGCTATCATCTAGCCAATAGCATTAATAGCCCATTAAAGAAATGAGTATGGAAATGGGGCGACCCCAGAGCCCTGCCTGCCTGAAAGGACAGAATCTTGTTCTCCACATCCCCTGGGACAGTCACACGGGCTCAGAGAGAAGTGCCCGGGTTCCTTTGTGGACCTTCGTCCCCAGCAGGACATGCGGCAGGAACTGACTGATGTCCCTGAAGTGTGTGTCCTGCAATATGGACCGATCCCGGGAGCATCGAGAGAAAATGGAAGGGGGACACAGGGCCCTGTACCTGAAAGATCTGGCTGATGTGAAACCACCTACGGAGGCAGCATGTGAGCAAGAGCCAGCGGTGCTGAAGGACGAAGTCTGAGCTGCCCTGAAGGCACTGGCCCCAAACGAGGCTCCAGGAATCGATGGGTTTGAAATCAGGAAAGGTAGACATCAGGGTGGCGGGCTTCCCCTTCTTGCTCGTTCTGTGTGCTGAGCAGTGGATCAGAGCAGCGGGAGCACCTGGAGAAGAACTCAGCATCAGCGGCAGAGGCAGGGTCATTAGCCACGTACAGTGTGCAGAGGGTACAGCCTCGGCGGCGGACAGCTGCGAGCACTTGAACGTAATGAGGAAGATCAAAGACTTCAGCCTTCGGTGTGGATTAGCCCTCAGCATCAGGAAGACAGACGTCATCCCAACTGGACCAACACTTTGCATCGTGATGACTGAGGAGAGATTGGCGTGGCCAAGGGTTGCGCTTTAGTTACTTCGACATTCAGTGTCTCAAGAAGCCAAAAGATGGATGGCATCAGAGCAAGTGCTAGAGTGCAAAGATACCTCTTGGAGGATGTTGGTAACCTCATGCCTGTGAAAACCGGACAGTGACTCGAGAAGAACCGATGCTCTGGGTTGTGGGTTGGGGGAAGAAGGTCGTAGGACCACGGACTGCCAGAAGAACACGCCGGTCTGCCTTGAACGAAGTCCAGCTAGAATGCTCTTTGGATGTGAGGGTGTCCAGACGGCTCACATACCTTGACGTGCTTTTAAGAGGGACCAGTCCCTTGAGGGGGACATCGTAGAGGGTTGGTGGACAAGGAAGACTCTTGAGATGGGTGGACACGGTGGCCTCAACTGCGGGCTCAAGCACCACACGTGTGAGCATGGCCAGGGTGGGCAGTGTTTCATTCTGTTGGACGTGCCGTCTCTGAACTGGCATCTACACATCGCAGCCAGGTGTGGCCACCGGTATGCTTACACGTACAGCCTTGTACTCATCTCAAACCCACTGCCATCCAGTCGATGCTGACTCACAGTGACCTCGGTGGGTTTCCAAGACAGTCACTGTTGACAGGAAGAGAAAGCCCATGCTAAGACAGTCATACCCACATATGCTCCTGTCGTTAGTACGGCGGAGTTGGTTCTGACCCATGGCAACCCATGTCCGACAGCACGAAGCGTTGCCCAGGCCCGCACCATCCCCCAGTCGGTGTAGTGCAGCCCCTTGTTGCAGCCATTGTGTCGATCAATCTTGTTGAGGGTCTTCCTTTCTTTCCAAGCATAAGACCCTTCTCTGGGGCCTAGAATCTCCTGACAGCATGTCCAAGCAGGCGAGACAAAGGATGCTGGGTTCCAAACCTAATCACTTCTGAGCTGTAAAATGAGCACCGATGGGGAGGTGGGCACCACAGGACACACCAACTGAGGGCAGACCCCATACGCAAGGTGAGGGGTCCCCAGAAGGAGTCGATCTCCAAGGACATAAACGCCTGCGGTTGAAGCGCCCCGTGGGGATTGTGAATGAAGCTGACACCGTGAAGGCCATTGTGACCGTCACCCTCATCGGTGCACGCTCGCCCCTCCCCTAGGCTTGCTCTCATCATCGGCAGCTGCTCTCTAGTGAGTCACCCTGGTCACAAAGCCCTGGGAGGGCCTGTGCTGGAGACTCAAAAGGGCCCCCTGCCTGCATCGCTGCGGGTTTGTCAGGGAGCTCTCTTCCGAGACTGTCAATCCTACCCCTAGTCCCCCTCAGAAATGGCCACAGGGTCCCTGAAGGCTCGTGTCTACACATGCATCCTCAGGGGTCCAGGAGTGAGGGGGGACTTCAAGGAGCCCAGTGGTGCCGTGTTCACTCACTCGACTGCTGGCTGAAAGCTCCCTGGTTCAAACCCACCCGACACACCAAGGCTGGAAGATGAGGCCGTCTGCCCGTGAAGACCTGCAGCCTTGGGAACCTTCAGCTCTGCAGACTGAGTCAGAATGAAGTCATGGCACCGGCAGGCGAGTCTTGTCCCCTCTCTCTAAGGAGCCCTGGTGATGCAGTGGTTAATGTCAGGCTGCTGACCATGAGGCCGCTGGTTTGAATCCTCTGGCTGCTCCTTGGGAGGAAAGATGAGGCCGTGTGCTCCTGTGAAGGCCACAGTCTCAGAAACCACGGGCATGTGTTAAACCGGGCAGACTAAGGAAACAAATCTAGGGACATTCATATATGTATAGGAAAGAGCTTTATATAGAAGAGTAATTACGCATCAATAAAACAGCCCAGCCCAGTCCAGATCAAGTCCATAAGTCCGATATTAGCCCATTAGTTCCTCATCAGACTCATGCAGCACATATAATGATGCAAAATCCCGGAAGATCACAGGCAGGTGGATACAAATGTCTTGTGGATCCAATGGCCATGGAAGCATCTCAGCACTGGTGTGGGTCTCCACGTGGATCCTCCAGCTCTCTGAGTGTCCCAACAGCAGGAACATGAAGCAGAGTGTGTGGCCTATCTTTTGAGGAGAAAGAGAGGAAGTTCCCAGAATCCTCATGAGAAGGCCACACGCACAAGGAAGCACCATCAGGCTGTGGCCCGATTGACAGGCTAGACTCCACCCTTACACTTATTTATCCAGTGGACATGAAATTGTGGACCTGCCACAGGGCAGGTCTGCTTGGCCCAGAGCCTCCCTGTGCGTCTGAGTCACTGGATGGCTGGGGCTTGTGGGGTTGAGTGTTGTATAGACGGGCCATGCAGGACACATCATGAGGGTGCATCCTCCTGGCATGCCTAGTGAGTTCTCTCCCTCTCTGCATGTGGACGAGGCTTTCTCTGGCATGGACTTCCGAGGCGCCTTCACCCACGTCCCGTCCCAGGGCTCAGGTCCTCTACTGGGTCACTGCTTTGCATTGGGCTCCCTCAGCCCCCTGAGGTGCCAAACGCAATAAGGCGGGTAACCGACTTTGGGGGGCGCCACTCTCCAGAAAGAGCGCCTGCTGCTCTCAGAGTCACGTGACGCTTTCCAGCACCCCCAGGGTCTCCAGTGGGCATCATCTGCAACAACACTGGGATCAATGGCTGTTGTTAGGACTTAAGGTGACCAGACGTCCCGCTTTTAGCGGGACAGTCCTAATTTTTAACAATTTTTCCTGCGTCCCACGACGTTTTTAAAAAGTCCCGATTTTTGGAAAGAATGCACGACAAGCTAGGGTATATGGTTTTCGGCTGCCATGTGGCTATTTCGCCAGAATATGAGTTTTATCAATGGTGTCCCCTTTACCAGTGTTACAATCTGGTCACCTTAGGTTCGGTGCCATCGAGTTGGTCCCAACCCATAGCGACCTTTTGCACGACAGGAGGCCCGGCCCTGCGCCGCTTGCACACTCGTTCTGTGCCTTCAGCCCTTCTCCTTAAAGATCGTGCCTCTCTGCCGCTGCCCTTCTACTTTACCCAGGGAGAAGTCCTTCTCCAGGGACTAGCCTCTTCTGCCAACAGGTCCACAGGGTGTGTAAGGTGAAGTCTTGCCATCCAGACCCCAGTAGCTACCACTGACCCCAACAGCTACCACGACCAACAGGATTCAGGTGAAATGAGCATAGAACCTGAAACCTGCTCCCGGCCCCCCTCGAGGGAAGCTGGTTAAAGTCTGCAGAGGTCTCCCCTCAGCTGCAGCCGCTGTTTCTAATTGTCCTCTTGTTTCTGTCTGTTCCCATGGCAACCAACTTGGGGTGAGGTGGCTGCACACACTAGCGGGGAGACAAGAACACTTGTGTCGTGCGGTTAATCTATTTCTTATAATCACCTATGCAGAGGCACTAGGTCGGTTAGGTCATTAACAGATTAGAGATAACATCGAAAAGAATGGGAATTCCAGAACACTTCATGGGCGGGCGGGCGCTCATTTAGAACTTGGGCATGGACCAAGAGGCAGTTGTGCAAACAGAACAAGGGGATGCTCCTGGCTTAAAAGCAGGAGAGCTGTGGGTCAGGGTTACACCTCTCACCACACTTGGTCAGTCCCTATCCTGAGCAGATCGTCAGAGAAGCTGGATTCCATGCGAAGCACAAGGCTCCTCTCCGGAGGGAGACTGGTGTCAGCCTGCGGGACGCGGTGACACAACCTTGCCTGCCGACAGCCAGGAGGCTTGAAGCACTGGCTGTTGAAGATCCAGGACTGCAGCTTCAGTGTGGACGAGGACTCCATGTAAAGAAGATCCAAATCCTCACAAGGGGATCGGTAGATAATGTCATGGTAAATGGGGAAGGGATGAAGTCCGCAAATCCATCCTGCGTGGCTCTGCTGCAATCAGTGGTCGAGGAAGCTGCAGCCAGGAGCTCAGATGAACCCTCGCACCAGGCACCTGTGCGACAAAAGATGCCCTCCAATGTGCTGAAGAGCAAGGATGTTACTTTGAGAACTACAGCTGCCCTGACAAGAATCGGCGTATTTGAATTGTGGTGCTCAGAGAATATTGAAAGTACCAGGGACCACCAAGAAAACCGACCTGCCTGTCTTGGAAGAAGTACAGTGAGAAGCCAGGATGGCAAGGCAGCGTCCCACGTTCTTTGGGCATGTTGGGGGCTTGACCTTGGTAATGGCCGTGAGGACAGCACAGGGCCGGGCAGTGTTTCTCCCTGCTGCACTCTGTGTCCCTGCGAGTCAAGGTCACACACACCCCAGCCGCCTCACGAGAGAAAGGGGCAAGAGTGTCCACCTTGAGAGGCTTTGGCCCCCAAGTGGCGGTCAGATGGGTGTCTCCTCCCGTGTGGGGTGGGTGATTGGTCGCACTTGGTGGGATTTTCCTCCAGGAAGCAGCTCAGTAGAATCAAGTGACTGCTTGTATCCAAGCAGCTGTTTGTTTAGAATGGCAAATAAAAGGGGGAATCTATTGATTCAGAATAGCAACGTCGAGAGAATGGGATGTTTTAAAATGATGTGGCCGCATGAATACACTGGAACTTAAAAGACATCGAGGGAGGGTGTGGGTGGACATTCATCTGTCACAAAAAGACGCGCTGTGTTGTTGGGTGCCATCCAGGCAGCCAAGACCTGTCCCAGAGGGTCCTCAGCCGGGATCCTCATGCATGTGATCAGGCCCCGGTCTTTTCTCTCCTGGAGCCTTGGGGGTGGGGATGGGCTTTGGGGAGGGCAACCCTCTGTGTCCAGCAGGGCTGTGGAACCTTCCTGTAAAGGGCCATTGGGTATTTAGGTATCCCTCCCCGGCTGCACAAAATGACCAGCTTAAAACTGACCGCCTGTTTGTTCAGACGTTTAGTGAGCCTGTCCCTCATATGCAGGCTCGGGAGAAGGAAAGATGGCGGCCTTCTCCCTTACAGAGTGATGTTCTTGGAACCCCAGGAAGCTGTTCTGCCCTGTCCTGCAGGGTCGCTGAGGGTCGGCCACAGCTGGCAGGCTGCCACACCCAAGTGGAGGCGGAACTGCCTCTGAGCTGCCGCGTTGGGGGGGGTGGGGGGGTGGTGGCAGCGAGCCCTCCCAGGCCGTGCACAGCACAAGATCACAGTGCTGGTCAAACACGTCCTTCCACTGCATGCCGCCAGGACCGGGGTCTGTGCCGTGGGCCAGGCAGGGACCGTGGGTCTGAGGCTGACCCTGTGCCTGTTGCAGCGCCTGCGTCGGGGCCCACGACCCCTACTGCGGTTGGGACATGTCCCTGAAGAAGTGCACCAGCCTGGAGGAGAGTGTGAGCATGGCACAATGGGAGCAGAACCTCGCCGTGTGCCCCGTGAGTGCCCGGCCCCGCCCCCAGGACCCTATCAGTGCTTGCCCTCCCTAGGCCCCGCCCCCACATCCCCTAAGTGCCCTGTCCTCCCTTGGCTCCGCTCCCATGTACCTTTCTTCCTGGGGCCCCAGAGCTCAGCCTCTGCAGATCCCTGCCCCAAGTTTTCTGTACGTGACCTGGGGGTGGGGGAGCATCCCCATGTATCTCATAAGTGCCCTGCTGTCCTGGCCAGGAGTCCCCTCCCAGGTAGGGGCTGTCCCGGAGACAGCAGAGGCCCAGTGGCTCCCTGGTGGCTGCAGACAGGCGCATGTCTGGGTCCTCCCAGCTCAGCCCCAGGCTGGGGCACCCCCCCGCCCCCCGGCTCACTGGTGAACAGGAGACTTGTGCCCCAAATCCGTCTCCTGGGAGCCCGAGACGCTGAGTCAGTGGGGCCTCAGGAGGGTAAGTGGGGATTTCAACCTTGCATCTGGGACATGTTGCGAGGAGGAGGGTCCTGGGAAGCCTGGGGCTGCTGTTCCCATGTGCCCAGAGCTGCTCTGGGAGCCGTGCTTCAAGTCCAAGGTAGGCGGCCCCCGTGTGTGTCCCTGGGCCAGCTGTCGGGTGTCCTTCTTTGTGACCCCGACCTGCCTGACCCTGAGTCAAGGCCTCAGCATATGTGCATGGTCAGGCTGCAGGACACCCTGCCCTGAGGCCAGGCCTGGACTTCTGTGCAGAGCAGGGACCGGGAGGGCAATGTTTCAGCCGGACAGCACCACCCCCTGGAGCGCACCGAGGCTGCGGAGCGAGGGCCC
>NW_022111373.1:150219564-150234013 GCF_000313985.2 Echinops telfairi
GCGGCTGTGGGCTCCTGCCTCTGTCGAACCCGCTCCTGCGACAGCCCGGCCCCCCAGTGTGGCGGCTGGTCCTGCGCCGGCCCCAGTGTGGAAATCGCCAACTGTTCCAGGTGACCCCAGGGGAATCCCAGAACACCCAGGGGGCCCAGGGGACCCCTGAAGAACACCTCAGGGACTCCAGGGGAGCCCCAGAACACCCAGGGGGCCCAAGGGTATTGTTTATTCTTCCATTATTTCTTAACTCACTGTCGTGGAGCAACTCCAGATAGGAGGCCCTGGATGAGGAGCCTGGTGTCCCAGAGGTTGCCAGTGGGGCCACACGGTGGGCAGTTTGAAACCACCAGCCGCTCCGAGGGAGAAAGATGGGACTTTCTACTCCCATCATGAGCGACAGTCTTAGAAACCCCCAGGGGCAGCTCTGCCTGGCCCTATAGGGTCTCCGGGAGTTGGCATAACTCCATGGCAGGCGTTTGGTTCTTGAATAGGGCCCAGCAGAAGCTCTGGGTTTCTGGGACGGACTGCCAGTCTTTAGTCCTGCTGGGCAGCCATCTGGTTGGAACTGCTGACCTTGCTCCTCTTGTTTCTACCTGCCCAGCTCAGCCAGCCTGTGGTCTTTGAAAAGCCCCAGCCTCTCCCTAAAACCAGCCCCGGTCACAGCGCCCACTGTGCAGGCTCGGTGGTGGAGGCGGCCTTGTGGGACCCCGGAGGCCCTGGGGGACGCAGAGGGTGCTTCCACGCTGACCACGCGCTGCTTGCTCCCCAGGAATGGCGGCTGGACCCCCTGGTCGCCATGGTCCCCCTGCAGCACCACCTGTGGGATCGGCTTCCAGGTGCGCCAGCGAGCCTGCAGCAACCCCACACCGCGGCATGGTGGCCGGGTGTGCGTGGGCCAGAACCGTGAGGAGAGGTGGGTGCCAGCGGCCCAGCCTCGGTGGTCTAGCTAGGCTCCTGGGGGCATGTGCCCACCCACTGTCTTTGTCTGCTGTCCTGGGATTCTGACCAGAGCCTCATGCCTAGCGGCCCCTGGCCCGCCTGCTTACGTCCTCCTCCTCCACATGTTGGCTTTGTCCGGGCCCCAGCTACCTCCTCCCTGAGGCCTGGGGGGCGCGGGGCCGCCCAGAGCCTATTTTTACTGGCAGCTGTTACAGGGGGCTCTGAGCAAACCTTCCCAGAATGCCACTGCTCGTTTGGGGAGGGCAGCATGGGCTGGGAGAATTTCCCTGGGGAACCTTGCCCCTGCCCCTGCAGCCTGATCCTGCCCCTCAGATACCTGCTTGTCCCCCAAAGAGTGTAAGGGACACAGTGTCAGCAGAGTGTCAGGAATGCTGTGTGGCCCGTGCCCTGAGTGGACAAACACAATTCTTGGGGAAGGGTAGCGGTGGACACCTCCAGGAGTGGAGAGGGAGCGGCACGTCTTGGTGGTGTGTCTGCTGTCCTCTGGCTTCCCCTCTGGAGCAGGGGGGCCCTGTGACCGGCTCTCCTGGCCCCACACACACAGCTTGTTTTGGCTGCATTGCTGCTACTGCATGTGGGGTCGTGTAGATTCTGGCTGCAAGCATCCTTGCAAAGGCCTTTGTCTCCTGCTGACTCAGGTCAAGGCAAACCCGTCCAGAGTGGGAGAACCGAAGTCAAGGTTACAGGAATCCCACCCAGTCCCCGCCGGGTGGGGGGGTGTCCCCAACAACTGGGGCTGGGGGTGCAGGATTGTTTAGAAAACATCCTCTACAGTGATGTGTTGCCTCAGGTGTTCCCCTGCCAGCCCGCGTGCAAGTCAGGGAGAGGCAGTACTTCCCGGCCGAGAGAAAGTTCCTGAGGGGCGGAGGGGCGAGACGCAGCAGACTCGGATCATCAAAACCACAATCTCATCTCCTCCTTTAACCCACGCCTTCACATCTGCTTCAGGACAGGTGGAAACATTGTTTCCCTGATCCAGAAATCCCTAGCACAGCAGGCCTGAGCAGATACCCCGTGACGGTGGGAGAGGCCAGCAGCCAGGGCCGGAGTGGACTCGTGTCCCTGAGAAGGGCGCACTCCAGGGTGCCGGCTTCCTGCGGATCATCAGGCAGCACTGTGATCAACTGTGATCCAGAGAACAACGTTGTCCAGGACTCCGTCTTACTTGGATCCACAGTCAGTGCTCATGGAAGCGGCCACCACGAGAGAGGTTCCGTTGAGGACTGAGATGAGCCTGGCTCCCGCATCGTGCTATGTTCTCTCGCCTCACATCCACGTGAAGCTGGACATTGGATAGGGAGGCCGAAGAAGGATCCGAGCATTTAATGTTGGCATCGGCAAGAACCTTGATGACCCGTGAGTTGACAGAACAAGCAGATCCGTCCTGGAAGAAGCACAGACAGAGGCTCCCTGGAGCCGAGGATGGGAGCCTTCCTCTCTTGTGCTTTGGGCCTGTGGTCAGGAGAGACCAAGCCGTGGGGAAGGACATCATGCATGGCAGAGTGGAGCGGTGGTAAAGAAGAGGAAGGTCCCCAAGGAGATGGGCGGACAGAGCTGTAGGCTCCAACATGACAGAGATGGACAAACACAATGGCAGCAGCCGTGGGCTCAGACATGACAGATGGACAGACACAATGGCAGCAGCCTTGGGCTCAGATATGACAGAGATGGACAGACACAGTGGCAGCAGCTGTGGGCTCAAACATGACAGAGATGGACAGACACAATGGTAGCAGCCGTGGGCTCAGATATGACAGAGATGGACAGACACAGTGGCAGCAGCTGTGGGCTCAAACATGACAGAGATGGACAGACACAATGGTAGCAGTCGTGGGCTCAGACATGACAGATGGACAGACACAATGGCAGCAGCCGTGGGCTCAGATATGACAGAGATGGACAGACACAATGGTAGCAGCCGTGGGCTCAGACATGAGAGTGGTGGTGAGGCTGGCGCAAGACTGGCTGGTGCTGTGCTCTGCTGTACCTGGAGTCACAGTGAGTTGGGGCATGCCAGATGGCCCCTGCCCTCAACAGCAGGCCTTCAGCAGGGTCAGGAGAAGCAGAACACGGGTGCACCACACAGGAGGAGCCGACTGGTTGTCACACAAGCAGCGCGCATGCTGTGTGCTTCTCCCGGCCACACCCACCCATTTCCATCCATCTCAAACACTGTGTGGAGTTGATGCCGACTCGTAGTGACCCTATAGGACAGGATAGGACTGCCCCTGTGAGTGCCTGAGGCAGTAACTCTTTACAGGAGTTGAAAGCCCCATCTCTCCCATTCTGAGCTGTTGGTGATGGCAACGGCTACATGGATGGCAGCGATCGGTGACCTTGTGACAGCGAGCTTGGGGGGATGAAGATGCGGGGGAGGGGGCGGGGGGGGGGGGGGGACGGGTAGCCCCAGGAATTCCAGCTGGGGATGGTTGGATGAGCATAGGGAGAAAGCAGGTCACGGGCTCTGAGGACCCGGGGGTGTTATGCACCCACTGAGCACACGTTAGCTTGTCTGCGGAGAAACACACTTCTCTGGGGCAGGGTTAGGCTCTGGGCAGCAGGCCTGGCACTGTGTGGAGGACCAGCCGGCTCTTGGCTAGAAGCAGCAGCGGCGATGTGGAGGAGAGCAGGCTCTGATCTGCAGAGTGGCCACAGGAGCACAGTAGTCTCCCACATCAGACTTGCTGTCCATAGGGCCCAGCCTGTGGAGAAGGACATCATGCTCAACAGAGAAACCGGGCTCTGACCAGCTGTGTGACTGGCGTCCAGAATGCTTCCTAGAGGCAAGGACGGGGAGACCGTCTCATGTGCTTTGGACATGTGGTCAGGAGAGACCAGTCCCTGGAGAAGGACATCGAGCTTGGTAAAGTGGCGGGGCAGCCAAAACGAGGAAGGCCTTCGATGAGATGGACGGACACGGTGGCTGCACCGATGGGCTCAGGCGCAGGAACAGCTGTGAGGATGGTGCAGGACCGGGCAGTGTTCCCTTCTGTTGGGGACAGATAGGGTTGCTATGGGCCGGAGCAGCTTTATTGGCCTCTCCCTGCCACCTGAAGGAGCGTCCCTCTGCCTCCGGTCACTTTCTTTTCCATGTCCCTTCCAGTCCAAGCCGGCAGCCTTTTTGCTGCAGTAACTTTTGGGGACAACTTCCAGGATCTCCCTGGGATTCCAGGCAAACCCCTCATTGTCCCTGGACTGATGCTGCCTCACGGGAACCTGTGTGTTACGGAACACAGCTGTGTCCCAGTGGGGGGCAAGGCATTCATGACTGGGATTCTCCCTAACCATAACTCCGTGACTTGTTCCCACCTCCCCACGGAGCGGGTGGATCCATCGCTGAGCTTCCTCATGAGACGTTTGTGGTTCTCACAGTTCCAAACCACCAGCCACTCCTCGGAAGATGGACGTGGCTTTCTACTCCTGTAGAGACTGACCATCTCAGAAACCCACAGGGGCACTGCTAGCCTGTCCTGTAGGGTCGCCGTGTGTGGGTGGGGACTAACTGGAGGACAGCGAGGCTTTGCAGAGACCTGGATTTCTGCCCAGGAAGTGGGGGGTGGTCCTGGACTTTGATCATATCCCACCTCTGCCACAGTTCCAAAGTCAAGCACCTCAGGAACAGCTTCGGCTGAATTGATTACATCCTGAGCATGTTCATTTGATCCCGTGGCCAGTCTGTGATCACCCAGCCTTCTCTTGGGGTGAAGATTTCAAACACGGTGGGTTTCCTGCTCTTCTGTGTCCTGAGCTGAGACAGGTGCCCCTGGACTAACCAGGCTGCAGTGAGAAACTAGTACAAACCCAACAAGGGTCAAACCACGTAGAGCTTCAAGACAGGGCTGGGGATCCGTTCCATGAGGGCATACGAAGAAGACCTCTTTCCACATACCGTAGGTTTGGGGAAAAACGGATAATGCAGGATGAAGTTAGGTACCATCTAGCCAGCTATGACTAATAGCAGCCCATGTATAACAGACCAGCCCTCTGTCTGCATTACCCCCAGGGGTTCCCCACCTCTGTCCATAACCTTCCACTGTGACCCCATCAGAGGGGCCAGCAGTGGTGGTCCTCACCTCCTCTTAGAGAAGCGGTTGGCCTGGTTGGTCCTCGACTCTTAGGAGACTTCTCCCACCATGACATCAGCCTGCCATTGCTGTTCTTCACAGCGGACTTTGGCTGGTCTGTCTGTCTAACGCATTCCCACTGCTGCCACATGGCATCTCCATGCCCCAGGACCCCGCCTTACCCCTGCTCGGCACACCCACCCGTGCCCCCGACCTACTGTACACCTGTGGAGAAAACCCACAGGGGTGGCCCTCACAGACTGACGTGTGATTTCTCACCGAGTGTTGCTGCCCCTTGTCGTGAATCTGGCTCATGGCGCTCCTGTGGCCCGGACCAGAACTGGGTGGCTGCGGCTTTCCCCTATGTCTCTGTAGGGTGGACCACAGCTGGTTGTCTGACCGCTGTACCACTAGGGCATCTTTCCCACCAGTGATGGGGAAGGCTCTCGTGGACGTGGGAGGACCTGGCTGCCTCCATTCCCATTCTTGGGGACCCCTGTTGTTGGCATGTCCATCTCATCTGCCTCATCTTCTCCATGAAAAGCATGGAGTAATGGCACTGAGGGGCCATGTCAGACCCCTTCCAACCACCTTCTGCCACGAGGCCAGGGCCAGACATGTCTCCCCCAACTCCTCGTCTGACCCACCGGTAACTGGCCCCACACCCTCTTCTGCTGGGTTCCAGAATTCATTGCATTCCCCACACAGAACTCACAGCTAATACTCATGATTATGGGGAGCTGACAGCTTGCCCCAGTGAGGATCAGTCAACAGTAAGGATACAGCCATTGATCCACAGCGGCACCTCTTCTCAGCCACGTGCAAGTGTCTCTCTGGACCTCAGCCTCTCAGCCACGTGCATAGTTACCTTGGCTCCTGTTTCTAAGCCCACCTGCCCCTCTTTCTGATATTCCCAGTCGCCTCAGTCCCTCCATTCTATCTCCATGTCTCCTTGCCTTGGCCTCTGCTCAGCCTGACTCCTCTACTCTGTCCTATGGTTTCTGGGCAGCAGCAGCTGGTCTCAGCCTTCCCCACTTCAGACAGAGATCTCAAACATGCTCCAGGGGGGGCTCTTCTTCTGATGGCTCCAGGATTTCGTCCATCCATCCATCCATCCAAGACGGCTCGTGTAACACGGAAGAATGACTGATGGAGGTGTGGCTTTTGTCTCAGCACATATATCCCCAGGGAAACCGAGGTGTGACTGAGTCATTCCCTCTACTCCGGTGGAGACTCAGGATACTTCCCACTTGCATCCTAGAACAGGGCTCCCTCCACAGTGGGGCGGCAAGTGCAGGCACAGAGGCCGGAGGTCACGCTCCATCACAAGACAGCTCGGCTACCGGGCCACACCAAGGAAGGGACAGCCTTGCAGGGGGGCCTCTGGAGACACAGGCCCAGCCTTTCGTCCCCACCGTCTCTGGGACTCGAGTCTGTGCTTCCTGGAGGGACCCCTCCTCCTTTGCTGCTGATGCATCTCCACTCACAGCCCACAGGGCCCTGGATACAGCACGGGGTAGGACTTCCTTTGGGGTTCCTGAGACTGGTGGCTTCAAACTGCTGGCCTTGCAGTTAGCAGCCTGGCACATAATCCCCACGCCCCCAGGGCCCCTCGTGAGAACCAGCAGGTCCTCGGTGGTGTCCTCATCCCCCTGAGTGGTGCCCCTCACTGGACTCTGCTCAGCCTGACCCTCACCCCAAGGGGCTGTGAGCATCAGCAGCCGGCTGCTTGCTCCCCATGGGGGCAGTTTTAGTCTTCGCTCTGGATGCTGGTGGAGAACTGGGGTCCACAGGGGGTGCAGGCCTGGACTTAATCATCAGGAAGCCTGGCAGGGTGTTGAGGATGAAAAACCAGTCCTTGGTCTTTAACCGAGTTTGCTGAGAGGCGCTGACGTTGGCCCTTCATAGTGAGGGGCACGTACTGGACTGACCACAGGCTCTGGCTGGCCTCGGGCTTGCCCAAACAGAATGCAGGGTGGTTTACCCCGAGAGGACTCCGAAAGCCCAGATGGGGCCCTGCTGGCTCTGTCTCCAGCCCCTCCGTCTGCCCTGTGTGCATGCGTTGCCCTGGTCCCTCACCTCGCCCGGTGCCCACTGAGGGCTCTGTCTTATTTGTGTCTCCTCACTGGCCACCCAGGAAGCTCCGCCCCGCCGTGTGAGTCCAGCGTCTGCATCCCTCTGTCTGTGCCCGCGCATGGTCGATCCACGTCTGCCTGCCCTCCTGGACTGCCCTCTCCCCTGAAGCATGCCTGCCTGCTGGCACCAGTGAAGGGATGGAGCGGGCAGGCTGGGCTGGCCCTGCTCTCAGCCACCCCTGCTTCCCCCCCCTCCCCACAGGTACTGCAACGAGCACTTGCTGTGTCCGCCCCACGTGTTCTGGACAGGCTGGGGCCCCTGGGAGCGGTGCACGGCCCAGTGTGGGGGTGGCATCCAGGCACGCCGCAGGACCTGCGAGAATGGGCCGGACTGCTCTGGCTGTGACGTGGTGAGTGCCGTCGCCTCCCTGGACATGGGATGTCCACCTTCCGCAGTTACTGGGGGAGCAAGGGAACGTGTGCGTGCGTGTGCATGTAAGTGCATGCAGGTGTGGGTGTATCTTTGTTCTCAAACACACTGCCATTGAATCAATGCCGGCTCACAGTGACCCTGGAGGACACGGTAGAACTGTGGGGACAGTGACATCCACGATCCCAGGGATACCTGGGCTGAGAGACAGGGAAGGCCCTTCCCCCTGAGATGGTGTCCAGAAGGCAGACATCCCTTCTGATGACCTTGAGGTTAGCAGCCCAACAAGTAACCGCGGTGCCACCAGCATCTGGGATTGGTGGACTGGTGTGTGGCCGCTGCCGCCCCTGAACTGCTCACGGCGCCCCACGCGGCAGCGTGGACCTGCACTGCAGTGTGGCCCCTCAGTCCTGGGGTCTTTCCGACCTTCCCTCTGAGGCTCCTGGGGGTGGCTCACACTGCCCGCCTTCCCTCTGGTGTGTAGTTGCCCGTGCCACCAAGGACCCCCTCTCCTATGGATTGTCAGCAAACGCTGGTGCTCGTTGGTTGTAGGGCAGTTAGCAAGGCCCCAGGCTTGGCTGCAGAGCGTAGAAATGCGTGGGGTTCCCTGTTTAATTGTCACCAGGCTTGCCTCCCGGCAGGCGTTTTTCTTCCCAGAGCAGCAGCTTCAATGTTTAATTATATCAACAGTCTCTCTTAATTTGTGTTTTGCTCAAGACGTGCCGGCCCACTTTGGGCTCCTTCTCACTCTTTCATCCACGTGCTTCGTGCTTCCCGGGGTTTCATGGAGCATGCACAGCGATGGATGTTAGAGACGATTTACATACATCAACATTTCAGAGGGACTGGTGATTCATTGAAGACTGGGAACAGATGTGGGCCCTGGGAGACCGCTTTGAAACTTCGCAGATGCGACCACTTCTCTTCCCACAGCTGGCTGCTCTGCTCCCACTGGCACTGGGGCCCTGAGGTGTGCAGGGCTGCTTCCCCACCAGGCCTTCCTCGGCGGCGGGGGGCGGCTGGGGGGGACTTGGCCTTCCCACCGCCAGGCTATCTGATGCCACCAGCCAGGGCTCCGGCGGCCCTGCAGATGTGCAAGGAGGACCCTGTTGGTGGCTGGTGTGCTCAGGACACCCCAGCAGAAACGGGCTCTCCCATAAAGAACCTACCATACACCAGGGCCTCCACTGTGTGGCTCTGTGGCTCAGTGACAAGCCCTGCACACCTGACCTTCAAAGAACCTTTTCCTGTGCTTCACCCACCCTCGGCCCATGTCTGCTGGGCCAACCTGACTCCCAGAATCCCAGAGGCTGTCCCCCGGGGGCAGAGCTGGCCAGTCTGCTGGCTGTGTTCCGGCCTCGTGGTCAAGCCATGCTGTGTGAGAAGGATGCTCTTGTTGGGCCTCTAGTCACCCTGGTGGGAAGCATTTCCTGCATCTGCACCGGGCTGTTCTCACCCCAGGAAGTGACCCATAGGGGACCCTCTGAGGGTCATCTCCAAAGGACTGTAGTGGCTTCAGGAGGGAGAGAGAGAAGAGGAAGCCATGGCTTCATCTACAAAACCAGACACACATGAAAGGAAGCGTTCCAAATGGCAGAGAGAGGAGGAGGAGGAGAGGAAGAGAGAGGGGAGGGGTGGGAGAGAGAGAGCCAGGGGAGACAGGTGGGGCCTGGCATCGAGGGGCCCCTCTGAAGGAGTCCCCCAGGTGGCTTTCATTAGGAAGCTGGGTTAATTGATTTCTCCCCCTCTGCTCACAAACCCGGGTCTCGCTCAGGGGTTGGGCATTGATGCGTGGAATCGACGGGGAGGGGAGGACCTGGCCCTTTAAGTACACTGCCTTTGATCATTAATTTCTCTAATCCTCTCTGTGATCTCCTAAGATACTGTAACATTCTAAGTCATTCCACGTGAAGACAAGGACATGCTCGGCACCTTTAATGACTGGCTGAGGCCTGCCATCCCGCCGGAATTTTCAGCCCTCTGCATCCAAACCAGACGACTGCCCTCTGTTGATCAACTCTCAGTGACCCCGCATGCCGAGTGGAACTGCCCAGAGGGGTGTCCAAGCCTGAAGCCTTTATGGGGGCACAGAGCCTCCTCTTTCTTTCCAGGAGCAGCTGGTGGGTTTGAACCTCTGGCTTCATCCACTGTGCTACCAAGTGGCCTCTACGGATCCAGGTCTCCCTGCATTCCTTTGGAATGCTTTCTCTTCTCAAACCCTTGGTAGCTTCTGCTCAGCTCCTTTGCTCCGGTTTTCCCTTCTCCCTTCAAGAGCAGGTTTCAGCCTCTTCAAACACCTATTTTTCTGCCTGTCCCGTCTGTTAATGACTGTGAGAGACCAGCCTCCACTCCCGGAGGGGTCCGAAGTGGTGGCTCTGTAATTGAAAGGGGAATTAAAGAGACATCAGACAAGGCATGCAAGGGCTCACCTCTTCTGAGGGCAGAATCAAGAGCGAGAGAGCGCGAATGACTTCTCTCACAGGCTAATACCATCTCGGGCATGCAAGCCATGTCATACACCTACAAAACAGGAAGTGGATGTGTTAGAGGCATACATGTGACAGGAAGGGGACAAACTAGGGGGACATAAATGCACCAGCAAGGGGATGTACTAGATTAGTGGTTCTCAACCTTCCTAATGCCACGACCCTTTCATACAGTTGATCATGTTGTGGTGACCGCCCCCCAACCATAAAATTATTTTCGTTGCTACTTCATCACTGTATTTTTTTCTACTGTTATGAATCGGGTGACCCCTATAAAGGGGTCCTTCGACAGCCCCCCCCCAAAGGGGTCGTGACCCACAGGTTGAGAACTGCTGTACGGGGGCATCCATGTGACAGGAAGTTTCCTAGGAAGCAAGGTGGGCGGGCTCTCGAGTGACGATGGCAGCTTAACCTTTGGTCGTCTCCGAGCTGGTTTGACCTTAGGTGTCTTTGAGCTCTTCTCCAGGGAGCAATCTATGATCCTGACCAGAAGGCCGTGATTAGGCTGGGGCTGTCTGATCGTCTTGGTGGCAGACAGCCTTCAAGCGGTTAACTTTCAGGCTCCAGTAGGCACATGTGCTTGCAAGCAGCATCTTAGAATTGGCAGTGTGATGGGGGGACATGGTGGGGAATAACTTGTAGTTAGGAGCCTGTGACTGGAATTCGTCTCCAACCCAGTGTGAAGGCCTCCCTCCACCAGAGTCTGCTTCCCAGGCTCCTTCAATATGAGCAGACTTTGTCCGCATACACTCTCCTCTCCGTTCTCGCAGCTTCCCACCCGTGACCTCTTACTCTCTTCTTGCACGATGTTTCTGATGTTGTCCCACAGCTCATCTGGTCCCTAAGGATCCATGGGTCAAATCTGTGCCTTCGGCGATCACGAAATCCCGGTGGGATATCCTCCGGGAAAGATTTTGGCTCTCCTCATGGGCTGGCCTTCGTTCAACTTGAACTCGCACAGGAGCGGTCAGCTGGCCTCTGGCTGTTCCGACTGTTGACTTTGAGCTTTCCAGAGACACAGGCCAGCTCATTTCAGATGATTCCATGGGGGAGGCCTGCGTGTGTGAGCCGCTGCTGATGCTGGGGAAGCGCGTGTGTTTGCATTGAGTGAGGCATTGGCCTTGCAGACTGGTCATCTGTCTCCTGGGCAACAGATCCCACCACGGCTGTATCTTCAGACTGCCACCCCTTCCTCTCTGCGGATTGTCTGTCTGTCAGTGCTTTCCATCAATCTAAAGTGTGTTGAGTTAAGCGTGTCTACCCTGCGTTCTTGGGAGTATTTCTACAGGACAATTCACATCAACTGTGTCAAACATAATGTGCCTTACGTTATCTTTAAATATGAGTTTTATATTTTAATTTATTTTGCTGGGGGAAAAGCCCCATATTGCTTTTGCTATCTAAAAGAAATAAGGTAATTCTAGATGGTGTCATTCATCAACCCATAAGGGGCTTCAGAAGTGTAGAAAAAGTCCAATATTTTTTATTATTTCCATTTTTTTCCACAAAGTGTTTGAAACCCGCTCCCTTTTGTGTGTGTGTATGCATGCACACGTGGATTTGCACACGTGTAGGCAGTCCTTATTCTGATAAAATCTATTTTTAAACAGTCATCCTTTCCATTTTAGTTATAAATTCTTTGTTACCATCATTTATTTCCCTTACTACCTGCTGCTACATTTGAAAAATTTAAAGTTAATGTCCCACAGAAATGTGTCTTGGGTAATTGGGCCCAATCCAATTTTGAAGAAGAAAATTCTATCATACTGATAGGAAATGAGTTTTAAAACTTCTTAATACCAAAAAGAGAAAGAGCGAAAGTGATAATAGTTTGAAGTCAGGGCCAATCTCTGGTTCCTTTATTAGTGTGTTGGGCAGTAACTACAAGAACATGGTTATGAAATGCTTGCATCACTGTTAAAAGAGGTGGGTGGTTTGGCAGGGGACATCGCCAACACGTCTTTGAATCGGCGGTTACCCTGGTGCGTTGCAGCATTTCTGTCTCCTCGTGCATGTTTTCTCAGTGTCTCTTCTGGTGGGAGAGTTGTCCTCTTGCTAAACCTATCCTGCTGTGGATCTGCCGTTAGGTACCCTGATAGGGGTCTGACTCACAGTGACCGTGCACCGCAGAGCTAGGTCCAGAACATGGAGGTGCAGGCCAGCGTCAGAGCCTGGCTCACCATGGACAGGAGCAGCCCGCACTGATCCCCATCGGCTCCACGTCCGGCTCACCTCCACCTTTCCTCTAGCGTGGGCCCCAGCACCCCTCTCACGGCACTCTCAAGCCAGCTGACTCCCAGATCACACGCACTTCCGGAGGAACGGGACACAACTGATGACCAGAAGCTGTTTCCTTTCTCTCTGCCTCTTCTTCCTGCTTTCTTCCCTCCCCGACTTCCTGTCCTTGGGACTGCTGTGGGGCTGGCTGCATGGCCTGTCCAAGGTAGGCCACGTTCTGACCTGTGCCCTCCTGGGAGGTCACAGGCACTCATTGGCACAGAAGGCAGGCTGGGCTACAGTGAGCTGCATTTAATCAGGGTCAGCTCATTCCCACCATTCCAGTGAGGACAATGGGTCCCTCTCACAGTCCAGGCATCTCCTTGTCCTGCAGACCAGTATCTGTCTGTCTGTCTCTCTCTCTCATAGATGCCCACTTTCATAGACTAGATCGATGGGTGCCAATGGAATGTGGCCACCCATCTCATCATCGGTCTGTGTCTCCCACTCGAGGGGTCATGTCAGTTAGGTGTACCAAGCTACCTCCTCACTGACCCTCTGATGGTCTCCACCTGCCTGCGCTGCCACAAGCTTCTGATTCTGTGGGCTGTACCCACGTGCATGGCATTCGCCGAGCCACCCTGTGATCATCAGGGTACTCTCAGCCAGAGCCCAGTAGAATTAGCTCCCAAATGTAAATTTCCTAAATCACAGACTTTGGGCATCCGTTTCATTTACTGTTTCCCATTTTAGCATGTCCTATTAAGTACTGCCCGACTGCCCAAAGGGTGAAGTTACACGCTCTGTTTTGGTTTGTTGCTGTTGATTACAATACTCAGCATTAATTTCCAAAGTCTACCTTCAGGCCTGTTTTGCTCCACTAGGTAAGGAAAACACTCCTGTCATATAAACACAGAACCTTCAGGTGCCCGCCTGGCCAAAAAGTCACTGTGCGACAGAATGACACACTGCTCAGCCCTGTTTCACCCTCAGGATTTATATTCCAGCCGAGTGTGGTGGCCACTACGTCCATCCATCTGAGGTGTCTTTCTCTTCTTCTCTGGCCTTCTACTTGACCAGGCGTGAAGTCCTTGGGGCCTAGTCTCTCATGACAATGTGTCTAAAGTAAGTGAGAAGTCTCACCATCTTGGCTGTCCTTTTCCCAGAAGAAACCTGTTCTTCTGGCAGCCCATGGTACTCACTGTTCTTCGTCAACGTCATTCAAATGCACTGCTCCCCCATGCTCCTTCCTGTTCACTGCCCAGCCTTCACATGTGTGTGAGGTGATCGAAGCAGAAGAGGAGGCAAGGGCCCTGCGGAATGCTGGAGGAGGTCTTGGGCGGCAGGCTTGCCCAGTGCAATCACTGTCTGCTGGGACTTCGGCTTCCACGAGTGTCTTACCCATTCCAGACAGCGAACGATAACATAACCATCCCAGAATCCAGCTGCCCTTCCCTTGTTTGCTCATCCCTCTCCACCAAACGCCACGTCTCCATGAACCAGGGGCCATGACAGCAGAGCCGGCTCCTGGCGGCATCATTGGCAGAACCTGCCTTAGCCCAAGGCTGATCCCTGT
Source organism: Echinops telfairi (assembly GCF_000313985.2). Classification (NCBI taxonomy): domain Eukaryota; kingdom Metazoa; phylum Chordata; class Mammalia; order Afrosoricida; family Tenrecidae; genus Echinops; species Echinops telfairi. The sequence continues at coordinate 150,233,367 of NW_022111373.1, forward strand.
GGTAGAGGTCACTCCAAACCCGGGACCAGTTCTGACTTCAGCTGTCCCTTTCTGGACACTCCGTGTGCTTCTCCTCGTGTTGACAGGGACCAGGCACCCACGGACCCTGCTCTCAGAGACGTGGTTCATTGAGTGAGTGACTCCGAATTAGGGTCAGGAGGGATGTGGGCAGTGCTCCCTTCTTTAGCATAGAGCATGCCTCCTCGCTCTCTCAGTCCCCTGAAGATGGGCTTACTCAGCCCCCTCGGAAAGCCCTCTCTCATCCCACCCCTAAAGGACAGACCCCTCTCTCTCAGCCCCCCAGGACAGACCCCTCTCTCAGCCCCCCAGGACAGACCCTTCTCACAGCCCCTCTCTCCCTGGCTGTGCTGCGGGTCCCCTCTGGGCCCCGTGGCTGTCTTTGGTGGTGCCTGGGTTGCTGTGGTTCGAAGCCAGCTTGATGGCAGTGCGCTTGGTGTGTGTGACTGACTCTTGGCCGTGTCATAGGTCTTCCAGAAGGGTCCTTGCCTCCTCTTTATCTTTTTGCCTTTGCTTCTCCTCTTTCTGCTTCTCTGTAAAACCTCCGTGGGACTGTTTGCATAAATACATATCTCCTTATCCATTTTAGGGCATGGCCCCTCCTGTGGCCTACAAACTGACCAGTCGCC